>NW_006779491.1:3502703-3539867 GCF_000442215.2 Lipotes vexillifer | reverse complement strand
AGTGATGTGATCCCAGCAGAAGGAACAGCAAGTGCAAAGGCCCTGAGGTGTGTTTGACTCACAACAAGGAAGCTGATGTGGTTGGATGGAGTTGAAGCAAGTTGAAGAGGCCTGGGCAGGGAGGTCAGGCAGGCCAATAGGAGCCAGAGACCTGCATTGTCTCACTCAACTTGTACAGTAACTCTACGAGGTAGGAACTGCTCTTATCCCGATTTTACAGATGAAAAAAACAGGCACAGAAGCTTTAGTAACTTGTCCGGGGTCACATAGCTGTGAACCCGGGAGCTCCAGGGTCTTTACCACTGTGTTTAAACACATCATGGAAACTGCATTCAAGCGCTAAAGGCCCACCTGTCACTGCCCACTGTCGGTGCTCACCTCCCATCGATCTGTCCAGCAGCCCTGTGCACGTGGTCAGGCCAGGACCGACGTCACAAGTGATCCGATCATTGCCCAGATCATTTTACAGATTATTTTACCGATGAGCATCTTCCCAGCATGGCAGACACCCTAAAGCAGAGGGGGCGTGGTGGGGCTGAGGGTCGTGGAGGCAGGTAGATGCGTGGGTGCATCCCCAGTTCCCTGGGGAGGAAACTGAGGCTCAGGGAAGAGACTTACCCGGTGATACAACTTGGAAGGGGCAGAATCTGGATTCAAATCCAGGGCTGGAAGCCTATGCATTTAACTACTATTCTGAGCCATCCAGCCCAGGGAGCAGAGTTTAAAAGAGGTAGGTTTCTAGGTTAGAAATAAGAGAGCACAGTCACCAAGAGCTGTTTTGGTGAACTGCGGAAAGCCTGAGGGTTTCTTGAAGCAGCCAAGAGAGTGTTTTGTCTTTTTAAAAGAGGAGCTTTGCCAGAGAGGAGGGACGCCAGATCTCTGCGGGGGCAGCCCTCCAAGCCCGCAGACCCTCAGCTTCCCAACAGTCTTGCTTATGGGGAGTAGGCCTTCTAGAAACCAGATTCTACTGTTGGTCAGCTCTAACTGGGAGAATCTCTCTCCTGGGATTTAGCCAAATTAGCTTTCCAGGAACTTTTGCTTTCTGGCTTTGGTTCTACCCCTTGGAGGTAGTAGCATCCTCTTCCATCCCAGCGCAGTGATTCTCTTGTTCAGAGGACACAGCCATAATTGGTTCAGTCATTCGTTCTCTTCAGTCCAGCCTTGGGCATGATCTAATTGGTCAGAGTCCCACATAAAAACCATTGCCTCCCCCAAAGCCTGCCCAATCAGAGAGGAGGGAGACTGTCACCTCCTTGGATCTGCAGCCCATACCTCTGTTGATACCACCTACAATCATATTTTGTAGTGGCCACACCCCAGTTGGGGCTGGTATTGAACTTGTCAGCTAAACCCTCCAGTTGTCTCGTCTACACGAGCTGCTGTCAGTTAAGGTTTCTTCCATTCTGAGGTTCCTTGTTCGAGGCTAACAATCGTTCTCAGTCTTTCTTGTTTTCTAGTAAATCAACTGCAGGCTATAATTTTTTCTCTGAGTACTGCTATGGCTTCATTCCACAGGTCTTGTTACACAGTGTCATTCACTGCTAACTATTATAGTTTATAATTTCCCTTTTGATTAAAAGTTATGTGCGTTATAATTTTTTTAAGGTAGATGGAATTTTTTAAGTTATTTTTTGATTGTTGATTTCTGAATGTATTGCATAATGGTCAATATTCGTAGATTCTATGATATCAGTGATGGAGAATTTGTCGAGATCGTCTTTGTAGGATTTTCTGGTCCATTTTTTTTCTGTTTGTTCCTCTTGTATTTGAAAGGATGTGTGTTTTTGTTGGGTTAAATTTCTAGAAATATATTTTATTCACGCTTACTAATTATATCATTTATATTTTCTCTGTTTTTATGTAGTTTTCTCTACCTGATTTATCTCGCACTATGATAGAGGATCTGTTCATTTTTCTCTGGCCTTCTCTCAGTTTTTTGCTTCGTTTTTGAAGGTATGTTGTTAGGTGCTTATAAACAATATACAATACGAATAGAAGAGGGTTCATGATTTTTATACCTTCTTGGTGAGCTGCTCCTTTTATCAGTATAAAACAGCTACTTTTCTTTTAATACTTTGATGCCTTAAATTCCATTTTATTCAGTATTAATATTCCTATACCTGTTATCTTTATTTGCATTTTTCCTGACTAATTTTCCAATTCTTTCTTTTCTTTTCTTCCCCTCTAAAGTCAAAGGACTTTTCTTTGACCCCAGTCTGGTAGCCGCACGAGTTTAAAAAAAAAAACGAAAAAGAAACTTGCATTTTAGTCTCAGCTCTGCAGCCCACTTGCTCAGTGATCTTGGGCAAGTCATTTTCCCTCTTTGGAACTCAATTTCCTAAACCGTAACATGGGGATATGACCCGCTTTGCCCCTCTCTAGGGTTTTTGTGAAAAGAACAACACATAGGGAATATAAAAGGCATTGTAAACATCCCTGTACTCATATTGGTTGTTGGGTGTAAACATTGGCCAGCATTCCAGGCAGTGAGAATGGCATGTACAAAGGCCTGGAGGAATGAACACATCCACAATGAGGCAGCCAACGACTTCAGTTTCGCCATCATTGGTTGGCTGCCTCTGCGTTCGCAAGGAGATGTGCATGAGACACAGTCCCTGACCTGGAGGACTTTCAGTCTGGAAATGGAGCAAAATGATGCGCACGGCTCACTCTTTATGAGAATGGAAATCATGTTTGGACAGAGGGACAGGCAGAGCTGGGAGGTGGGGGGAGGAAAGAGTAGCGTTTGATCAGGAACATCCTGAGAGGGTGGCATAGGAGGAGGGCACTGAGAGGCAGAGGAAACAGCCCAAGGGAAGTGGGGAGTCTGTGGCTCATATGGGGAGGGTGGGGCAGGGCTGAGGGGCATGTAAGGACTGCTCTTTGATCCCCTCGTCCGCACCCCTTGAGGAGGAAAGCAATGGGGCTTTTGCAAAATTTTGGAACTCCTCACTGACAAATGATACTGCTCAGCCACACGAGGGCAGGCGGTGATGGCGTGTCTCCAGCCTTGCTCCCTCTCATCACCATAACAACCGCATCCCGCGGGGGCAGAAGGAAGGAACGTTTGGGGGTGCCGGAGCTTAGGGAGCTTAGGGAAGGTGTGGGGTGGGGGGGTCTCACCTGTTGCTTCTTTCCTCTCATTGGGGGTCTTCTGGTGCCTCAGGATACCCACTCACCCAGGAGGACATCACCTGGTGGTTGTAAGCCCCAGAGGGACCACAAATGTGGGGTGTGGTTTTTAAAAATTGAGCATTTGAAAACCAGGGTAATATACATACAAATCTGGGTTTGTAGCTTCTTGTGAAAAATTGAGCACCCTAGGGACCCCTAGGCCTTCATTTACATGGTGCAAAGCAGAGTGGCAGGTGCCTGTTAGGACTGGACATGTGCTCGCCACCTGCCCCCTCTCTACTCACTGAGGTCATGCATCTGCATTCTCTTAGATATTTGGTTGACGTTGGGGGAGATGACCCTCCGTGGCCGTGAGAGGTGGCTGGGAGCTGGGAACTGCCCCCAGAGGGAGTGAGCGCCCCATTGCTGGAAGCAGGCAACTAGAGGGTTGATGGCCCCGTGGCAAAGGCCTAGGGGGACTTTAAGTGTTAGCTGGCTTGGACTCCAGGGTCTTTGGGGATCCACCAGCCCTGAGAACTGGCTGTTCTGAGACCTTCGATGACAAACCCCAATAGCCTCGTGCACCCTCCGCTCTATTGCATTCCCTCTCACCCATCGTTTTTTTCTTTTTCTTTTTATTGCAATGTGCATGCAAACAAGTGCCCAGCTTCACAAAGTAAACACAAGCGTGTATAACCTGATCAGGAAACAAAGCCTGACTAGCCCCCCAGAAGATTCTCTCCCGCCCCACCCTCCCCAGGACACTTTCCTGACCACTAACCCCAAGATTGGTTTGTGTCCTTTTGGACTTTATATAAATGGAATGAGTATTGCCCTTTCAAGCCCAGCTTCCTATACTCAGCTTGTACTCTGAGACCCTTCTGTGCTGTCATGGCAGCTGTCGTGTACTCAGGGTCTGTACTTGACGTTTGGAGACGAGCTTTTGCTGCCTGCTCCATCAGCACTGCCCTAAGGCTCTTCTGCCCAGCTATGCCAGCCATGGTCTCTTTGCCTCCCCTCAACTGCCCCAGGAGGCAAATGGTTCAGCTCTCATTTCACAGATAAGGAGACCGAGGCTCTGAGAGGACCACAGTGTGCCAAGGTCTCCCAGCCAGTCAGTGCAGAGTCCACGCGCTTAGGCTCAGAGTTACGCTTCCGCATCTTAGATGCTCTGGGGTCCCTGCCCATGTGGGTGTCCCCACACATCTGTGTGGCCCTGACCATGCCAAGAATGATAAAGGATGAGACGACAGAAAGAACTCGAGGGACAGCCCCATCCTAACCCCCACCTGTCTGCAGACAGACCATGAACAGGGAGCTCTTATCTGTGCTGACTGCTTTGTGTTTGCCCAGGGACCAAAGTCCTGGTCCCTGTTGAGACATGCTCCCTGTGAGGACTGGGCAAACAGTGGTCGGTGGTGGAGGCCAAGTTCTAGTTCACCACTTCCTGCCTTGTTACCCTGGGACTATTTCTGAATTCCCCTGAGCATCAATTTCCTCCTCTGTGCAGGTAATGTTTAACCACATCTTCCACACGGGGCTTGCTGGGAGGAGCAAACAGAGAAGTGTATAAAAGGAGTGAATTTACGGCTGCTTCCTCCATGCCAGGTCCTGTACTGTGACTCCAGAACCAAAAGATCTGGGTTCAATTCCCAGGCCCACCTTTTACTAGCTGTGCATCCTTAGGCAGTTTCCTGGACCTCTCTGGGCCTCAGTTTCCCCATGTCTACAAAGGGAATGATAATAATTGCACCTTCCATGTTCCTCAGTTGGGGAAGGGTGGAACCTATGGGCAGAAGGGCCCAGGGCATGGTCTCTAAAGACTCAAGGAATTGGGGGCAATCATGGTGACTTCTGGTGACCTCAGGAAGAAGGCGAACCGGGAGCCGTGACTGTCACTAAGGCAGCCAAAATCTAATCAGCATCTCGGGGCCGAGACATCTTGTATCTGTGTATCAGGGCAGTGAGCAGTAATCAGGGTAACGCCCCAATTACCAGCTCTCTGGAGATCAGCTCCCCCCTCCCCTCTTGGGGTGGCCAAGATCGGTGTGGTGCCTGCCTTGGGGTATATAAGGAGACTCTGAGCCAGAATTGGTCAGTGTTTATCCAGCAGTAAGAGGCAGAAAATGCCAGCTCTGGGAGCTGTATCCCTGCCTCCATCAGGGATGGCTGGCCAGGCCTCACTGCACACAGCCAGGGGGAGTTCGTTCATTTATTCTTCCATTCAGCAAATATCTATGGACACCCCCCCCCCCCCCCAGCAGTAAGAGGCAGAAAATGCCAGCTCTGGGAGCTGTATCCCTGCCTCCATCAGGGATGGCTGGCCAGGCCTCACTGCACACAGCCAGGGGGAGTTCGTTCATTTATTCTTCCATTCAGCAAATATCTATGGACCCCCCCCCCCCCGCTACTGTGTGCCAGGCACTGTGCTAGGCTATAGGGCTATAGCAGTGAACAGGGTGGGCATGGCCTGTAGGAGCTGGTGTTCTCTGGGGGATTTGGACTTTGTACAGGACACATGTGTGTGTGATAGGCCGTGAGGAGTAAGTGCCAGGAAGAGAAATAAAGCAGGAGAAGGGCTTGCAGAGTGATGGAGGCTGGCCGCTGGTCCTGAGCAGGTGGCATCTGCACTCAGGTCCTCAGGCGCAGCCTCCTCCCTGGGGGCACTGGTACCTTCTGAGGATGGGCGTGGCTTCCAGGATCCTAGATGGAGTCACCCGGCTGTCCCTCCAGTGGACATTTGGACTTAATGTGTCCGCAGCCAACATGAGCGTCCACATTGCCATAAGGTGGCTGTTAGCACAGGATGCCAGCCTGTCCCCGAGATGGTGCACCCCCTTGGGGCTCTGGCCCAGCCGAATCCCACGAAGGAGGTTCACAGTCTCCAGCCCCTTCCCTCCCCTCTCAGACAAGGCTGTGTCTCTCACTCTGCACAGCTCCCGTGGGCTTCAGCCACAGCTGATGACCTGCAAACCGGTCTCCAGCGTGAGCCTTCCTTCTGAGCTCCAGGCCGCTAGGACATACTGCCTCCTGGATGCCTCTTGGGGCCCATCGCCTACTTGGACTCACCAGGTCCACAGTACAGTGAGGTGCGTGGTCTTCCGCAGCAAGACTATACCTATTCCCGGCACCCACCACCATCCATCTGCCCGTGCTCCAGCCCAAGGCCACCTCCCTGTTCCCAGCTCCCAGCCACCAGTCATCACCAAGTTCTGCCACGTCTACCTCCCAAACAGAGCTAGAGCCTGGCTTCTCTTCTGCAGCTTGAGCGGCACCGCCTCTTCTGTCAGCTACTCCTGCTCTTGTTCTCCACATGCAGGTCAGAGTGGGCTTTCTGGAAAGCAGCTCCTCTCCTGCCCAATAGCCTTCAGTGGCTCCCTACTGCCCTGAGGAAGGAGTCTGAATCGCTTACCACCCCTGGTAGACAGTGTTGTCTTCCGGCCCTTCTGACTGCACTGCTCTCATCCCCTATGACCCCTACCCCTCGCTGCAGCCAAGGGCCTGTCTTGTAGGATGGGAAATGGGCCGCGTCCTCCCTATCTTAGGATCCTTCAGAATCTGTAAAATGGGTTTAATAATTGTACTTATCTCATACGGGGTCTTAAAGCATCCTAGAACAGTACCTGGCATGAAGGAAGCACTGTATAAGTGTAAAAGTCAGAATAAAGTAAAGTACACATGCTCATTTACTGAGTACCTGCTCTGTGCGGGGCACCGGCTAGGTGTTCTGCTTCCAGAAGATGGAGCACGTCCCCTGCCCTCACGGAGCCCACCATGCCTTCTGGGGGACATTCTTCCCTCCTCTCCACATGCCACCGTCCCTCCCCTGCAGGATTCTTGTTCATTTGCCTGCCCCCTGGCCCCCCACCAACCCTGTAGGACCGGGTGGCCCTTCCTCGCCCCTCCTCACTGACAGCTCTGTCCTCGCAGCCTCTTACGTATCTGATGACGCCTGACCTCACACTGGTCCTTCCCACAGCCCACTCCATCTTGGTGGGTGGCACCTCCATCCTTTCAGTGGCTCTGGCCGAAAGCCTCAGGGTCATTCTTGACCCCAACTTTTCCCCTTTTCTCTGACCCAGCCCCCGAACTCCATCCTGTCAGCAAAGCCTGTTGACTCTACCTTCACAGCAGATCTACAATTTAACCTCTTCTTACCTACAGCCCTGGTGCACCTGGCACCTGGTGCCTGGGCCAGTCCAGTGGCCTTCTCTTGGGTCCCTGCTTCTGCCCTTGACCCCAGACACCAGAGGGAGCCTTTGAATTCTCACCTCTGTGCCCCAAATCCTCCAGTAACTTCTCTCCTCGCTCAAATATTTGTTAAGGGAAAGAAGGAAAAAAGGCACGAATGAATGGATGAATGACCTTTTTCACATCTGTAGTAGCTGGCACATAGTAGGTGCTGAGAAAACACCTGCAGCAAGAATACATGGGGCCCAAACAAGGGGGTGAGGATCCGAAGCACACAGTAGGCGCGGGGGGAGCCTGGTGGGCTCTTTGGCCGAGGTGGCTGGTTCTTGCTGCTGCCAGCGGCAGAAGCAGCCTGCTGCCACCCGCCCCCCCCCCCTGGGCATAATATTCTGGGGTCGCATATCCTTTTCCTCAGAACCTGTAGCTACTTTTCTGTCTTCTTGCACTAAAGAAATGTTAATGCAATGAACCATGACAATAGCCTGCATTCCCCCCTCCCCCCCCCCCCCCCCCCCTCCACTCTCTGGGCTGGGGTGGGGCAGGCAGGCAGAGCCAGAGCCATTTTGGGGCCCTGGTTGGACTTCCTCACTCTCCTGGGTGGGGCTGGTGACGTGGCTTTCGCTTCTGGGAACCCTAGCTGGACAGCAGTTCTGGGAAGGCTGCTGCCCCATGGAGAAGTGTATCCCTACCCCCCTGCCAGACCAGCTCAGCAGATGCTTCAGGCCAGCGTAAGATTGTGGAGTTTCAGGGGTCAGCGGCTCCAGAGGGAGGTCACCCGCAGCGCCTGCTGTCCCGGGCTTCCTATCCACATGCTTCTTGTCACAGGACCAGCTGCATCCTGTCTGCTGATCCAGCCTCCCACCCCTTCCACGTCGGTTTGCAGTCAAGAGAGGGGAGAGGACCCGGAGTCCTGCACACCCCACTGCCTTCAGGAAGAGCCCCGCTGGGTCGCTTCTGTGCCGCTGCTGGCTTCTGACATTTCAAGACTCGCCGCTCATCTCCCCCCACATAAAAAGAGTGAGTTAAGTGTGTTTCCCGGTCAGCAGGAGTGTTTTCCCACTCTGTCTGCTTCTGCTCTTTTCTTGGTCAGGCTTTCACCCACTCTGCTGCTTCCTAACTCCATGAACTTGGCTTTGTCACTTGCCCTCTGTAGGCCTCAAGTTTCCTCTTTGGCCAGTCGGACTAATAACACCACACATGCCAGGGCTGCAGGGACGACATTCTGAGCGGCAGTGGTGCGTGGATTCTGGAGTGAGATTGCCTGGGTTCAAATCCCGGCTCTGTGACCACAAACGAGTGCTCTGGTCTCTCCGTGCCTTTGTCTCCTCATCATTAAAATGAGGATTTTTTTTAAAATTATTTTTTTATTTTTGGCTGTGTTGGGTCTTCGTTGCTGCGCGCAGGCTTTCTCTAGTTGTGGCGAGCGGGGGCTACTCTTCGTTGCGGTGCACGGCCTTCCCATTGCGGTGGCTCCTCTTGTTGTGGAGCATGGGCTCTAGAGCGCAGGCTCAGTAGTTGTGGCGCATGGGCCGAGCTGCTCCGCAGCATGTGTGATCTTCCCGGGCCAGGGGCTCGGAACCCGTGTCCCCTGCATTGGCAGGCAGATTCTTAACCACTGCGCCGCCAGGCAAGCCCTAAAATGGGGATTTTAATGGCATCTACTTCATAAAGTTGTGAGAACTAAATTGCTTAATATATTAGAAGCACTTAGAACCATGCCTGGCACGTAATAAGTACTGTATATGAATGGCAGTTATTAGGGGCAAAGGCTTGGTACATACTCCATGTTTAAAAACAGATTATTGTATTCATTGTTGTTGAATTTTAACCAATCATTCATTCAATAGATGTTTCATGAGCACATACTGTGTACATGTCAGGCACTGTTTAGGCACAGGGGACAAAGCAATGACCATGGCTATTTTACTTAAAGGAATGTTTGTCGTACTGATTTGTAAGACCACTTTATATGTTAAGGCCCTTCACTTTCTGTAATGTAGATTTGCCACTTTTTGCTAATCTTTTGCTTGCTTGCTTTTTTTCTTTACGGTGTGTTTTGATCTGGGGAAGTTCAAAACATTTCTGCAGTCAAATCTTTCTATCTTTGCCATCTACCTACTGAAATAAAATAAACATTCACCTATATAACCTCAGAGATATGATTAGAGATGGTGATAAGTGTATGACAGAAATAAACAGGGTGCTGTGATGAGAAGTAACAGAGGGTGCCCTCGCTGGATGGTGTTTTCGGGTGTAAAGGGTGCGAGGGAGGAAAGGGATAGGGGTGTGTCAGAAGGCCAGTGGGACAGAAGGCTCGTGGGGGAGGGAGCACGAGGGAGGGAATAGGAGGGGATGGTAGTGGGGTCTCCGGGGGCCAGATCATCAGAGGGGCTTGGGTGGTTTGGGTTGGTTTTTTTTTTTTTTTTGCATTCTCTTAAACTTCTTATTTTATGGTAATTGGTGTAAGGATTAATCCACGCAGTTGTAAGAAATAATACAGAGAGATCCCCTCTACTCTGTTTCCCCCAAGGGTAACGTCTTACAAAACTATAGTTCAGTATCACAACCAAGGTATTGACATTGATAGAAACCACTGACCTTCCTCAGATTGCCTCCGTTTTCCTGGTACTCGTTTGCGTGTGTGTTTGCGCACGCACGCACATGTTATTTTTATTTGTTTTGTTAGCTTGCTTCTTATTAATTTAACTTTATCACGTGTACAGTTTTTGTCTCCACCACTGCAGTGAGATACAGAACAGTCCTATCATCACAAGGATCCCTGTGTTGCCCTTTTATAGCTGTACCTCCCTCCCTCCCTGCTGCCCCCGCCCCACCCATGCGGGCAACCACGAATCTATGCACCATTTCCATAGTTTGATCATTTCAAGAATGTTACATAAAGGGAATCAAGCAGCACGTAGCCTTTTCGATTGGCTGCTTTCATTCCGGGGCTTGGATTTGATTCTGAGTCAGAGATGCTGCTCTTGGATGGGCTGTGGACCCCTGGGGCTCTGTGCTCCCCCCCGCACCCCCCTACCCGGGGGTGAAGACATCTTTCAAGAGCCAGAGGCCAGTGAAGTGAACAGACAGATCATGGCCTGGTTTCCAATTTGAAAATGACTCTGGTTTCAGCATGGAGAAGAGACTCGCGTTTGTAGCAACTGCTAACTGCCCCCCACCCCGCCGGCTCCCCCTTGTTTCAGCGTTCTCCCCAGCCCCAGACTGGGTCTTGGAAAAATCTTGCCACGACCCTATTCAGAGACCCTCAAAAACCACTCATTGCCTGGGGGGCGGGTGGGGCTTTGACCTGGAGTCCTTACTTGGGCTTCAGTAAGCTCAAGTAGCTGCTGTGTGAACCACTAAGATGGAATGCAAAATTAAATGTGTGCACTTTTCTGGAAAGAGAGCTTGGAGTTTGCATCGGAGGTTCAGATGGGTCAGGGACCTCCAAAACATTGAGAACTCTGGGGTCTAAACACAGACAGTGGTTAACAGCCAAGGCTCTGGAGCCCGACTGCCCCTGTTCAAATCCCAGGACTGTCACCTCTCTGTAACCTCAGACACGTCACTTAACTTTCCTGAGCCTTGGTTTCCTCCTCTAAAAATGGGAAAAAATACTAGTAGCTACTTTATAGGGCTGTTTTAAATATTGAATTATTGTATGTAAAATGTTTAGAAAGAAACTCGGCATGTTTAAATATTTTGGTAAATATCGTATGTTTGTTGAGTGCATGATGAGGCTGCAGGAAATAGGAGAGCAGAGCCGTTTAGGGAGAGGCCTTCTAGCCCCTCTGGGATTTTCAGGCCCTCTCTGTATTAGTTGTCATCCCCTTGACAAGCTTGAAATCAGCAAGATTTCTTCCAAACGGATGCACGGTTACAATTGGGTACTGTCACCTCCCTGGTCTTGGCTCTCATATCTCTCTTAATATGGCTTTAGCTAGAAGAGCTGGCTGGGGTTTGTTTGTTTTTGTTTTTGTTTTTGCGGTACGCGGGCCTGTCACTGTTGTGGCCTCTCCCGTTGCGGAGCCCAGCCTCCGGACGCGCAGGCTCAGCGGCCATGGCTCATGGGCCCAGCCGCTGCGCGGCATGTGGGATCTTCCCGGACCGGGGCACGACCCCGTGTCCCCTGCATCAGCAGGCGGACTCTCAACCACTGCACCACCAGGGAAACCCTAGAAGAGCTGTTGTGATTATTGAATTAATCGATGTAAAATGTTTAGAAGGAAGCAGGTTGACCAACTCTTCCTGGCCCATTTCATTCCATATTGTTGGGTTCAGCCTGTGGTTCTAGGAGAAATTGGAGCTGGTATATTGAAAGGTACCTTGGTCTCAGAAGCCAGCAGACCTGGATTCTGACTCTGGCCCTGCCCTCTCGCCAGCTGTGGGACCCGATGGGCAAGTTATTTGATCTCTCTGGCCTCCGTTCCCTTAGGAAGAAAGTGGAAATAACAACCCATCTTGCAGGGTTCTTGGGCAGACTCAATAAGGTAATAACTCTAGTGCACATGGCAAAAGGTCAAGCACATGTGAGTACTTGATAAGCAGGACTTTGTTTACACAAATGCTTGGTTCAGCATAAGGAAGCTGTTTCCAGTAGTCAGGCTCTGCTCGAAAATGACCTAGGGGTGACCACCCCATCCATGGAAAGAGTACAAACAGAAACTGGATGGCAACATGTCAGAGACGGGATCTCGGCAGGCACCCCTGTTCAGGTTGCCACTTGGGCTGGGCAGGTGACCCCTACACGTCAGGAATCCCACAGTCGAGGGTGTGGACTTGAAATTATTTGCTTTTGCCATGTGCCTTACGCCCTGATCATTTGGTAATTATTCTTTTTAATTCCTCTGCTTCTCTGCACCTTCGTCCTTCGTTCCCTGTGATGTTCACAGAGGCCTTGTCACCACCACATCTGTGCCGCGGTTTCTCCTGAGGTGCAGCACCTGCCATCCCTGTGAAACCAGTCAGTGTGCGTGTGTGGGTGTGTGTGTGCACACGCATACATCTGGATGTGCCCTCTGAAACAGATCAAAGATAACACCCTGACCGCTGTAGATGTCATGATTTAATCTACCCTGGGGGGGGTTGCTTCACTCCCCCACACCTTTTTAAAGCACTTTACCATGGTAGCCTTTCTGCTGTGTGACCTTGGACACGCGTCTTGACCTCTCTGTTTCTCTTTATTCAAAATTGGGGCTAGAGTGACCCCTTTGACATCTCTGCCACAGGATGCTGTGGATGTCTGTGAACTCACAAGAAGGAAGGTTGCTGGGACCTGGCAGAGGAAACCAGCATCACTGTTTTCCAAATCCCACTCCCACCCCTCCTTCCTTGGTCTTCACTGTGGCTCTGCCAGGAAGGCCAGTTGAGGCTTTGAGTGGATACCAAGTCTCCCCCTAGGGAGAGCTTTCCAGCCCTGTGCTGAGCCCATCAGCGGCCCCACATCATGTCTAAAGTGAATTTATTCGACAGACTTGCCTGAGCATGTGCTGCGTGCCAGGCATTGCTGTAGGTACTAGGAGATTGGCCGTGCACAAGACAAACACAGGCTCTCGGGATGACAGACACACAGCTGAAAGGAGAACATCTCCCATTCTCCTTGCCCTTTGCCCACAGGGCACTTTTTGAAGAGTATAGGCCGCTTCCTGCATAGACTGCCCCTCAGTGTAGACTTGTCTGATGTTTCCATGTGATTTGTGCACTGGGGGCAGGGACCCCAGGGAAGTGATACTGTGTTCTTCCAAGGGCATTGTTTTCAGAAAGCTCATGACCTTGGTTTGTCCCATTCCTGGTCATGTCGACACTGACCATTTGGTTAAGGCGGTATCTGCCAGGTTTCTGTATATAAGGTTCTATACAATTACATATATCCAGTATTGTATGTGAATTATGTAAAGTTAATTAATATGAGTTTGTGGGGAGATACTTGGAGCCTGCTGTGGTGAAATAGAGCTGTCCCTTCCCCCCACTTACTCATCTTTATCACTGTAGACTCCTGCACCCCTATTTTAACTCTAAGGGTTACAGTTGGTTACTATAATATTCATCGTGAGGCTCTAATTGTGCCCATTTTGGCCGGTGGGCGTCCATTCTAGCTGGCTCCTGTGTCTTTTCAGGAGGTCCCCATCATTCGTGGAGTACTGCCTTACTTTCTGGCACAAGAAGAATACCAGGCTTTTCTTGTACTTTCCCTGCTCCTGGAGTCATCTCCGAGGAGCCCTGGTTCCTGTCAGTCGAGAATAGTATTTAGAAGCCAAGACCTGGGCACTGGGATGGCATGATCATCAGATGCAACGCATGATTCTGGACTAGATCCTGGACTTATAAAGAGCATTGCTGTGGCAATTCGCAAAATGGAAATAGGATCTGTGCATTAGCTGGCAGTAATGCATCCGTGTTAATTTCCTGATTTGGATGGTTGTATTGTAGTTATGTCGGTGACTGTCCTTGGTTTTCTTAATAAACACTGGAGTATTAAGGGGCCATTTATTCATTATGAATAGATGGATGAATAAAATGAATAAATGAGAGAGAAGACAGAGACAGAGACTGAGAGTGTATCAATGAGAAGGACAGGGAGAGGAAAGGCATGGGGGTGAGAGTGAATCCGTGGTATGTTTGAGGAGCAGCAGGAAGTGAAGGTGTGCAGGGGGGCAGGTGCAGGCCTGGTGGAGAGGGAGGCGGTGCCGGGTGGAGGGGGCATGCGGCGGAGGGGGGAGGGCTGTGTCTGGAGGTGAGCTCTGAAAGCTGCGCTCGGGATGATGGGGACCGTGGGGACTGTGGGAATCATGAATCAGCGCTAATGGGCTCACTTGCTCCCAGCAGGCGCTGTAGGATCTCCCAATGGGGCGGCTTCACTCTGGGCTCACGTTTTCGGTGGGCTGTCTGATCCTGGTGTGGGCAGCAGGCTCTGGTAAGTCACCACCTCTCATTCATTCATTTCTTCCTTCATTCAGCAAACATTTACAGTACTGACTGTTTATGCACCAGGCTCACGCCGTAAGATAGATGCCTGTGGTGGTGGGATAGCTACCCTTAGACTGACATATTTTTCCTTTAATTCGGCCAAGGGCAGGTAGTTGCATTTGCATACTATAAAGGTGCATTTGGTCTGTCTCCGCTGATGGACCCTGTACCCAAGGGTATTTCTTCAGCTGCAGGCATCACCCCAGTGCCAGCTGGGAAGCTCTCAGAGCCCCATTCCTGGCCCCTGCATTGTGAGGACCGTGCCTCGGACAGTGGTTTCGTAGTTTTGTGATGGGCCCCTTGGTCCTGTTTGGGCTGGTTTCCCACTCATGCCTCTTGGTCGTCAGGCTCCAGCTGCTCAGAGGTCTCCTGTGTCTCCCCAGGGAGTGTGAGGGTCCTGCAGGGGCCCACCTGCTTCTCCGACTACGTCAACATCTCCACCTGTGAGTGGGAGATGGCCCGGCCCACCAACTGCAGAGCCGAGCTCCGCCTGTTCTACCAGCTGAAATTTTTCTACTTTGAGTAAGCCTGGGCTGGAACTGGGAGTTGGGGAAGGTTTGCCTCGGAATTCGCCTGGCCCACGTGGTACCCCAGAGTGCATGTGCTAAGTGCGGTTCACAGGGGCTTACTGGGCATGTTAGAGGTGAGGTGCCCTGGGGTGCAGCGTGTGTAAGACACAGCGAGTGCGTCACGGTGCTCCAAGCTCAGTGTCACCAAGGCACGTGGCATGTGGATGTGGTGGAATCCTGGACTAGACCAGCAGTTCTCAAGCTTTTTCGTCTCAGGACTCTCTTGTGTGCTTAAGGATTAAGGGACTTTCTAGGTGGTCCAGTGGCTAAGAGTCCATACTCCCAGTGCAGGGGGCCCAGGTTCTATCCCTGGTCAGGGAACCAGATCCCACCTGCTGCAACTAAGAGTTCGCATGGTGCAACTAAAGATCCTGCATACTGCAACTAAGACCCAGTGCAACCAAAGAAAGAAAGAAAGAAAAGAATTAGTGAGGACCCCCAAAGCTTTAGTCTGGGTAGCTTACATCTATCAATATTTCCCTTATTGGAAATTAAAACAAATTTAAAATCACAACAGCCCGCAAGTTCACATTCAACAGGCTGTCGGAGCAACGGCATCATCACACATCGTGTGCCCTCTGGAAAAGTCCACTGTATGCTTGTGAGAGAAGGAGAGTGGAAATGGCCACTAATGTCGGAGTATTACCGTGAAACCAGTTTGACCCAGTGGAATCCCAGACCACACCTTGAGAACCTCTGGGCTAGACCATTGTTTGGGGGTGCAGTGTTAGCAGTGGAGTTCACAGCGATGGTTGATGGACCGTGGAACTTGGGATGTATTTTTCCAGGTGGTTCACTGGGATAATCCATGGTACACAGGGGTAACCACTGGTGTAGGTGGTGCCCCAGGACATGACCCAGTACGCAAGGCACACAGTTATGGAGCACATTGGGATATACAGCACACCTGATGTGGGCTACACTGACAGAGCTGTTATTCCACAATATACTAAGGTGGACAAGCTGTGCTTCTGTATGTGATACATTGGCCTAGACCAGGGATCTTCAAACTACGGCCCATGGGCCACATCTGGCCTACCACCTGTTTTTGTAAATAAGGTTTTATTGACACACAGCCATGCCCATTTGTTTACGTATTGTCTGTGGCTGGGGCTTTTTTGTGCTGTATCAGCAGAGTTGTGTAGTTGGAATAGCAAGAGTATGGCCCTCAAAGCCCCAAACATTTACTATCTGCCCCATTACAGAAGACGTTTGCTGACCCCTGGCCTAGTCCATGAGACATGGAGTTGGCTGTTTTGGGTGACACATTAGGATTAGGTTGTGGGGCACAGGGTATGTGCCTGCCAAGCCACAGTCCGCTGTACTGGGCTAAATTGTGCTACCAGAGGGGTTCTGGAACAGACACATATGTCGTTACAAATTCTTTCATGCCGTGGGTTCTTCCCTTTTGCTGGCTTTCAGGGTCCAAGGCTGGGGCCAGGGGCGGATAAGAGTCCATGGTGGGTGTGGAGGGGCTGTGGCCAGCAGGCAGGTGGTCCCAGGCCCCTGTCCCCATTGCATCCTGGCCACTCTGCTCCCAAGTTCCCAGATCTGGTCCTTGAGGCAGGGTGACCAGGAAGCTGGAAGGGCCTGTGGTTCCTTGAGGTGTATCCTGGGATGCCCTTGGGTCACATGACCAGCCTAATGCAACATCTGTGTCTGCAGAAACCACACGTGTGTCCCCGAGAACAGAGCTGGCGCGGTGTGCGTGTGCCATATGCATATGGATAACGTGGTCAGTGTGGACACCTACCAGCTGGACCTGTGGGCTGGGGAGCAGCTGCTGTGGAAGAGCTCCTTCAAACCCAGTGAGCATGGTGAGCAGGGCGGGGCAGGGTGGGGTGGCATAGGGCGGGGCTGCAGTTGTTCCCACAGCAGCCGGGTGCCGGGCAGGGGAGGCAGGCTCCATTTGGGGGAGGGGACCATTCAAGCAGCCTCCAACCCCTGATGGGGTTGTTGTCCCTTTCTGGGCCTCAGTCCTCCCATCTTTGAAATGGGGCTGGGCTCAGCAGTACGTCAGGACCCCTTCAGTTCAGATATTTCAACCCCCTGTGTTTAAGTGCCCAGATCAGGGTGCTGAATGAGGCGTATTTGGTGGAAGGCATGCTTGCTGCAGATCAGAAACTGAACCGGGAACCGTCCTTCCACCCTCTGTCAACTGTTCAGCTGCTGCTTCTTCAGACAGTCTAGACCATGGGAGGCTGACCTTGTCCTGGTACCCAGAGTTCCCGCAGGAATTCCCCAAGAGCTTGCTGGGGTGTAGTGACAGGATTTTAAAACACTACTTATTGCTGTATGATCTTGGGCAAGTCATGTTACCTCTCTGAGCCTCAGTTTCCAAAAGACAGTTATTATCCCTATTTTGCAATTGAAAAAAACCGTACATACTTCAGAGAAGGCAAGTAACCTGCCCTCAGGTCACGCAGCTCCTCAGCAGCAGAGGCAGTATTCTCACAGAGCTCACAGTAGTCACCACTCCATCAGCAATTCCGGAAGGGCTTACTCATACCCGGAGTTGGAGGGTGTGTGTGGGGGTGATTTAAATTGACCCATGAACGAATCCATGAATTGAAAGAATTTTTATAAGTGTGTGTTGATTTTAATGCTCATTATATACCTGTGACCTCATGGATATGATTGCTTTAAAAGAGACTAAGTTTTAAAACACATGAGTCAAAATAAAGAAAAATAGTAGATAATAATACAGAGCACAGAGGTGGCCAAGAGAGTGAAGGGTGAAGGTGGAAAGGCCAAAGTTTGGGTTACTTTGCTTATGCCTTTTGCACTCACTGTGCAAATGTAGTTGACAACCACTAAAGTGCTAAGTGGGATTTTAGCGACATGAGAATCAGTATCAGGGTTTTAATTCTCCACTATGACGAAATCTGTGTGGTATCCCATCAGCGTATTATGGAGGTGGTGTTGACCGAAAATCTAAATGGTCTGCAGGCTGGGCCGGGCCTCCTCCTGACGCCCAGCCCAGCCCAGCCCCTCACCAGGCACCACTTCTCTGCAGTGAAACCCCTGGCGCCCAGAAACCTCACTGTTCACGCCAACATCTCCCGCACGTGGCTGCTGACGTGGAACAACCCGTACCCTCCTGAGAATCACCTATACTCCGAGCTCACCTACCTGGTCAACATCTCAAATGAGAACGACCCCACGGATGTGAGTGGGCGCCCTGTGGGGTCTCTCTGTGACCTCTTGAGACTCAGACGGGTCGAGACTCAGGCTCTGGGGTGGGAGGTGGGGAAAGTGACCCGTGATTGGACAGCAAACCCTGGGGATCTGGACCCCCACCTTCTCCTCTGGCTCTGTGCCGGGACCAGGCCCTCCACCGCTCCAGGCCCCTGACTCCCAGCGTGCAGACAGGGGAGTTTATTTCAGGGCACTGTTCCTCATCTATAAAGAAGGGCTCTGGACCACATTTGTTTCCCAGGGGGCGGGACACTTGGGATTTTAGGTGATACCTCCAAACACACTTAAATGAGCGAATCCCAGGGTGAGACAGTCACTCCACGCCCACTCCTGCCCGACCCTGACTGTCAAGGGAGGCGTCTCAGCTGAGCTGATTGGTTTACTAATCCTTCTCTTTTTTTTTTTTTTTTTTTTTTTTTTTTTGCGGTACGCGGGCCTCTCACTGTTGTGGCCTCTCCCGTTGTGGAGCACAGGCTCCAGACGCACAGCCTCAGCGGCCATGGCTCACGGGCCCAGCCGCTCCGCAGCATGTGGGATCTTCCCGGACCGGGGCACGAACCCGCGTCCCCTGCATCGGCAGGCAGACTCTCAACCACTGCGCCACCAGGGAAGCCCTAATCCTTCTCTTTAACAGAGAGAAGAGGCTGCAGGCTCAGAGCCTTCCCCCAGAAAACAAGTTCAGCCGAAATTTCATGCCGTTACGTGGTTCTGATTGCGTTTACTTTATGAGATGCTCACGGCATTTCATACTTGCTTTCCAGTCATAGCAGTGGCAGTGAGGTTCCATTTTATTTTATCTTATTCTATTATTTTATTTTATGATGTTCCTTTTTAAAAAAACGAATGTACTGACATTTTTAAAACAGGGAGAGCTGATTTGTGACATCTTGAGCTGTCACATCAGCTTCCGTCCCTGCTGCTTCTCTTCCTGGCCAAGCTGGGGTGGGGGTGGGGTGTGTGTGGCAGGTGTTGATTTACATCTCTCAGGTGTGGTTTTCCTCCTTGGCACTGGGCCAGGATGTGGGGTAGAAGCAGGAGTGGGGCAGCCAGGCTCTCAGAGCAGTCGAGAAGAGGTGGTTGGCACAGATGCTGAGGAAAGACGCAGGGTCAGTTTTGTCAGTAAATCCCCTTCCTGTTCCTGGGCCTGTGCAGGCTTCGTTCAGGGGATAAGCTGGAGGGGAGAGAAGGGTACAACCTATAGGGTCCAAAGGAATATCATCTATTTGCTTATCATGGCTGGATCCAGGTTCCAGGAACCTCCATCCTTTGGTCCTGCTTTATTCTGTGTTGGCTTCATTTTTAGGCAGACTCTTCCCTCATGTAGCTGCCAGTATGTCTACTAGCAGCTCCAGGCCTGCATCTTAAAACCGCAGTGGGAGAAGTTCTTCTCTCCAGATAGTCCCAGTAAAAGTCCTGGGGCCAATGATCAGTTACCTGCCGGGGATCACATGCCGCTCTCTGAACCTGTCGCAGGCTATGGGCAGGAGACAGGGTGCTGGTGCAGTGTTCTCACTGGCCAGGGCTGAGTCACATGACCACCTCTGGAGCAGGTCAGGTCAGCCTCACCCAAACCAGATGGGCTGAAAATGAAGGAGGGATGGCTCCCCAAAGGAAGTTCTGCGGAAGAGGAAACAGAGACTGGGCTGGCTGAAACACAGCTGGGTTTAGGACCCGGCACCAGACTCCAGCCAGCGGACAGAATTGGTCGGTGTGCCTGGGCTATGGCTTAATGGTCATGTAGGTGCTCGGGGCTGCCCCAGGCCTCAGAATTCCAGGTCCAGCTTCTCTTGCTGGTGGGGCAGAATCTACTGAGACACCCTTCCCCCATCTCTCCCTTTCCAGGGACAGAACCGGGCCCGAAGAATTCCTCTCGTTAGTCATTGGCCAGAGATAGTCACATGCTCCTCTCTAACCAGTCACAGGCTAGGGAATGAAATAGCCGTGATTGGTTTAGACCAATGAGAATTAACCCTGGAACTGGAGACAGAGGCTTACCTGGCCTGAGCTTTGGGTACCTGACCCCAGTTGTGTAGATGCTGGGTGGGTGCCCAGCTGTGTTTGCTACAGTACTGCAGACACCACCTGTGGCTCAGACTGGTGGGATCAATTCTAAAAATATTAGAAACTAGCTGTGGAATTTGGGAGATGGAGATGCTCATTGTCCTGGATGATTTCTGGACAAGGTTCTATAACGGAGGTAGAGTTTTGGCTTGGGCAATGAAGGATGTATAGGAGTTCTCTAGCTAGGGAATGGTAGGCCAGGCAGAGGGAACTACATGAGCCAAGGCTTGGAGGCATGAAAATTCATGGCGTATCTGAGGATTATGGGGCTCTGGGTGTGTGTACAGTGAAAAGGCAGAAAATGAGGCCACAAGCTTACTGAGGGCCATGAATGCCATGTTCATGACAATGTCTCGGGTGCTTACTATGTGCCAGGCTCAATGTGTGTTATCAGCAATGACTGGGAAAGCCCTGCAGGTGGGAAGGTGTTTGTCTATCCATTTTAGTGACCAGGACACTGAGGTTTGGAGAGGTGGAATGACTCGCCCAGTGTCCCACAGCTGGAAATGGCCAAGCTGGGATTTGAAGCCAGGATTTGGACTGAGGGACCTGTGCTGTTCTCTTCTTCCGGATCTTTCTCTCAGAATGGTCTCCCGAACACCTGGCCTTTTTTGTTAAAAAACACACCAACCACAAGTAGTTCCTTGGAAGCTCAATTTCTTTTTTGTTTCTTAGTAAATCATTTCCCAATTCCCTACTCCTCTCTAAGGTGTGTGATTCCTTCAGTGAACCAGATCCAGCTGCTGCTTCCTGTTTACTGCGATTTAGAAAGAAAGGAACACTGGCAGTAAGAGTGTCCATCTCTCCCTGCCCTGGTCTCCTCCTGTCACTCCCACCCTGTCCCCAGCTTCCCTGGAAAGTTCCAGCTGCCCTCCAGTTTCTCCAGCAAGCTGTTAGGACTTTGCTTCCTTGCTGTGCACACCTCCCCTCGGCTCACTTTACACCAGACCGTTTCCCCCAGGTGCTTCCAACCTGCCAGCAGGAGCAGTGTTGCCAGGAGCTGGGAAGGGGCTGCGGGGGATTGGAGGGGGGCCTGCGAAGGGATGGACCCTCCACAGAGGGAGAAGCCCAGGCAGAGGATTCAGGCCACTGTCTTGCTGTCAGAATCCATCCTGAACCCAAATTTTACTTCATTTTTTATTTTTTTAAAGTCTTAAAAATAAAAGTAATATTTACATGAAGTAAAAAATTCAAAGGCTACCGAAAGACTTAGAAAGGAACTATGTTTCTCTCCTAACCCCAATCTCCAGTGCCTCTCCCAGAGGTTGACCACTGCTCCTGTCTCTTGCCAGGAGGGGAAGGCCAGGCTAGAGCAGGCAGAGGGTGTGGAGGCATGTGTGTCCTTCTAGAGAGAGTTTATGCCTGTACGAGCAAATGCGTGTGTGTTCCTTCATCACCATGAATTTTTTATTATTACATGATAATATTACTGCAAACAGAACTGCTTTAAACAGCACATATTTATTGCCCCAGAGTTTCTGGGGGTCTGGAGTCTGGGCACGGCTTAGCTGGGTCCGCTGCTTAAGGTCTCACGAGGCCGCACACACAGGGATTGGCCAGGGGATTGCTTCCAAGTTCCTGTGATGTTAGCAGCATCCAGTTTCTTGTGGGCTTTGAACTGAGAGCGTCGGGTTCTTGCTGACCTTTGTTGGGAGGCCGCCCTCAGTTCCTTCCCTTGTGGCCTTTTCAAAGCCAGCAAGGGGGAGAGAGTCTCCTAGCAAGTTGGAGTTACAGTCTTGCATAATGGAATCACATCCATGTAGTCCCTATGTATCCATCACCTTCACCATATTCTGTTGGTTAGGAACAAGTCTTAGGTTCCCCCGCCCCTTTAGGCAAGGAGAGGGGATTACACAAGGGCGTGATACAAGGTGGGGTCACGGGGCCATATGAGTCTGTCTGCCACCATCACTATGCCTTCTCCCTCTATGTTTTGAACATGAAAGGCAACAGACAACACATACTAATCTTTTTTTTTTTTTTTGGCTGAGAACCACAGGATTTATTATGTCACATTTTATGAAGGGGAATCCAGGAATCCAGGAGTCCAGGAGCAGCTTAGCTAGGTGGCTCTGGCTCAGGGTCTCTCGTGGAGGTTGCAGTCAAACTGCTGGCCAGGGCTGTGGTCTCTGAAGGCTCGACTGGGGCTGCAGGGACTGCTTCTCATCTCATTCACGAGGCAGCTGGCAGGAGGCTTCAGCTCCTCGCAACGTGGCCCTCTCTGTAGGTCTGTTCGCAGCATGGCTTCCCTCAGAGCAAATAATTAGAGAAAGGGAGTGAGAGAGAGAAGGAGAGCTCAAAACGGAAGCCTCAGTCCTTTAAACGTGTCTCAGAAATGACGCACTGTCACATTCTGCCATAAGAAATTAGCCACGTGACTGTGTTAGGTTCCTATTGCTGCTGTAACAAATTGCCACAGACTTAATGGCTTTAAACAACACAGATTTGTTAGCTTACAGTTCTCGAGGTCAGAAGTCTGAAATGGGTCTTGCTGGGCTACAGTTCAAGGTGCGTCATGAGGACGGGGCTCCCTCCGGAGGCCCTAGGGGAGAATCCATTTTCCTGCCTTCCCGGCTTCTAGAGGGGCCTGCAATCCTTGGCTCGTGCCCCCTCCATCTTCAAAGCCAGCTGTGCCTGGTTGAGCCTTTGTAATCCACATACTAATCTTCATTTTACCTTTTTCACTTAACAACAGATCTTGAACCTTCCTTCCCAATGGGGGCTAGGTTGGGCGGGACTGTGTTTGGGCTTGACTGTGGAGCCTCTAGAGAGCCCTTGAGGGAGAGAGAGGGACGCGGTGACCCTGTCTGTGCCTCAGAGAGATCCCTCTCGTGCTCGCCGCATGCCTGGCCCTGTCCGAAGTGCTTACCTGTGTTAACCCACTTAATCCTCACAGCAGCCCTGGGAGGTAGGCACTTTTATTATCGCCATGTTGCAGAAGAAGACATCAAGGTCCAGAGAAATTATGTCACTTATCTAAGGTCACACAGCAGTAGGAACTCTTACCTTCATTGTACAGATGAGGAAACTAAAACTCAGAAAGGTTCATCCACTTGCCCCAGTAACGTCAAAATGGCTGATCAGGGTGGGAGTGAGGGTCAGGATAAGGCTGATTTCCTGACCCATCCTGCTCGATTCTGGTCACAGTTGTGGAAGTGACGCACAAGGGCCTGAAATTGGAGGAATAACCAAATACGCAGGCTGGTGGCTCTTAAACATTGTGGGGTCAGCTAAGGACAGCAGCCCGGGTGGGAGCTGGTACTCCCCTCCCCCAGACTTGGTGCACTAATGGCTCCCTTCCCTCTACCAGTTCAGAATTTATAACGTGACCTACATGGGGCCCACCCTCCGCTTTGCAGCCAGCACCCTAAAGTCTGGAGCTTTCTACAGCGCACAGGTGAAGGCCTGGGCTCAGAGCTACAACAGCACCTGGAGTGAATGGAGCCCCAGCGCCAAGTGGCTTAACTGTGAGTACCCTGCTGGGAGTCCTGAGCAGTCGTCCGCACCGTGTGGCTTGCAGGATCTCAGTTCCCTGAACAGGGAACCAGGGATTGAACCTGGGCCACGGCAATGAAAGCCCGGAATCCTAACCACGAGGCCACCAGGGAATTCCCAGCAGTTAGCATCTCTATTCCCCACTTGCATTCTGTGGCCAGAGACTTCCCCAAGCCAAACATCTGGTTTCCATATCACAGGATGCTCTAACTGCAGTGACAGAATTACCAACTGATGTGGTGTACTGGTCAGGGTAGGGTAGGTTACAGTAACAAACCCACAACTTCTGCGGCTTAACACTGTAGAAATATGTTTCTTGCTCACATAACAATTCAACATGAACTTTGCTGATTGGTGGGTGGTTTTCCTCCCTGTGGCTCCATCATTCTCTAGGACAGAGATTCTCAGCCTTTCTGTATCATGGACCCCTTTGGCAGTCTGGTGAAGCCTGTGGACCTCATCTCAGAATAATATTTTTATTTTTATTTTTTTAATTTTATTTTAGAGTATAGTTGATTCACAACGTTGTGTTAGTTTCAGGTGTTCAGCAGAGTGATTTAGTCATACATATTCATATATGTGTTCTTTTTCAGATTCTTTTCCCATGTAGGTTATTACAAAGTATTGAGTAGAGTTCCCTGTGCTGTACAGTAGGTCCTTGTTGATTATCTATTTTATATATAGTAGCGTGCATATGCCAGTCCCAACCTCCCAATTCATCCCTCCTCCCCACCTTCCCCTCTTGGCAGCCGTAAGCCAGAATAATATTTTTAAACGTATAAAATAAAATATATAGGCCTTCGAGGGAAACCTAATTTTATTGAAATGCGATTATAAAAAGATTTTAAAATATATTTGTTATCTGGGACTACATGCTTCTTTAATAACACGTTAAAAACAGGATCTAGTGGTAGTTGTCATAAATACTGTAATTTCAAAGTAGATGAACATAAATGGTATTTCCTGCTACTGCAGCTGTCAGGTGATTTGAGAATAGCTGTGACTTCTGATGGGGGCTAAGTAACTGATGCTGCTATTACTGTGGTTGGCTCCCTCTGTTCCTAATGGGAGGAAATGCCAGGTTTCAGAAGTTAGTGAAAATAAAGATATCGTTTCTTTCCCATCCAAGTTCCCAGACGCCTAAATCCTAACGGCAACCATGTTGGAGGTCTGTGGACCCCAAGTTAAGAATCCCTGCTCTATGGACCTGCCATCATCTGCATCCAGCCAGCAGAAAGGGAATGAGAGCGGGGAGACCACACCTGCTTCTTAAAAGCCTTAGCCCAGAAGTGATACACATCCCTTCCTCTCAAGCACTATTGGTGGAGCTGGTCACGTGGCCACACATAGCCTGTAAGGGATTCTGGGAAATGTAGTCCCTCACCTGGTAGCTGCATCCTCCAAACAACTCTTTGCGACTTTATCACACTTTTGCAAAAGCGTATTCAATTATCTTACATAAAATGAAGTCTTTATTTTATTTTATTTTTTTGGCTGCGCAGCATGTGGGATCTTAATTCCCCCACCAGGGATCGAACCCATGCCCCCTGCAGTGGAAGTGCAGAGTCCTAATCACTGGACCGCTGCCAGGGAATTCCCCTAAAATGAAGTCTTGCCAGTGGACCTTCCTGGTTCATACAGCCGCTCAGTTACATCACCCCAGAGTCTTTTCTTTCCCTCTGCCATCCCTAGCATGGTAGCATTTTATCCTTACCCTTGTCACCTCATGGCCCCAAGTTGTCTGCTGCACACACCCTCATGCCCAAGACCCAAAGGAAATGGAAGGCTGCCACAAGGAGTGCATCCCTTGCATGTTTTATCATGAAACAAAAACATTTCCAGTCCTGGTGGCCTTTCCCTTGCCTTTCATTGTTCAGGACTGTCACGTGGCCTCTCCCAACTGCAAGGGAGGCTGGGAACTCAAATGTCTGAAAAGGGGACTAGTTTTGGCCCATGGTTGGCCCAAACCTCAGGGTGGGCACATTGCAGCCTAGCAAAGAAGAAGGGAGATAGCTGTTGCGTGGTGGAGGCTGCCTCGGGCATCATCCATACAATGGGCAGAAGGAAGGGCTGTTGTGAACATTCAATGAAGGAAGGATTCTTCAAAGTGCTGGGCACAGTGGTGATTGGTGGGTACCCCAACCCACTGGACGCAGCGCGATGCAAGCTCACGGCTTCCCTCCACTTCCAGACTATGAGGCGACCTTGGAGCAGCGCCTCCCACTGGGCGTCAGCATCTCCTGCGTCGTCATCCTGGCTGTCTGCCTGTCCTGCTATGTCAGCATCATCAAGTGAGTCCTGAGCTGTGCCGGAGGCCGCCAAGCCAGCCCCCTGCGGTGTGGAGTGGGTGGGAATTTCCCCTGTGATCTGTCAGCTTGCAGCCCTTTCATTCAACGATAGATATTTATTGAGCAGCTACTACGTGCGAGGCACTGAGACTGACAGGGACCCTGTGTCCTTGGGGAGGCACAAGATGCCAGGCCACCAAGTAACCATGGCTGTTTTCCATAGTGATCCTTGCACTGAAGGAGATATGCCAGGGCGAGGGGGTGAAATGCTCCAGGGCCTGTTTTGGATGGGGAGGCCAGTGCGGGCCCCTCTGACGAGGTGTTTGAGCTGAGACCTGACTAGGGGAAAGGAGCTGGCCAGGGCAGGAGCTGGGGGCAGGGCCTTCCTTTGGCAGAAACGAGATGGATCACGCCCAGGGTATGGCCCAGACACTTGAAGGCACGTGGCAATAGACAGAGGAATTCTAGATGATTGTCCTGCAGAGTCAGACCTGGGTTCAGATCCTGGCCTTGGTGCTTCGTAGATGTGTGACCAAGTTTCTGAACCTCTGTTCAGCCTTGGATCCCTATTTCATCAGTCCCAAGAGTCCTAAGGGACTCCCCGATCACTCGGTGTAGGGGCGGGCAGAAGGAGCCTTGTTTCCAGTGAGCTTGAGCCCTTGGAATCATGGAGTCTCAGAACCTCAGTCCTCCCACCTCTGAAATGGGACGAGCGGGCCCCAGTTGACCACTTAAGGATGGCGATGGTTGAGGATTGATGTGAGCGAGTGTCTGCACTCTGCCGGGCACACAGTAGGTGTGCAGGGAATGCAAGTTCCTCTCTCCACGTCTGTTGCTGATGCCTCTGAGCCCCCCTGGGCTGGTCTTTCTCCTTCTCTGAGCCTCAGTTTCCCCATCGTCTGTCTCCCTACCCCTACTCACTGTGTTCCAGTGCTCCAACCTCCTTGCTGTTCTTTGAACGCCCCAAGCAAGATCTTCCCTTGGAGCCTTTGCACTCGCTGTGCTCTCTGCCTGGAAAGCCCTTTTTCCAGGCATCACCGAGACTGACTCCTCCTCCACCTACAGTTGCCTCTCAGAAGTCACCTCCTCAGGGAGGCCTTCCTGGATCACACTATTCCTCTCTAGTCCCTATCTTCTTTATTTTTATTCCTGGCACTTATCGCCAGGAATGAATGATGTCACATAATCATTTCTGCAGGGTTTTTGCTTGTCTTGTTCACTGTGTGTCCCTGAGGCCTGGCACACTGAGTGGTACATAGCAGGTACTCAATAAATGTGTGTTAACTGACTGAGTGGAGTGGGTGGAGGCTAATCCAGGGGGTGTGTGAGGGCCTTCCCCCCCAGCACTGACGCTCCATGGCTCCAGGCTGACCCAGGAAGGGAGAAGGAATCCCTCAGCTTCTCAGGCCATCCCAGGCCTCTCCCCAGCACCTTATCCTCAGCTGCTCCAGGGTAAAGGTTGTTGAAGGGGAAACCCAGAATTATCTCTCTGCAGCTTGAGCGTCTCCTGATTCCCTGGAACTTGTTCCCTCTGGAGCAGAGGCGGCCACATTAGGAACTCCACTCTGGGTAGCAGGATGCTGGAGCCCCAGCCCAGCTCTTCTGCCCACCAGCTGTCACTTCACCTCCCTGGGCCTCAGTTTCCTCATTGGTAGAGCGGGGTTAGCAGTAGAACCTGCCTCGCGGAGTGAGGGTGAGACAGCCAAGAGACCTATCGACATGATCTCTGACCCCTGATAAGTCTTGGTGACTATGATAATTTTTATGGGAGGAACGTCAGCCTGTTAGTGATACAGGGA
This sequence comes from Lipotes vexillifer, assembly GCF_000442215.2. Taxonomy (NCBI): domain Eukaryota; kingdom Metazoa; phylum Chordata; class Mammalia; order Artiodactyla; family Lipotidae; genus Lipotes; species Lipotes vexillifer. The sequence continues at coordinate 3,512,186 of NW_006779491.1, read as the reverse complement.
CCAACATCTTGTCCTTTTCTTTTTCAGGATTAAGAAAGAATGGTGGGATCAAATTCCCAACCCAGCCCACAGCCCCCTCGTGGCCGTGGTCATCCAGGATTCTCAGGTAGAGGGGGTTGGTGAGGATGCTGTGCACTGCGTGTACAGGGAAATACAACTCAAGATGTCTGGGATGTTCAGGATATTTCCTGGCTTGGGGGTTGCACATGGGAAGTCAGGAAGGTTTCAGGGTAGGTTGAGTCAGCAGCTAGAGGCTTTCACTCCCTTCCCTTTGGCTTCCATGACTGTTCTTTCAGCCTGGGTGGGAGACAGGGTTTCCTCTGGGGTTGGTTTTTTCCCTCCCTTGGGAGGAGATGATCCCTGAGGTCATCGGCATGTCATCTCTTGGCAAGGTACCTGTGCCAGAGCAGGAGGCCAAAAGGAGAGGGAGAAGGGGAAAGGCTTTCTGTATATTCCTCTTAGCAGCAGGAAACTGCCCCCCAAAACACTAGCAAATCTCTCCATTCTCATTGGTTTGAATTACATCACAGCCTCTTTCCTATACAACTCACTTGTAAGGAGTGGGAATACTTGAGACCAACCAGGTGGCCACCCCTGAGCTACGGGTGGGGTCAGCTTCCCCAATGCGATGGCCAGGTGGGGTTTGCCTTAGTGCCATCAGGGTTCTCTAGGACAGGGGGAGGGGGGATACAGGTCCCGTCTAGAACAGAAGAAGGTCTGAGTGTCCTTAATTCTCCAGGGACCCTGTAGCAGGCTCTGGAGTCCAGTGGTACTGGCTTTGAACCCTGGCTCTGCCACTTACCTGCAGGTTAGACTTAACAAGTTGCTTAACTTCTCTGGGCCTCAGTTTCCTTGTGTGGGTTATAACAGTGGTTATAACAGGGCTGGTGTTGGAATTCACTGAGACAATCCACATGAAGTGTATATTACAGCGTCCTGCACATAGTGTCGTTTATGTATCAGTTAGATTTTGCTGTGTAACAAATCATCCCCAAATTTAGAAAGTTAAAACAGTAGCCACTTATGTAGCTCTTGCTTCTGCAAGTCTGTGGTTGGGCTCTGCTCAGCAGTGTGGGTGGAAGGATCCTGGGTTTGGCTGGGCCTGTACCAGTGGCCTCACTCACAGGTCTGGCAGGTGGCTGACACATCTGGGGCCATGGAGGTTACTAAGCCATGTATGTGTCTGTCATCCTTCAGCAGGCTGACCCAGTTGGCACAGTATCACTTCCACCACATTCTGTTGGTCAAAGCAAGTCACACAGCCATGCCAGATTCAGGGATGGGAGGAGCTTCAGAGACTGGCCATTTTTGCCATCAGCCACAGCAACTTAATAGTGCAGCCTCCTTAATTCTTAGAAAACTGAGGCTCAGAGAGGGGAAGTGACCTGATCAGACCTCAGACCCGTGTGATGTCAAGACTCAAAGTCTTCTCACGGCAAACACGTGCTGAGCATTGCTGGACGATAGGCTGGGCTGGCAGGCCCCTCCGCTCTGTGTCACTGGCTGTCTCTATGTTTTAGGTGTCACTGTGGGGGAAGCGGTCCCAAGGCCAGGAACCAGCCAAGTGCCCGTATGTATATGAACTTGGGTCATCGCCTATGTGGATTTGGAAGGGGATGGAATTGGGGTGGTGGGCCCCATCTTGAGAGTCTGCCTTATCTTCCTTGTTCAGCACTTGTCCTGTGACACTAGACTTCAAGGGATGGCAGGGGGAGGGGGTGGTCTGGGTAGGTCAGCTGCTGGCTGAGTCCCCTGAGTTTCAGTGGGGGTCAGGTACATACTGAACCCCCTTGGGATGCCCAGTCTGTCCTGAGCAAGCCTGATGGGGGTAACAAGCAGGGCAGCTGTACCACTTGTTAAACTGTTGACATAGTGGCATACTGGTGGGCAGATACCACTATCCTGGACCCTTGAATATGCCACCATCTTCCTGGCCTCCTTAGCCCCTCTCTCAGGGCCCCCTGAACCTACCCGCAATCCAGTAACTGAAGGGTTTATACCTAGCACAGCAGGGGACTCCAGGATGCTGCCCAGCCCTAGGACTCCCCAGCCATTCTAATTGGGCCTTACTTATGCTATGGTGTTGAAAGGTATTTTATTTTTATTTATTTTTTTAACGTCTTTATTGGATATAATTGCTTTACAATGTTGTATCAGTTTCTGCTGTATAACAAAGTGAATCAGCTATATGTGTACATATCCGCTCCCTCTTGCGTCTCCCTCCCACCCTCCCTATCCTACCCCTGATAGGTATTTTAAATACCATCATCCCTGACAAAGACTTCTCCTTATTCAATAGATAGAGTTTGTATTATATGCCAGGCTCCAGAAATCCCAAAGTAAGACACAGGCCCTGCCTTCAAGGTGTTCCCAATCTAGTAGTGAGGGTGGACTGATAGATTATTGATTATAAAGTCTGGAAGTGTGTTTGCAGCAGATAGACATTGATACCCACCAGGGTTCTTGGCCTTCCCTAGTCAAGAGAAATTGACTAGATGCCAGACAAGAAATTCAGGCAAGGCTTTACTGGGGCCCCTGCTGCAGTGGGACGGGGCGGGGTGGGTGAGGGGCTGGGGGGTGTTGGAGAACAAGTAGCAGGTTCTCTTGCCCGCTCCCCGAGGGGGGCAGGCGAGCTGGTTCCTGATATGGGGTGAGGGTAGGGGTGTGTCCGGGGATTGGGCCGGAGGGGTGGCTCAGGTGTTTTGCCCACCCCTCTGGTGGTGTGAAGTGCAGGCATCATGCACAGTACCCTGGTTTTGCTCCTTACACCCTGTTTTTGCTCCTGGCTCTTCAGAAGTGGCAGTTGCGTTTTTTGGTCTTTCTGTATCTTTTGTACATGCCCCAACTGCGCTTGCAGGCAGTTATTTTTAGTCCCATATAGTTTCTTTGTATTTTGTTGCTGGAGGTGAGGTTTGTCCAGTTGCAAGCATTGTAGCACTACAGCAAAGGGTCCTGGGTCCCAGCCCGTCTCAACATCAGTCCAGGGTGATTTTGAACTGGGCTTTGAAGGATGAATAGGAGTTTTTTCAAGTGGAGAAACTGAACCCTGATCAAACTTTGCTTTTGTAGACACTGGAAGACTTGTCTTGCCAAGCTTCTGCCCTGTTTACTGGAGCATGGCATGGAAAGGGATGAAGATTCCTCCAAGGCTGCTAGAAATGAGCCTTTCCAGTGTCCTGGAAAAGTAGCATGGCACCCCATGGAGGTCAACAAGACAATCCTCTGGCCAGAGAGCGTCAGCTTGGTTCGGTGCGTGGAGCTGTTTGAGGCCCAAGTGGAGAATGAAGAAGAGGAAGTGGAGGAAGATAAAGGGAGCTTCTGCCCATCACCTGACAGCAGCGGGGGCACCTTCCAGGAGGGCAGGGAGGGCATCGCAGCCCGGCTGACAGAGAGCCTGTTCCTGGACCTTCTCGGGGGCGAGGATGGGGGCTTTAGCCCACAGGGCTTGGAGGAGTCCTGCCTTCTTCCACCTTTAGAAAATCCAAGTGTTCAGAGGCCCTGGGCCACGTCCCCAAGTGTAGGGCCCCAGGAGGCATCGTCTGAGGACAAGGAGCCTTTGAACCCAGAGTCAAGTCCTCCAACCCAGAGCCCAGCCAGGCTGGCTTTCCCAGAGATGCCCAGTGTCATCGCAGACAACCCCACTTACCGCAGCTTCAGCACCTTCCTGAGCCAGTCCTCAGGCCCTGGAGAGCTTGACTCAGACCCACAGCTGGCCGAACACCCAGGGGAAGTGGACCCCGGAATCCCCACCGCCCCCCAGCAATCTGCACTGCCCGCCGCACTCCAGCCTGAGCCAGAAACGTGGGAGCAGATCCTGCGCCAGAGCGTCCTCCAGTGCAGGGCAGCCCCGGGCCCCGCCTCAGCCCCCAGCAGTGGCTACCGGGAGTTTGTGCAGGCGGTGAAGCACGGTGGTGCCCAGGACAGCGGGCTGGAGGGCTCTGGCCCTTGCGGAGAGGCTGGCTACAAGGCCTTCTCCAGCTTGCTCGCTGGCACTGCTAGCTGCCCGGGGACATCTGGAGTGGAGCCCAGCAGTGGGGAGGGGGGCTACAAGCCCTTCCAGAGCCTCACTCCTGGCTGTCCCGGAGCCCCTGCCCCAGTCCCCGTCCCCCTGTTCACCTTTGGACTGGACGTGGAGCCCCCTCACAGCCCTCAGGACTCATTCCTCCCAGGCAGCACCCCAGAGTGCCCTGGTTTGGAGCCAGTGGTCAAGGGAGAAGACAGCCAGAAGCCCCTGCTGTCCCCGGAGCTGACCACAGACCCCCTCAGGGATGACCTGGGCAATGGCATTGTCTACTCAGCCCTCACCTGCCACCTGTGTGGCCACCTGAAGCAATGCCACGGCCAGGAGGAACGTGGCAAGGCCCACATTGAGGCCAGCCCCTGCTGTGGCTGCTGCCGTGGGGACGGGTCCTTACCCCCGGTGAGCCCCCTGAGGGCCCTGGACACCCAGCTCATTGGGGCTCCATTGGAGGCCAGCCTCTCTCCAGCCTCCCTAGCACCCTTGGGTGTCTCAGAGGAGGGTAAGTCCCCCCTGTTCTTCCAAACTGCCCCCAACAATGCTCAGAGCTCAAGCCAGACCTCCACGGTGATGGCCATGCTCTCCCCAGGGCCCACGTGCACGGATGCTTCCTAGGTGTGTGCCCACTTCTTGCTGGAGTCTACAAGCGAGGACTGGGCCTTACCCATGACTGCGAAATGCCTCCCTCCAGAAGGTAGCCTGGCTGGCAGGGTTCCGAGAGACTCAGAGAACCCTGCTATGAAGTGATGAAGTCGTCCAACACTGGGGCTACGGAGTCCAGACGCCCCCGGCTCCCAGCATTGGCCCGGGCTCGCCACGTCCCATGGGAGTGGAGGGTGCCAGGCAGCTGTACGCACAGCAGGCACCTGCAGGGATCAGGAGGTTCCCGGGTGCCTTGGCTTGTGAATGAGCTGTTGGTCATTTCATGGGTCCACAGCTGCCCCAGGGGACTATCGCTGTCACGCTCAAGGCGTGTTTTGTCCACCGAGTTGCTCTGTTACTCATGTCTTGCCCAGGCCTGGGGTTAGCTGCCACCATCTCACTGGATCGGATGCTGAGCCTAGAAGCTAACCAAGCCAATGGGAGAATGACTTGGGAGGCCTTGGGAAACTGAGGTCCAGAAAGGGTGGTCATTTGCCCAGAGACGCCTGTTCATTTAACAGAGGTTGACACTGGCAGCAGAGTCTGAGCTGCGGAGGGGCGCTTAGTCAAGTGGAGTTAACGAGGACACGAGAAATTGTGATTACCGAGCAGTGACAGCTTGCTGCCAGCTTCCCACACAGCTGTAAGGTTGGGGGTTCTTGTTAATCACTGGATCCCCAGAACAAGCATGCCTGGTGACCTTGGGGCCGGCGTGTGCCCCCATGCATGCCGTTGCTGGCATCGGTGTTTCAGAGGGAGTGGCTCAGGTCTCCTGATCAAGCGAGCTGGGCGTCCGAAATGCCGACACCAGGCACATCGCCTGCACCTCGGCCCCGACCTCAGATTGAGTAATGTGCATTGTTTGTGTGCATCTCAAAAATCGTTTCATCACCTGGTGTTTGTGTTTGCTGAGGAGGGTAGAATGGGAGGGGATGGAGTTTTGTATAAATAAAGGTTCTTTACCTCCTTCCCCACCCTCCCCACCCCATTTATTAAACAAACATACTGCCAGGCACTGTTGCGAGTGCTTTATCTCTATTAACTCATAGAATCCTCCCATCCAGAGGTACTGAGACCAACCCAAGAGGTTAAGTAACTTCCTGTCTGCTTGGGTTTCCCTGAGACCAGGATTCAACTGCAGTTTGTTGACATAGGTGGCGATCCCAGGAAGCCCTGCTTGGAGAGCGGGGAAAGGAGGCAGGGAAGGGCAGGAGACAATGAAAGGTGTTACGGCACAGAGTGCCAGCACGGGCAAGAGATTCTTCACGCCGCCGGGGAGCTTGGGCGAGCCAGGCGCAGTGCACGCCTAGAGGTGGGGAGCTGGCTGTTTGTCCACCAACACCCATCTGTCTTTGGTGGAGGGCTGCTGCCAGGGACAACTCCCCAGCACTTCCAGCTGCTCCAGGAAAAATTCCTCAGATTGAGAGTTGGGGGAGTGGGGGAGGAGCGGCGTTTGAGCAGCTTTGGACACGTGGAGATGTGGACAGGGCTGTGATGGCAGCTGCTCCTTTGCCAAGGTCACACAGCTAGTGGCAAGACCCATAGCTGAGCCATTGCTCAGGCTCTTTGTAGGTGATCCGTGCTTGACATCTGGGCGGTCGGTGTATAGAGTGGGCCTCAGACACGCAGGCAGGGGATCTTAAGCTCCTTTGCCTGCGATCACTCTGTGTCTGAATAGCCGCCCTGACTGCCACGCTTGCAAAATGAAGGGCTCGGCTGTTTGAGGTTCCTTCCTGCTCTGGCATTCTACGTAATACATTACAGAGGTGATGGGGACCTCACTGCCTCACATGCAGCCTAATGTTTGTGAGAACTCCCTCCTTTGTGCTGAGCCCAAATCTATCCCGCTGCCTGAGTCACCACCCCACACCCACGGTTTGCAGATGGGGGAAACTGCTCTAGAGAGGAAAAGGGACTTGCCAGCGTCACACAGTGAGTGGCAGAACCTGAACTAGCCCTCTGGACCTTTTGTCTTCAAGAGTTCTTTGTAATAAGATATAATAATTTAAAATAAAAATAACTAGTTAGGACCAAGCAATTTGCTTGGTGTGGCGTACACTGACTGTGTCACAGCTCTAGCGAGCAGGTTATTATCCCAATTTTACAGATAAGGGAGCAGGCCCAGAGAGGTTGAGGTTTAGCCTAGGGCCACACAACTGGGAAGTCCGGGAGCCAGGATTTGAATCCAGGTCTGATTGCAGAGTTCCCAGCCACCATGGTGTGCCATCTCATGTACAGCATGGCACCGACTCGATTGTCAGCTCTGATTCGCCTGCGGGTCATCTCAGAAAATCAAATTTTAAAACTAAGCAGCCAGGGAATTCCCTGGTGTCCAGTGGATAGGACTCGGTGCTTTCACTGCCGTGGCCCAGGTTCAATACCTGGTCGGGGAACTAAGATCCCGCAAGCCTCGCGGGGTGGCCAAAAATAAAATAAAAACTAAGCAGCCAACAGAGAAAATATATTTGGGTGAGTGCTGGAGAGCTGGTTGGATTGCAAGTCCAACAGAATTGAGACTGACTTGTTCTGTCCCCAGGATCTTAGGAGGAAGACACCCAACTTGTCAGCTGAGGCTCATATTACAGAATCCGCTGGGCTTTGGGAAACTAGAATGGAGAACTAGGCAGAGACACCTCCCATCTCTTATCCGGATTTCAACCCACCCTCCCAGGTTCAGGGAAGCTGGAGAGAGGTCACCGTTCTGGCTTCCCCAACCCCCTTCTCCATCTTAACACAGGGAAGGAGGAAGCAGAGAGAGCGGGAAACACATCCCACTGATGTTTACTGAGAACTTACTGTGGGCCAGCCACTGTGCTGGATGTGAGGAAACTGAGTCACACAAAGTCCCTTCCCTCTTGGATCCTACAGTTCAGAGGGGGAGACAGAAATGTAAAAGACAAAAGGAAAAAATAGGAGTCTGAGATGGGGGGGTTAGTGGAGAGGTCTTTAAGGAGGTGACATGTGAGCTGAGCCTTCAGTGACTAGAAGAACCAGGATGGACTGGAGGAAGAGCATTCCAGGCGGAGGATAGAGCAGGTGCAAAGGCCCTGAGGCACAAGGAGTTTGGCGTGTTCCCATTAAGAAAGCTCAGCTACAGCGCAGTGAGCCAGGGACAGTGGTGAGAGATAAGGTCAGGCAGGATGGGGGACTGGAGTGAGGAATTTATATTTTGGCTTAAATGCACATTAGCCCCACCCACTGAGAAACATGGTCCAATAGACACCCATCTCTCTTCAATCTCTCCAGTCCCAAACGTAATCCATCTATAAGCAGGAGCCCAGGAGAGGAAGTGGAGGCACTGGAGATGTTCCTCCAATAGGACTCCCTCTCACCTCGCAGAAGTGGAGAGCTAAGGTTCCTTCTGACGACAGTGACGGGGGTGGTTAAAATCCTCCTTGCTGCTCTTTTCGCTCAGGAGTGAAGTGAATCCCACCAGAAATGTGTTGATTAGCACAGGGGAGTGGCTGGCCTGCCAGGGTCTTCCTTGGGAATTTCTTTGATAAAAGACTTTTAAAAATCCCCTTAAAATCTGATCTTGACCTCCCAGGCACGTCTCCAAATTAGGCAGGGAACCCAAGGGTCTTCGGGGTGTGAAGTCCCAGCCCCCATCTCTGCTCTCTCTGTCTCCTTTGTCCTGCCTGTGTCTTCATTTTTTTCATTTGTGAAATAAGAAGGATAATAAAATCTGCATTGGAGCGTTGTCCTGAAGATAGTCTACGTTATCATCATCATCTCCTGGCTTTACTCCAACCTGGCGGGGGCACAGGTAACAAGAGTGAAAAGGTACAACCAGCTTAGAAATCTAGAATTCTCAGCCTCAGCCACTGCTCTGGGCTTCCTCCCGTGGACCAAAACCAACCAAACAAACAAAATGTTGCCTGCCGTTTCAGTCAACAAAGAATGGTGTCTGCATTCTGGTAAACAAAAATATTGCTCACCATCAAGCCTTCAGCCACTGCAGCTGCCCCAGGACAGTGAGCCCCGAAGGGAATTCGGGAGAAAAACAGGATACGCGCCCTAGACAGTTAAGATGCCCAGACTCTCGCATCTTCCCAAACACAGAAAAGCACTAAAATCATTAACTTGAGATGTCTGCTTTTTCTTGTGATTAGCAATAATCTTTCGATGCTCTACTACATGTTTTGTTTTGTTTCAGCAAAAACTCCTATAGATCCAGGCTGCTCTCTTACCTCTTTGGAACAGTTCCTCAGAGCGGTCTGAGAGGCTGTATCCCGGGCTATATAGTTCTCAGTAATGTCCCTGAATAAAACATAATTCTCTGTGTGCGTTTTTTTTGTTTGTTTTTTTCAGTAGACTCTCCAAATCTCCCTGGAAAGCCCCTGATAACTCCCACTGCCATTAGTTGATCCTGACATGGAAGATCCCCAGCTCATGCCCGCCTCAGTCCCCCACGCTCTCTGGCTTCTGCCTACTCCTTCGAGGTCAGGGCTTCCCCAGACTAAGCCTGGCAAGTCACTCCTTCATTCAAATATAATTACTCCCTGACAGCAATTGTTAAAACAAAAATAAATTTCTCAAATTATGAAAGTGGATCAAAGTTTTATTTTAGATTTTTAGGGAGGGAATCAGAAAAAAAGAAAGAGAGCATTGGTTCAAGGAACAATCTTAGTGTTACCAAACGCAAGTTCATGTGCCGGACACACAGTGAGACCAACAAACCAAAATGTCGGAGTTTGGAGCAGAGAAAGGTTTATTGCAGGGCCATGCAAGGATAGTGGATGGCTTGTACTCAACCCCGAACTCCCCAAAGGGCTTCAGCAAAGCATTTTTAAAGGCGAGGTGAGGGGGGCGGGGGGGGGGGG
>NW_006779491.1:3461008-3501903 GCF_000442215.2 Lipotes vexillifer | reverse complement strand
GGGCACGAAAGCGGGGTGGGGAGGGGGGGGGGGGGGGGGGGGGGGGGGGGGGTCACAGGGTGTGTGATCAGCTCGTGCACAGTTTTCTGATTGGTTGATGGTGAGGTATCAATTCTTAGGCGCCAGCAGGTCTGGGCTCATCAGTATCAAGCCATTTAGTGGTGGGTTTAGCATCTGTTAAAACAACTGAGGAAATGTGCATCAGATGCTATTATCTAGATATCAATACTTCATAGAGGAGCTACAGCAGAGGATATGGGGGAGCGGTCTGCCCCCAGAAGGCCCCAGAAGGTCCCGCTCTGTTACATTAGGAAGGGATTTATAGCAAGACAAATGAGTGTCCAGAATAACGCTATCCAACAGAAATTTTTGCTGTGATGGAGAGCTTTCACGTTGTCCAGTACAGTGGCACTAGCCATGTGTGGCTATTACACACTTGAAATATGATTAGTGTGACTGAAGAACTGATTTTTTAATTTTATTGAATTAACATTTAAATTTAAACAGCCCCCCCCCCAAATTTTAAATAGTCCCAAGTGGCTAGTGATTACATTATTGGACAGGAGGACAGGGCTAGATCATTACAGTCCAAGGTACAACTTTAGCAATTGCCTCAGCGTGGAGGAGAGAGGATAGGGTCCGAAGAGATGAAAGGAGAGAGGAGGGACAGGTTGCATCAAACCTTTGCCCCAGAGCTACTGAGGGGCGGGGTCTAATGGATCGGGTGGGACCAGCGGGGGACCGCCCCACCAAGTAGGAAGTAGGCGGCAGGTGTGGGCGGAGCGAGGTGCTGGCCGCTAGAGTTTCCCAGCGCCCCTCGCCAGTCTGGACCAGAGGTATGGAGAGCAGGAGGGGTGCCCCAGCAGGAGGGGTGCCCCAGGGTAGCAGCACCAAAGGGGGCTGGGCGCGGCCGGAGACTGGAAGGTCTCAGAAGAACCCAGGAGACCTCCAGAGGCATTGAATTCGGGGTCCCCCCGCCCTAGCCCCGCACACCCCCAGCCTCGATTTTACAAAGATTTTTCCAGAAGGTGGGGGTGGCAGGATGGGGGGGGGGGGTCGTTTCCGCTTTAGTTTTTTTTTTTTTTTTTAAAAACAAAACCCCTACTTACCGCTTTTTTCTGATTACTAAGTCGGCACGTGCCAGCCTTCTCCGATTCAGGGAAAACCTAAACGTATAAATAGGAAAGTGAAAACCACCGGAAATCCTGACCCCCTCCCCAGCCCAGCACCTGGCATCTCGTGGGCGGTCCCAAAATGTATATGTTTGTTTTTGAAGGTGTATCTCCGTTAACATCCTGTTGAATAATGTGTCTGACATTATTTTCCCACGAAAGTTATTGATTAAAAAAACAACAACACAAACAGCAAGAAGTTTCTGAGCCCCCGCTGCAAGGGAGGCATGACCTCACCGGATCCTCACAGCAGCCAGAGACCTCTGTGCGGGACTTTTCCATGATGTACCCTGACTCCTAACCACTCTTGTCTGCCATTTGCCTAGATTCTTATACCGCTTTTACAGATGAGAACACTGAGACTCAGAGAAGCAAGGCTCTGCACTCATCCTGCCTCGTTTTGAACCTGCCTGTGCCAATTCGGAGCCGTGTGACTGTGGGCAAGGTGCTGACCACTCTGGGTCTCAGTTTCCTCCCCATCAAAGATGGATAAGAGAAGTACCCTGCAGCCCACAGTGGTGGGGTGAGGAGCAGATGTCTTGATGGGTGAAGGCCAGGCGATGCCCAGCTGCTCTTGTGATGAACTGGCCTGAGCTTCCTGACAGCAGCAGGACAGTTCCAGTTCTTCCTCAAAATCCCACCCTTTTCCAGCTTTATCAATGAGTTGAGGACGCCTGGCCAGTGGAGATCAGATTGGCTGGAGACCAGCTCATTGGTCCCTGCTTCCCCCTAGTGGCTCACTCTTGCCCAGCGCCTGCCACTATGCCTATGGAGGTACCACGCCCAGAAAGCACAGAAAACTAGGCCTGGGATACCTCCACCCTCCCGACCTCCCCTCTCTTTCATCCCTGCCTTTCTCCTCCATCCCCTTCAGCACCTGGCAAAGGGCTTGACATACATTCAGAACTCAGGGTGCTCCGAGGACCAGCTGTGTGGCTCAGGGCCAGTCATGGAACCCCTCGGTGCTTCCTTCGTCTTCTGTAAAATGGGAATATTAATAGTACTGACCTCATGGAGCTGTTGTTAGAATTAAATATGTTAATACACATAAGGCTCAGAATGGTCCCTGCACATAGTTAATGCTGTCCGAGCGTTTCCTAGCTTTATTGTTATTATACTGAATGGGTCTGTGGGTGTCATAAAACATAATTAAAGGAGATAATAATATTCTAAATTTAATGTTACTTTATTTTAAAAAGGACAGAGTGGACCAATAGAAATCTGACACAGAAATGGTCCCGATGGCATCACCCCACCAACTGTGTTTGTATGTGTCCACATCACTTCTAGACATCGTCCATGTGCAGAGTCAGTGTTTGTATATTTGCAGAGGTTTCTATCATGCATTTCTCATCATATATTCATATATATTATATAAGACAGGTCTTTCCAGAGGAGAACAAAACAAGAGAGACCAAGATGCAGAGAGAGAGAAACACTGAACAAACTTCTGATCCCAGCTCCAGTTTGATACTTGACTGCAACTACAGAATGACCTCTGACCCAGATGTAGACTGATTCCTGACCCATGCTGTGGACCTATTCATGATCTTAGCTGCAGGATCTTAGCTGACCCCAGCCACCTGCTGACCCCTAGCCCTGGCAACAGAATAATCTTTGACCCCAACCGTAGACTGATCTCTGACTCTGGCCACTTGGACCCCTCACTCGTATACACTGACACACCACCCCATCTGGGAAATGACATTTCCTGATTTCCAGCTGGTAAATTCAGCTTGAGTTGGTCAACATATCTGGTCTGTCTGTCCTTCCTCTCTGCCATGGAACCACAGAGAAAGCTCGCAGTTCTCCTTTCTAGTCAAAGAGAGCAGTGTTAAGGAAGGCCCCTTTGCCACCTTCTGTTCTGCTTTGGATGTGATGTCTGGTGGTTTGGCAGCCATCTTGTGATCATGAGGGGACAAGCTAGGAGAAGAAAGATAGTGCTCTGAATGGGGCAGAGTGAGAGAAAAAAAAGGGCCTGGGTCCTTGATTATATCATCAAGTGATCAAATCGACCTCTGGATTCTGAAATAAACCATAAACATGCTTTTGTTTAAACCACGTAGATTTTCTTGGTTTAAACACGAAAAGCCATAAAGCAGCTTTAAAGCCATAAAGCAGCCTTAAAGACTGTAGTTGGTAGAATAATGGACCCCTAAAGATGTTCACGTCCTAATCTCTGGAAACTGTGGACATATTACATTGCAAGGGAGAATCAAGATTGCAGGTGGAATCTCAATTGCTAATTAACTGACCTTGAGATGGGAGATTATCCTGGATTACGTGGATGGACTGATATAATCACAAGAGTCTTTATAAGTGAAAGAAGGATGTAGGAGGGTTAGAGTCAGAGAGAGAATTGAAGATGCTCCGCTGCTGGCTTTGAAGATGGCAGAAGGGGCCAGGAGTCAAGGAATGCAGGCAACCACTAGAAGTTGGGAAATTCTAGGAACAGACTCTCCTTTTGCGTCTCCAGAGGCAATACAGCCCTGCTGACACCTTGATACTTAGCTCAGTGAGACCAGTTTCAGACCTCTGACCCTAGAACTATAAGATAATACATTTTTGTATTTCAAGCCACTGGATTTGTAGCATTTATTACAGCAGCAATAGGAAATGAATCCACAGATACTCCTCATTCATCTGGACACATCCCAGCCTTCTTTTCCTCAAGCCCTTCACCCATCACCATCCTCTCCCTCATTTTTGCCACTCAATCTCCACTTCCGGAGGGTTCTGTCAGATCTCTGCCTGCTCCGTACCTCCGTCACATCCACCATTTCTTGTTAAAGTGAACGTGGGGCAGGGCTGAACTTCATGGGCAGGCCACCAGGGCACTAGTGCTGCAGGGCCCTGTGCTTGGGATTTGATGCTCTGAGGCCCCTTTCCTGAAATTCTTAATAATTTTATTTCTGAATCTGTGCTTTGTAAGGGAAGCCCCATGGGACAGTGAGGCATGCTCCAAGGGCTTGGAGTCTCTGCTCAAAACTCCCACCTCCAGCCATCTGCCCGCCCCGTGGGTGAGGGTCATAGCCACTGGCTCCTGCACCCCCTGGCCCTCTAGATACTACTTGGCCTCCCGCTTCCCACCTGCATCCAGTATCCACTGGAGGGGTCTGGACACAAGGAAGGCACAAGGGAGGGTGGAGGTCGGTTGCTCACCTCATGGGATCTTGGTGAAGAGTATGGCGGTGACCGTTCCCACCCCAGGTGTGTCTGCCGGGTGGCCAGAGGCTGCAACTCAGCCGAAGCGAGCCTCTTGCCTGCCGCCCAATCCAGGTACCAAGAGTCACCATCTTGAATTCTTAGTACTTTTTTTTTTTTTTTTTTAGATTTCATATATACGTGTTGGCATATGGTATTTATTTTTCTCTTTCTGACTTACTTCACTCTGTATAACAGACTCTAGGTCCAACAAACTCACTACAAATAGTTCAACTTCATTTCTTCTTGGCTGAGTAATATTCCATTGTATATATGTGTCACATCTTCTTTATCCATTCATCTGTCGATGGACACTTAGGTTGCTTCCATGTCCTGGCTATTGTAAATAGTGCTGCAATGAACATTGTGGTACATGACTCTTTGAATTATGGTTTGCTCAGGGTATATGCCCAGTAGTGGGATTGCTGGGTCATATGGTAGTTCTATTTTTAGTTTTTAAAGAACCTCCATACTGTTCTCCATAGTGGCTGTTATCAACCCGGACCGGGGCACGACCCCGTGTCCCCTGCATCGGCAGGCGGACTCCCAACCTCTGCGCCACCAGGGAAGCCCTCTTAGTACTTTTTGAAGAAGAAGCCCTGCATTTTCATTTTGCCCTGAGCCCCTCAAATTCCGTAGCCATTCCTGACATGGAGTCGTTCTTTCTCTCCAAGATTGAGCCCTCCAACTCCAAACACCATCACTCCCCTGTGTTTTCAGCTTTTTCCCTGTGCAGGGTTCTTCCCATCACCACGTATAACTGTTCTGGTCCCTTCCATCTGCAGACAACCAAAGCTTCCTTCCACCAGCCTCCGACTTTCCCTCTCTCTGTCTCTCTGTCTCTGTCTCTATCTGTCTCTGCCTCTGTCTCTCTGTCTCTCTCTGTCTCTGCCTCTCTGTCTCTCTGTCTCTGTCTCTGTCTTTCTTTCCCTCCCCAGACACAGTTCTCGAAAGCAGTCTCCTCTCTCTGTCTCCACGTCCTTAGAGCGCACCCACTCCTCAGCCCTCTCTGTGCAGAAGCGCTTCTGCCAGGAGCCTGCTTTCAGGGACACCAGCTGCCAGGTCCAGGCCTGTTTCAATCCCTAGCATCCTCCGGCACCAGCCTCTCCCTTGTTCTTGAGGCTCTGCCCTTCTTGATTTTCTTGCTGCAGGCTGTTTGCTCCTGGACAGGCTCCCTTTCCAGGTCTCCTCTGCCCTCCCTGAAATGTTGGGAGTCCTCAGGGCCTGTCCTGGGCCACACACACACACACACACACACACACATACACAACACACACACACACCCCCCACGGGGAATCTTATCTGTGTCCATACAGATTGTAGCCAACCACAACCTTTACTAAATCTAGACTAGAGTTTCATGGGGTAGGGACTGTATTGCCCAGCACCCAGCATAGTGCCTGGCACACAGAGTGTGCTCAAGAAACATTGGTTCAGTGCATGAATGAATGAATGAATGATGCCTTCTAAATATGTCTCCCCAGCCCAGATCTCTCCCCTGAACTCCAGACCCATATAGCCAACTGCTATTGGGTGTATCTCAATTTCCACATCTCCCACCCAGATATGTCCCCTGTAGTAAACATCGCTATCTAATGTGACATCAGTTATGATATATTGTATGAAATATTGGCCTTGATTTCTCATCAGGTCTCCCATGCCTCTCCCACTAGAAGGTAGACTTCACGGGGACAGAGATTTTGGGTTGGTTGGTCCACTGCTGTACCCTGGGGCTTTAGAACAGAGTGTGGTACATAGTAGGTGCTCAAGAAATACTCTGAACAAATGAATGGATCTCCACGTGTATGTGCCCACATCTCAGACTCCGTGTATCCTCAGCTAAGTTCTTCATTATCCTCCGCACACCGTCTCTTTCCGGAACCTGGTCTCAGGACCAAGAGCGAGCATTACTCCAGGCAGCGCCCTCCCCCCATCTCTACCGAGATTTGGGCGCTGGCACCCTGTTCCTAGCGCCCCATCTCTCTTTCCTGCTCACAGTACCTCCTGGCTTGCATTAGCCAGAAGTGTGGCACACATACCCCTGGGGTAATCCAGGTGGGGGACACAAACCCCTGGGGTCCCTAAGATGATCTGAAGTGGCACATGGGTGTGGGGTAAAAGGACATCGAGAAAGTGATCCCTTTTTCAATTCTCTTTCTCTTCATCTGACTAGCCTTCCACAGGCTACAGTATCTAGCTAGAATTTCATAATTCGTTTTTGGTGTCATTGTTTTTGTTTTTATAGTTCATTTCTGTTTATGAAAAGGAAAGCTGGTTTTCCATTTGTGATGAAGACAATGTTTCTTCTAAAAATAAAATTCTTTAAATAAAACAAGTAAGTCAATATGAAGAAAAAGTTTAAAAGTGATGGAGGGGCTTCCCTGGCAGTACAGTGGTTAAGAAGCCTCCTGCCAATGCAGGGGACATGGATTTGAGCCCCGGTCCAGGAGGATCCCACATGCCGCGGAGCAAATAAGCCTGTGCACCACGACTACTGAGCCTGCGCTCTAGAGCCTGCGAGCCACAACTACTGAGCTCACACACCACAACTACTGAAGCCCATGCGCCTAGAGCCTGTGCTCCGCAACAAAGAGTAGCCCCGACTCGCCGCAACTAGAGAAAGCCTGCACGCAGCAACCAAGACCCAACGCAGCCAAAAATAAATAAATTAATTAATTTTTAAAAAGTTATGGACAAACACGTAAATCTGGAAGAAATAAATTGTGGCAGTGTGGATGAAGGACAACAGTTTGGAAGATGTGGGTCTATAGACCAGAGCCCAAACCCTTTGCAGCCTGGCTCCTGGCTCCTCCCTTCTCATTCCTTCAGCCCATACTACTCCCCAGACACATGACCTTGTGTGATATAACGACTTATAATAAGAAATATATATTTGGTCTTCGTCCCTGTTCCTGGCACAGAGCTCCTAAAACCCTCAGAATTTCCTAAGCGACAAGAGCATTAAATGTCTTTTGTTATGTTAATGAGGTGAGCTTTGGGAAGCCCCTAGGTCACCTAAGGATGGAGGCTGGTTGCCAGGGGAACCAACCTTGTGATTAGAGGGGAACTGACTGTCCCTCGCTTCAACCTCCTGGGAAGGGAGAGGGGCTGGAGATTGCGCTCAATCACCAATGGCCAATGATATGATCATTCGAGCCTATATGATGAGGCTGCCACAGAAACTCAAACGGACAGGGTTTGGGGGCTTCTGGCTTGGTGAACATTTGGAGGTGCTGGGAGATTGGCTAGTTCTGGAGATGACCTGGAAGCTCTGTGCCCTTTCCCCATACCTTGCCCTAATGCACCTCTTCCATCTGGCTGTTCCTGAGTTAAATCCTTTCCTAATAAATGAGAATCTAGTAAATAAAATGTTTCTCTCAGCCACGTGAGCTGCACTATCAAATTAATCAAACCTGACTAGGGGGTTGTCAGAACCTCTGCTCTACTGCACGTTGATCAGAAGCACAGGGGACAGCCTGGACTTGCAATTGGTGTCTGAAGTAGGGGGTGGGGGACACTCTTGTAGGACTGAGCCCTCAGCCTGGGGGATCTGATGCTATCTTTGGGTAGATAGTGACAGAATTGAGTAAATTGCTTGGTGGTGTGGAAGAGCACACACACATATTAGAATTGGTGTCAGAATCGTACCTGGGAACCCCTAGACACCATGACCTGGCCACTGTACCCAGACCACACTATGTATTTGAGAACCCCAAGCCTTTGCTCATGCCCTTCCCCCTACCAAGTGTGCCCTCCCCCACATCTCCATCAGACACCTCTCCATCCTCATACACAGGGATTCTGCTTCTGTCTGCCCAGCATCTACTCCTTCTACTATTAACAGGACCGGGTCCTCCTTGGGGACAATCTCTCCCTACTTTTAGTTCATGTTGTTTCCAAGGAACTGATCTCACTCTCAGCCTTCCAATAGGACACATAGGCTTGGCCATTCAGAGTGTTCCCCAATCTGCATAGTGGTTCGTTCAGGGATGGGCATGTGATTAAAACTGACCAATGAGAGCCTTTCCTGATATGATCACTGAGACCATTAGAAAAAAGATCTGTTCTTTCCTCTGTGCTTCCTAATCTGGTAGGTTATAAGCCTGGACTTCTGAGAACCTTTATTTTTGGGTGGGGAGGGGGCAGGGGGAACAGCTGAGTTTCACTCAGCCTGCTTAAGGTAAAGCCAATTCAAAAGAAAGCAGATCCCAGAGGTGGAGCCCTCCAATCTGAAGACATTATTTGATCCGTCCATGCCTGAAACTATATTCTTCAACTCAAAAAAAATCTTTTTATGAGCCAGTAAACCCATTTTAAAAAGCTAGTTCTGTCACTTGCAACCACAAGGCTCCTGCTTGAAACAGCGTTTTCTTGTTTTGTTCTGTTTTGTTTTTTTAGATAGAATTCACATAGCATAAAATTCTCCATTTTAATTACTTAAAAATATACAATTTACTGGGTTTTAGTATATTCACAATGTTGAATCCATCACTGCTATCTAATCCCATCATCACCCACCACACCCCTCCTCGCAAAAAAACCCCAAATCATTAGCAGTCACTCCCAATTTTCCCTCCGCCCATCCCCTGATACCACTGATGAAAAGCCATCTTTTAAGACCCAGTTACAGTGGGCATTTCCCCAGAGCCTTTCAATAAACACAAGGCAGAATTGTTCTCTCTTTTATACACATCCCTTTATTATCACTTATGATTGCCAGTCTTATTTTTTGTTTTTAACAATGGACTATTTTGAACATACAGAAAATTACTACTCCTGTTTCTCTGACTAGACTGCCTTGAGGGCAGAAACTATATTTCTTCTGTGTCTCCTAGCCCTGAGTCCAGGGCCGGGTTCAGACAAAGTGTTCAGTGAAAATAAATAAATAAATAAATAAATAAATAAAATATTAAAACAAAAAGCGAACAAGGGCTCAGTTCAAACATCCCAGCCCTGGGCTAGGCCAAGACATGAAGATGCCAGAAAAGGTTTGTTGACTGACTGCTGGACATCCTTGGTAAACAGTTTCACAATGGACAACACTCTCACCTTGTTTGTGTGTGAAGGGCAGGTGGGCGTGGTATGCTTTAGCTGAACTGATCACTTCCCACACTCTGACAATTAGTTAAACCCCAAACTAAAGTTACAGTTGGTTGCCATGTCTGGGTACTCCCTAGAATTTCCCCAAGCCACACCCACTTCAGATGCTTAGAGGCAGTAGAGTGGGGAAGGCAGAGCAAACCAGCCGTCACGGGCATGTTGACTGAACTTCTCACATCTCAGTTGTCCCATCTGTACAATGGGGCTAAAAATACTAAGTATGTGCTAGGGTCATCTGAGGATTAAATGAGTGAAGATTTGCGTAGCATTTAGATGAGCACTGGCTCATTTAAGAAGTCTATTAAACAGGATACTTTTTCTGGGTTAACCAAGAAGTGTATGAGATCACTAAGTCATTGCACATGCTGTTTCCTCTGCTTGGAAATACTCTTTTCTACCCCTTACTCCCTGCCGTACTCTGTTACCTTTCCGCTCCAGGAAGTCCTCTGGCTCCCTAGACTTTGGTTAGGTGCCTCTCCTCCGGGCTCCTTACACCTGTACTTCCCCATCAGCACAGGTAGGGATGATCTGAGACATCTTGGGGTGCCGGTTGTCTAACATGGGGCGGGTGCTGAGTTCATGAAAGGACATATCAGAATATGCATCGAAGGATAAACAAGTGATTTTGTTCTCATCCCTGAGCCCTTCTAACTGAGACTCTTGCCCTGCCCTGGGCACCAAGGCCCTAGCTGCATCCTCCATGTGTCCCTGGGACGAGAAGGCTGTGGACCAGTGGGCATCCTAAGGCTGGTTTGCACCAGCTCCAGAGAGCAGTTGTGTCATTTTTACTCAGCCCTGCATTCTGTGACATCACGTTGGTAGCTTGAAAGTGGCCAGGGTGGGAGTATTTACAACATGGAAAGCAGCAAACACCACACACCAGGTTTTTGTTGTTTGCTTTTTGATGGCTGACCAGCACACCTCCCGTTGTTATTTGGGGGGACCACAGAACCCTTGTTTCAGTCTAACTGGGACATGCTTTCCCACAACTAGATTTTGCGTGTGCAGCTCCCTCTGCCTGGACCCCTCCTCCCCTCCCCCCACGGCTAACCACGGCTCCCTCGTGGCCCCTGACCTTTGAAGGACAAGACCTGTGCTGCTTCCTCCTCCCCTTTCCTTGCTGCACCCAGCCCAGCCTGCAAGCTGCTGCTGTCAGTAAATGCTTGCTGATTGTCTGACAGGTCTTGGTAAATACTTTTGTGAGTTTGACCTTTTCCCCATGTGAATGTGGGGAAACCACGGCAGCCTGAATTTTCAGTAAAGAGGAGCCTCTTTGAGGAAGGGAGTCTGCAGAAACTCACCACAGCTGCCTGGAAGCAGTCATTGCAGCCCTTCCTCCCTGCGTGCGCAGCCTCTTGGAAGACCCAGGTGACTCGGGGCCCCGGCTCCTTCCCGTGCAAGATGGGGGAAGAGGAGGAGGTTGGGAACTTTGGGGCAGCGGCTCTTGGTGGGGTGGGAGGCCCTGGAGGCTGACACACGTGTGCACATACACAGGTGGGGCTGGGCACGTCAGCAAATGCATGTGGATTTGTCACTTGGATCATGGTCTGGTTTCAGGCGGGTTGACAGAGGCTTGGGGATCTTCTGACCACAAAGGGTGCTGAAAATAATGCTGGTCTCTGTCCCCTGCACAAGCCGTCTCCTGCCAAGACCCAGGTTGTGCCCTGTGGCTCCAGCAGAGAGCGAGAGGGTCTACTCCTGTGTGCACATGTGGGAAACAGTACTCACAGTCCCTGATGCATGGGAGGGCTCAGCTCTGCAGAGTGAATACTCAATAACCAGGACCTGTCTGATTTGACCATGGTGCGTGCATGTCTACACATGCGCGTGCCACCTCCCCCCCCACCCCTGTCCATTACACATGTTGGGAAGGCGGGAACTATGTTTTTTGTCACTGCTATGTCCCCAGCACAGTGTCTGGCACATAGTAGATGCTCAATAAGTATTTGCTCTTATGCAAGTGTGCACATGTACACATATATGTGCCTGTGTTCACGTGATCGTGTGTGTACCTGCACACGGGTGAACATGGGTGGATGGGGGTGTTGTGTGCTTTCTGTGCAGACACGTGAACAGGGACGTGCACGCCTGTGTGTGAATGTGCCTGAAGAGGGAGCGTGAGAGAGGGGGCTGAGTCCTCACTGGCCCACATGACCAGGTGTGATGCATGTCCGGATAGCTGGGAATCTAATTCTGAGAGCTCAGGTTGCACGTGCGCATGGGTGCGTGAACAGGGGTGTGATTTCATGTGCACGTGTGTGTATGTGAGAGCTGTTCAGATGTACACATGGGGGTGTGCATGGACTTTTGTGAGAAAGGTGATGGGGCGGAGGTTAGCAAACTGTCCAGGCTCAAATTCCTCTTTCATTTCATAACTTGTCCATCTGAGCAACCATGGACGAGTTACTTAAACTCTTTGTGCCTCAGTTTCTTTATCTGTGAGATGGGGTGATAATAGCAGCTGCCTCCTGGAGCCATTTGGGGGACTAAATAAGATACTAGCCCTTGGCACTGATTCCATTAAGAGTGGCTCTGGGCGTGCCCATGAGAGGTCCATTGGGCGGGAATAATCCACTAATGGCAGTAGCGAGTCCCAGTCATGCCGCCTGCTACTGTTTTAAGTGGTATGTTGCACATGGCTCTATGAGCACATCTGTGTCCCCAACCTGCCCCCACCTCAGCCATAGAGAGATAAGGACCCTCTTTGCTGGGCACCAAGATTTGCATGTGGGTTACAGGGAAATAATCAGGCTTTGGTCTAAGATGATTGGAGCAGGGTGGAGGTGGGGGGAAACTGGACTCTGAACATTGCAGCCCCTCTCCTCAGCCATCCTTCCTCCCCACTCGGGGGAGCAGAACTTGGTCTTTCCTTGGTCACCTGACTCCATCCTCCCAGCCTGGAGAGATCAGTCTTTGCCCGGCCAGCTCACTGGGCTCTGGGGAGGAAGATATGAAACGATGGGTGAGGAGCTCACTCTGAGAAAAAGTGGTCCTAGGATGTGCTCATGGTGATTCCATTAGGAGTGGCTCTGGGCGTGCCCATGAGAGGTCCATTGGACCGGAATCTTCCACTAATGCCATAAAATGGAAAGAACCAGGTGACTTTCGGGGGTCTAAAAAGAGCGATCATGCTCAGGAGGGGAACTTTGTACCTCGGAAGACATCAGAGGAGACGGTCAACTGATCAGTGTGATTAAGGAGGTTGAGAACTTTCCTTCACTCCTGCCCAGGCCCTGGGATGGGCTGGAGGACAGGAAGTGACCTACGAGGCTAATCCAGAGTGTTCATTCATCCACTGATTCACTTGAATCACATTTCTTGAGTCCCAGAAGATTCTAGGCCCTGGGGGATCCAAGACCGGTTCCTGCCCACGTGGAACTTGCAGTCACAGAGAAAAGCCCCAGTAATGCAGTGTGGCTCACAGCACGATGAGGGAAGCATGGGCCCAGAGGAGGGATGACTCACCCAGTCTTGAGGCATCAAGGAAAGCTTCCTGTAGGAGGTGACATCTCCAATGAAATCTGAAGATGAGAACCAGTTTACCAGGAGATGGCAGGGGTGAGAGGCCATCTGGTGGAGGATACAGCACAGGTAAAGACCTGGAGGAACAGCCCGACCTGGCTGGAGCACACAGTGTGAGGTGAGTGAGGTGGTAGGTGAAGCCGGAGGGGAAAGCAGAGCCCTGGGAGCCACACATGGTGTTTGAGGCTGAAAGGGCCTTGTCAACTGCAGGCCATCCTGACTCGGGGATGGCAGGGGTGGCTATTTCCTGGGATGAGTCCAAAGTGGGGGTGGAATGGGGCTGATTGTGGAAAGGAGGGCCTTGAAATACCCATGCAATCACTTGACAAATATTTCATGAGCACCTACTATGCGCCAGGCACTGCTCTGACGGTGGGGGGCTGTGCAGTGAACAGAACAGACAAATCACGGCCCTAATGAAGTTGCGTGTCTACTGTGGGGACAGACAGCCAGGAGATGGACATGAGCACACTGAATGAGGTCGGGTGGCAGTGAACAGGCCAGGGAGGTGAGGGAAAGAAGGGCAGAGAGCTGCTGTCGGGGGAGGCCAGTGAAAGCCACGCTGAGGGGTGGGGGCGTCTGAACACTGGTTTGACGGGAGTAAAGGAATGGGCCACGCACACATCTGGAGGTGGGAGAAGGAGAATGTTCCGGGCGGAGCGGCAGCCTGGGCAAAGGCCCTGAGAAGGGAACGCTGTGATCCAGGAACAGCAGGGAGGCCAGAGTGTCCGAAGCAGAGAGCTATGGGGCGAGGAGATGAATTCACTGGCGGTGGGCACCAGCCACGGAGGGCGGAGGGCCTTGCTGGTACCCTAAGGACTTCGGGTTTTTTATTTGTCTGTTTGTTTATTTTGGCCGCACCGTGCGGCATGAGGGACCCTAGTTCCCTCACCAGGGATTGAATCCACACCCCCTGCATTGGAAGCGCAGAGTCTTAACCACCTGACCGCCAGGCTAGTCCCAGAACTTTGGGTTTATTCTACAAATGACAGGAAGGCTTTGGGGGACCTTCCCCAAACACTTCCCCAACATGGAAGTGACGAGATCAGATTTTTGTTTTCTTTATTTATTTTTATAAATTTATTTGTATATTTATTTTTGGCTGCATCAGGTCCTCGTTGCTGCGCGCGGGCTCTGCTTTTAGTTGCGGCGAGCGGGGGCTACTCTTCGTTGCAGTGCGCGGGCTTCTCATTGCGGTGGCTTCTCTTGCTGCGGAGCGCGGGCTCTAGGTGCACGGGCTTCAGTAGTTGTGGCTCGCAGGCTCAGTAGTTGTGGCTCGCAGGCCCTAGAGCGCAGGCTCAGTAGTTGTGGCGCACGGGCTTAGTTGCTCCGCGGCATGTGGGATCTTCCCGGACCAGGGCTCGAACCCGTGTCCCCCTGCATCGGCAGGCGGATTCTCAACCACTGCGCCGCCAGGGAAGCCCCCAGATTTTTGTCTTAAATGACTACTCTGCAGGGAGGAGGACAGGATGTTTTGGGTGGGGCGGGTCCGAAGGCACAAGTGGGAAGAGCGATGAGCAGCAGTCTGCTGTGGTCATCCAGGTGAGGGATGCTGGTGGCTCAGGGTAGGTGCTGACCTTGGAGTCTGGGTGTGTTTCGAAGGTAGACCGGCAAGACTTCCTGACACGTGGGTTCAGGGTGAGGAAAGAAAGCGAGAAGGCAAGGATGACCCTGGGCTGCGGCCGTGCTGGGGACCCAGGCACACCCGCAGTCCACCCGCTTCAGCCTGGAGCAGGTGGAATAATTATCACTGAGAAGCATAATCGCAACCCCTGCTGTCTACTGAGCCCCTCCTCGGCCAGGTGTGGTGACCTCACTGCATCCTCGTTATTATCCCGTCTGCAGGTGGGGGTGTAGAGGCTCAAAAGAAGGAGGCCCGCCCAGGCTCTCTTGGCCCTAAGGGTTGAGGTTCACGTGCGATGTCATCAGTAGGATTGTGGGTCCAACACCGCTCCCACTACAACACCAAATCAGGGGTCCTCTCCAGGGGCTACTTGGCAATGTCTAGTGACACTTCCGGTTGTTACTGCTGGCATCTAGAAGCCCAGGATGCTGCTTAACATCCTACGATGCAGAGGACAGCCTCACAGCAAAGAATCATCCAGCCCAGATGTCTACAGCACCGAGGTGGAGAGACCCGGCTCCCCCATCCTTCCAGCGCCCCTAAGAGACCGCCTGAGGGATTTGGGAGCCCCTCCCTGAAGGAGAAGTGAGTCTGTGCTAGGGTGGCAGTTAGCAGTAGACAGCTGTGGTGACAGAGGCTGGTTCCTCTGTGGAACTGAACTCGACATCCTTGTGGCTTTTCTTGTCCTTTTCAGTCGGCCCAGGCATCTGGGCCTAGGCCTCTCATGTGTAGACAGTCTCCAAGGGCCCGATGTGTCCCCAACCCACTACCCTGCTGAGGACCTTCTATGGCTCTGGGTACCATCTTCCCTCTAGTCAATGGCCTCACCACTTCCCTCTTGTCCACCCACACCAGGGCCCTCATTCCGCAAATACCCTGTGTCTCTGCTTGGGGCTTTGTTGCTCATCTCCAGGGCACACTTCCTTCCTCTTTCAGTCTGTTCTTGACCGTTTTCCTTCTCTTATTTTCTTCTGCATTTATCTTGCTGCTCTTTTTCCAAATTCTTGAGAGGGATGTTTGAAACATTCCTTTTTAGCTTTTCTTCTTTTCTAATTTATGAATTTTTAAGACTACAAATTTCCCTCTTGATATTGTTTTAGCTGCAACTCACAAGTTTTGATATGTACTTTTTGTATCGTTCAGTTCAAAATGCTTTCTAATTTCCCACTGTGATTTTTCTCGTTGTCCCTTAGGTAATTTAGAGGTGTATTTCTTTGTTTCCCCATCCACATTTTTGACAACCTTTGGAATGGCCTCTCCTATCTTTTCAACATAGTGAACTGCTCTTCTGAGTCCAGTTCAAGTGGCCCCTCCTCTGAGAAGCCTTCCCTGAACAGTCCCTCCACCCCAGTCCAGGCATGTAATTAGCAGTTGCCTCTTTTCTGTTCCCATGGCACTTTATACAGACGATCATTGTAGCACGTTTAGGGCACACAGTAATGTATCTGTCAAGACTCTTTCAGTTTCAGGTGAAAGAAAACTGATTCTTTTGTCTGCAACCAAAAGAGAACTTACTGTCTCATTTCACTAAGATGTCTGACTTTCAGGCACAGCTGGATCCAGGTGTTCTGATTCCTGACGACTCAGTTTATCTCTTGGGTCATTTGCTATATGTTGACTCCATTCTGTTGCAAGTTCTCTCATTGTGGCCATGAGCTATCTGCAGCTACTCCAGCTATTGCAGATAGCTCATCCTCTCTGCTCCAAGTCTGGAGTCTTTGCCCTAATTGTCTCATCAAAAGTTTCATGGAGTCTCATTGGTTCTGACTGGGTCACATACTCTCACTGGATTAATTAATGTGGCCTGGAGAATAGAGTACATTGGTTTAGGACGGGGTCATGTGCTCCCCTGGGGAGAGAGACAGAAAATATCAGGACACAATTACCAGGAGAGGAGTAAGCTAGTACCAGAAAGCTAAAAAAGAAAAAGAAAAAGTAAAAAGGCACTACTCCTAAATACTGTTACTACTAACAACAACTATTTAAGTCAGTCTTATACTCACCAAATGCCACCATCCCAAGTGCTTTACTTTTAGTCCTGCATGTCCCTTTCCCACTGGACTTGAGACCATCGACAGTGAGGGAAGTTCTGTTCTATTAACTGAGAAACTCAGAAGCTACAGGGGAGGAAGGAGATGGGCAACTCCTCCTCAACCCTATGAGTGTAGCTGCTGCAGTAACTCTCTGCCTTAATCAGCTCTGGCTGCTACAACAAATACCACAGACGAAGGGGCTTAAACAACAGATTTATTTCTCACGGTTCCAGAGGCAGGAAAGTCCAAGGTCAGGGTGCCGACTGATTCAGTTCCTGGTGAGAACCCGCTTCCTCGCTTGGACAGCTGCTCTCTTGCGGCATCCTCACGTGGCCTTTCCTTAGGGCCCGTGGAGAGGGGGAGAGAGAACGAGCTCCCTGGTGCCTCTTCTTGTAAGGACACCAAGCCAATCCTTAATGACTTCCTTAGCAGCCCCATCTCCATACACAGTCACACGGGGCGGGGCTACAGCATGTGAATTTCACGGGGGACGCGAACATTCAGTCCAGAACACTCTCCATCCAGGATAAGCCCTCCCACATCTTTCCAAAAATGAGAGCCACAGAGACACTGAGCATGAAAGGAGGCTTTAGGGGCCCTGTGGTCCAACCACACATGCAATCAATCCGACCATACGTATACCCACAACAACAGGTGGCCAAGCCTTTGTTTGCATACCACCAGGGACGGGAAGTTCACCTTCTACCGTAATTAGGCAGCTCTGACTGCACTGGTCTGGACCTAAAGGTCAGCTCTCACATCCCCCACCCTGAATGTTCTCTTCTTCAAGCTAAATACCTCTGCTCCCTCGTGGTTTTCAGACCCTCTTCACACCCCTCCCACCTTTTTGGTTGCCTCTTCTGAATATACTCCAGTTCACCAATGTTCTTAAAATGAAGGGCCAGAACTAGACATAGGCTGCAGGTGTGGCCACTGCAGTGAGGCTCACCTCCCTTGCTCTGGGCACCACACCTCTCTTAAGGCAGCCTCAGGGTGCTTCAAGTGTCTCTTGGCCGTGACATACCCTTGACGCTGGGAAAACCCCCCAAGCACATGTTGCTTCAGTGGTTCTAATACCCACACGTGTGAAATTGACTAGTTGACTTGAAGTAAAGGACATAACACTCATCCTTGGTCAGTGTCTTTGAAAGGACCACTACTCACATCTCTATAAATTTTTAATGCCTTCCCTCTTGCTGTGCCCTCTCTACAGCATGCAGGTGCTTTGTGACCTTCCCTTTTTAATTTCAAAAATGGAAATAGCTTTATTTTTTTCCTCAGATTCCAGAAGCAATGTATCACTTTAAAAATCAATACAGGGGGCTTCCCTGGTGGCACAGTGGTTGAGAGTCCGCCTGCCGATGAAGGGGACACGGGTTCAAGCCCTGGTCCGGGAAGATCCCACGTGCCACGGAGCAACTAAGCCCCTGAGCCACAACTACTGAAACCCGCGCTCCTAGAGCCCATGCTCTGCAACAAGAGAAGCCAGTGCAATGAGAAGCCCATGCACCGCAACAAAGAGTAGCCCTGCTCGCCACAACTTGAGAAAGCCTGCGCGCAGCAAGGAAGACCCAACGCAGCCAAAAATAAAATAAATAAATAAAGTGATAACTTAGCACAGGGCCTATTAGATGGTAAGTTCCTTAAAACTGTAAACAACTTTGTTATTAATAATTGTATTAGTCAGGGTTCTGTTTCCCTGGAGAACCTTGACTAATACAGAGAAATATGTCTTAGTCGGTTCAGGCTGCCGTAACAAAATACCATAGACTGGGGCGGGGGTGGGGGCAGTGGGTGCTTAAACAACAGAAATTTATTTTCTCACTGTTCTGGAGGCTGGAAGTCTGAGGTCAAGTCTGAGCCAGGAAGTCAGCATGGTCGGGTTCTGGTGAGGGCTCTTTTCCTGGCTTGCAGATGGCTGTCTTCTTGCTGAGTCTTCACGAATGTTGGGGAGGCAGAGAAAGAGAAAGAGAGAGAGTGTGTGTGCTCTGGTGTCTCTTCCTCTTCTTATGAAGCTACAGTCTTATCAGATTCAGGCTTCACCCTTATGACTTCATTTAATTTTAATTACCTCCTAAAGGCTCTGTCTCCAGATAGTATAACATTGGGGATAAGGGTTTCAACATATGAACTGGTGGGGGGGAGGGGATGCAGGTCAGTCCTTAGCAATAATATCAGTATATGTGATGGCTATTGTCTTTGTGTAACATGACTCTGTACCCGCACCCCCTTCTTTTTGTGATAACCACAGCGATGGGTTGGCAGTGACCCAATCAGAGCCTCCCTCCTCTTGGTCACAGTGACTCGTGCAGGTATGGCCAGGTTACTCAAGCTGAGCCATCCTTGACCCCAGACTGGCACACAGATTGGCCTGTGATTCAGTCCAAGCCAATGCAAATAATCCCCTGGGGTTTTTCTGGCTGGAGTCCATGGGAACTATTCCTTTCCACTCTGACTGCAGAGCTGGTGAGTTGGGAGTTCGGGGTCTCTAGATGCTGTACAGAGAAAGCCCAACTGCAGTAGGAGAGAATCCCTTTCTGATCTTTGCCCACCTGCTGCAATACATTCCCAGGTTTGCTAAGCTTGCTTGGTTTGGTTTTCTACTACTGCAACTGGAATAATGTTGTTAGTAACAGGCCCTGAGTAATAAAATTTGTTTAGTTTATTTTCTAGGATACGAGAGATTTTTCGTTGTCAGTGTCAGTTTTATCCTTTTTCCTCCATAACAAGCCCCTGATGGGCATCTATCCATCAGTCAGGGTTCTATCTGCATCTATATCTACCGCTCTGTCTACATCCACATCTGTATGCAAATCTGTATCTATATTAGTTCAAATACAGGTTCGGTTGCATGCAACGGGAACTCAAATTGATAGTGGCTTAAATGAGTGTTTTTTTTCTTACACGGACAGAGATCTCCAGGGCTGAGTGGCACCCCACAAAGTCACCTGGGCACCAAGGCTTCTTCTGTCTTACTGCTCTGCCATCCTTAGGATATTTTCCATGTCTGCATTGTCTGAGATGGCCACCACCATGCCCACATTCCAGGGATCAGGAGAAAGAAAGGGGGCAGAATGGGAGGTTACATTCCCTTCCTTTATTTATTTTATTTTATTATTTTCATTTTTTAGTGGCTTTAAACAACCATTCTGTCACGATCATAGATTCTGTGGGTCAGGCATTTGGACAGGACCCAACAGATATGGTTTGTTTCTGCTCCATGGTATCTGAAATTTGAGCTGGGGAGATTTTTTTGTTTTGGTTTGCCCACGCCACGCGGCTTGCAGGATCTCAGTTCCCGGACCAGGGATTGAACCCAGGCCGCAGCAGTGAAAGTGCCAAATCCTAACCATTAGAGCACCAGGGAACTCACAGAGCTGGGGAGATTTGAAGGCTGGGGATGACTTACCAGCTGGGGGCTGGAATCATTTGATGGCTCGATCACCTGCAGGTCTGGCACTTGGGTCAGGGTGACTCAAAAACAGGACAGCTGACCAGAGAACCTACACGTGATTTCTCTGTGCAGCTGGATTTCCCCACGGCATGGCCGCCTCAGGGTTCTTAGAGCTCTTGCCTGGCAGCTCAGGACTCCCAGTAGAAGTGTTCCAGTCTTTTTTTTTCTTGCCTTGAGCACAGGCTCCGGACGCGCAGGCTCAGCGGCCATGTCTCACGGGCCCAGCCGCTCCGCGGCATGTGGGATCTTCCCAGACCAGGGCATGAACCCGTGTCCCCTGCATCGGCAGGCGGACTCTCAACCACTGCGCCACCAGGGAAGCCCCAGTCTTTTTATTTTTAAAAACTTAAAAGACCTTAAAAGTATAAGGCACCTCCCTATAAAGGTATGACTCTGAAATTGCATATGGTACTTATACTCACAAACCCTGATTTTCTCACTTGATCTATTACATCTTTTGATTTTAAATAATAGAGGATATCTGTTTCTATATCATCTATTTTATATACAAATTAATTTTCCCATTTTAATATCTGCAGAGTATTCCATGATATTAATGTTTTATAAATTATTAATAAACCCTCTCTTCCTTGTTCATTCCAACTTTGTCAGTATTTTTATATGTACCTGGCATAACTTGTTCTGCCAGTCTGGGTATACAAATAAGCCCCTTTCTCTTTTTGATAGTCATTGAAACCCCCTGTGTGGTTACAGGTTACATTCAAATGGTATGAGACCAACCACAATGGCTCAATTACTTAAGGGTCTATTCTCTTGCATAATGTAAAGCCTGGAGGCAAGTAACTACTGACATTGGTTCATGGCCTGTGATATCAGCACCAAGTTCTCTGCGATTCTCTTGGTCTTTCCCTTTGGTTCCAAATGGCTGCTAGAGCTCCAGCCATCATATCTACACTTTAGGTAGGAGAAAGGAGGAACTGGAAGAATAGAAGGGCCAAACGGTGCTCTCAGAATCTCCATTTGAACATTCCTATCATTAGCTTCAAGGAAGGCTGGGAAGTGGTCTGTTAGCTGGGCTGCCCAGAATTACACTGTAGTTCTTTTTTTTTTTTTTTTTTTGAATTTTTGGATTTTATTTTATTTAGTTTTTATACAGCAGGTCCTTATTAGTTATCTATTTTATACATATTAGTGTATATATGTCAATTCCAATCTCTCAACTGATCCCACCACCACCACCACCACCCCCGCCACTTTCCCCGCTTTGTGTCCATACGTTTGTTCTCTACATCTGTGTCTCTATTTCTGCCCTGCAAACCAGTTCATCTGTACCATTTTTCTAGGTTCCACATATATGTGTTAATATACGATGTATGTTTTTCTCTTTCTGACTTACTTCACTGTGTATGACAGTCTCTAGATCCATCCACGAATGACCCAATTTTGTTCCTTTTTATGGCTGAGTAATATTCCATTGTATATAGGTACCACATCTTCTTTATCCAGTCGTCTGTCGATGGGCATTTAGGTTGCTTCCATGACGTGGCTATTGTAAATAGTGCTGCAATGAACATTGGGGTGCATGTGTCTTTTTGAATTATGGTTTTCTCTGTGTATATGCCCAGTAGTGGGATTGCTGGGTCATATGGTAATTCTATTTTTAGACTTTTAAGGAACCTCCATACTGTTCGCCATAGTGGCTGTATCAATTTACATTCCCACCAACAGTGCAAGAGGGTTCCCTTTTCTCCACACCCTCTCCAGCATTTGTTGTTTGTAGATTTTCTGATGATGCCCATTCTTACTGGTGTGAGGTGATACCTCACTGTAGTTTTGATTTGCATCTCTCTAATAATTAGTGATGTTGAGCAGCTTTTCATGTGCTTCTTGGCCATCTGTATGTCTTCTTTGGAGAAATGTCTTTTAGGTCTTCTGCCCATTTTTGGATTGGGTTGTTTGGTTTTTTAACATTGAGCTGTTTATATATTTTGGAGATTAATCCTTTGTCTGTTGACTCATTTGCAAATATTTTCTCCCATTCTGAGGGTTGTCTTTTCATCTTGTTTACTTTCCTTTGCAAAACCTTTTAAGTTTCATTAGGTCCCATTTGTTTATTTTTGGTTCTATTTCCATTATTCTAGGTGGTGGATCAAAAAAGATCTTGCTGTGATTTATGTCAGAGTGTTCTTCCTATGTTGTCCTCTAAGAGTTTATAGTGTCCAGTCTTACATTTAGGTCTCTAATCCATTGTGAGTTTATTTTTGTGTATGGTGTTAGGGAGTGTTCTAATTTCATTCTTTCACATGTAGCTGTCCAGTTTTCCCAGCACCACTTATTGAAGAGACTGTCTTTTCTCCATTATATATCCTTGCCTCCTTTGTCATAGATTAGTTGACCATAGGCGTGTGGGTTTATCTCTGGGTTTTCTATCTTGTTCCATTGATCTATATTTATGTTTTTGTGCCAGTACCATATTGTCTTGATTACTGTAGCTTTGTAGTATAGTCTGAAGTCAGGGAGTCTGATTCTTCCAGCTCCATTTTTTTTTTCCCTCAAGACTGCTTTGGCTATTCAGGGTCTTTTGTGTCTGCATACAAATTTTAAGATTTCTTGTTCTAGTTCTGTAAAAAATGCCACTGGTAATTTGATAAGGATTGCATTGAATCTGTAGATTGCTTTGGGTAGTATAGTCATTTTCACACTATTGATTCTTCCAATCCAAGAACACGGTATATCTTTCCATCTGTTTGTGTCATCTTTGATTTCTTTCATCAGTGTCTTATAGTTTTCTGAGTACAGGTCTTTTACCTCCTTAGGTAGGTTTATTCCTAGGTATTTTATTCTTTTTCTTGCAGTGGTGAATGGAATTGTTTCCTTAATTTCTCTTTATGATCTTTAGTTGTTAGTGTATAGGAATACAAGAGATTTCTGTGCATTAATTTTGTATCCTGCAACTTTACTAAATTCATTGATTAGCTCTAGTAGTTTTCTGGTGGCATTTTTAGGATTCCCTATGTATAGTATCATGTCATCTGCAAACAGTGACAGTTTTACTTCTTCTTTTCCAATTTGTATTCCTTTTATTTCTTTTTCTTCTCTGATTGCCGTGGCTAGGACTTCCAAAACTATGTTGAATAATAGTGGCGGGAGTGGACATCCTTGTCTTGTTCCCGATCTTAGAGGAAATGCTTTCAGTTTTTCACCATTGAGAATGATGTTTGCTGTGGGTTTGTCCTATATGGCCTTTATTATGTTGAGGTAGGTTCCCGCTGTGCCCACTTTCTGGAGCGTTTTTATCATAAGTGGGTGTTGAATTTTGTCAAAAGCTTTTTCTGCATCTATTGAGATTATCATACGGTTTTTATTCTTCAATTTTTTAATATGGTGTATCACATTGATTGCTTTGCATATATTGAAGAATCCTTGCATCCCTGGGTTAAATCCCACTTGATCATGTTGTATGATCCTTTAACTGTGTTGTTGGATTTTGTTTCTGCTAGTATTTTGTCGAGGGTTTTTGCATCTATATTCATCAGTGATATTGGTCTGTGATTTTCTTTTTTTGTGGTATCTTTGTCTGGTTTTGGTATCAGGGTGATGGTGGCCTCATAGAATGCGTTTGGGAGTATTCCTTCCTCTGCAATTTTTTGGAAGAGTTTGAGAAGGATGGGTGTTAGCTCTTCTCTAAATGTTTGATAGAATTCACCTGTGAAGCCATCTGGTCCTGGACTTTTGTTTGTTGGAAGATTTTTAATCCCAGTTTCAACTTCATTATTTGTGATTGGTCTGTTCATATTTTTCTGTTTCTTCCTGGTTCAGTCTTGGAAGGTTACACCTTTCTAAGAATTTGTCCATTTCTTCCAGGTTGTCCATTTTATTGGCATGTAGTTGCTTGTAGTAGTCTCTTAGGATGCTTCGTGTTTCTGCAGTGTCCGTTGTAACTTCTCTTTTTCAATTCTAATTTTATTGATTTGAGTCCTCTCCCTCTTTTTCTTGATGAATCTGGCTAATGGTTTATCAATTTTGTTTATCTTCTCAAAGACCAGCCTTCCAGTTTTATTGATCTTTGCTATTGTTTTCTTTGTTTCTATTTCATTTATTTCTGCTCTGATCTTTATGATTTCTTTCCTTCTACTAACTTTGGGTTTTGTTTGTTCTTCTTTCTCTAGTTCCTTTAGGTGTAAGGTTAGATTGTTTATTTGAGATTTTTCTTGTTTCTTGAGGTAGGCTTGTATTGCTATAAACTTCCCTCTTAGAACTGCTTTTGTTGCATCCCATAGGTTTTGGATCATTGTGTTTTCATTGTAATTTGTCTCTAGGTATTTTTTTATTTCCTCTTTGATTTCTTCAGTGATCTCTTGGTTATTTAGTAGTGTATTGTTTAGCCTCCATGTTTTTGCGTTTTTTACGTTTTTTTCCCTTTAATTGATTTCTAATCTCATAGTGTTGTGGTCAGAAAAGATGCTTGATATGATTTAAATTTTCTTAAATTTACTGAGGCTTGATTTGTGACCCAAGATGTGATCTATCCTGGAGAATGTTCCATGTGCACTTGAGAAGAAAGTGTAATCTGCTGTTTTTGGATGGAATGTCCTATAAATATCGGTTAAATCTATCTGATCTGTTGTGTCATTTAAAGCTTCTATTTCCTTATTTATTTTCATTTTGGATGATCTGTCCATTGGTGTAAGTGAGGTTTTAAAGTCCTCCACTATTATTGTGTTACTGTCGATTTCCTCTTTTATAGCGGTTAGCAGTTGCCTTATGTATTGAGGTGCTCCTGTGTTGGGTGCATATGTATTTATAATTGTTATAACTTCTTATTGGATTGATCCCTTGATCATTATGTAGTGTCCTTCCTTGTCTCTTGTAACATTCTTTATTTTAAAGTCTGTTTTATCTAGTATGAGTATTGCTACTCCAGCTTTCTTTTGATTTCCATTCACATGGACTATCTTTTTCCATCCCCTCACTTTCAGTCTGTATGTGTCCCTAGGTCTGAAGTGGGTCTCTTGTAGACAGCATGTAGATGGGTCTTGTTTTTGTATCCATTCAGCCCCTAGGTCTGAGGTGGGTCTCTTGTAGATAGCATATATATGGGTCTTGTTTTTGTATCCATGCAGCAAGCCTGTGTCTTTTGGTTGGAGCATTTAATCCATTCACGTTTAAGGTAATTATCGCAATGTGTGTTCCTATGACCATTTTCTTAATCATTTTGGGTTTGTTTTTGTAGGTCCTTTTCTTCTCTTGTGTTTCCCACTTAGAGAAGTTCCTTTAGCATTTGTTGTAGAGCTGTTTTGGTGGTGCTGAATTCTCTTAGTTTTTGCTTGTCTGTAAAGCTTTTGATTTCTCCGTCAAAGCTGAATGAGATCCTTGCTGGATAGAGTAATCTGGGATGTAGGTTCTTCCCTTTCATCACTTTAAATATATCATGCCAGTCTCTTCTGGCTTGTAGAGTTTCTTCTGAGAAATCAGCTCTTAACCTTATGGGAGTTCCCTTGTATGTTATTTTTCATTTTTCCCTTGTTGCTTTCATTAATTTTTCTTTGTCTTTCATTTTTTGTCAGTTTGATTACTTTGTGTCTTGGTGTGTTTCTCCTTGGGTTTATCCTGCCTGGGACTCTCTACACTTCCTGGACTTGGGTGGTTATTTCCTTTCCCATGTTAGGGAAGTTTTCGACTATAATCTCTTCAAATATTTTCTTGGGTCTTTTCTTTCTCTCTTCTCCTTCTGGGACCCCTATAATGTGAATGTTGTTGCATTTAATGTAGTCCCAGACGTCTCTTAGGCTGTCTTCATTTCTTTTTGTTCTTTTTTCTTTATTCTGTTCTGTGGCAGTGAATTCCACCATTCTGTCTTCCAGGTCACTTATCCGTTCTTCTGCCTCAGTTATTCTGCTATTGATTCCTTCTAGTGTATTTTTCATTTCAGTTATTGTATTGTTCATCTGTGTTTGTTTGTTCTTTAATTCTTCTAGGTCTTTGTTAAACATTTCTTGCATCTTCTTGACCTTTGCCTCCTTTCTTTTTCCGAGGTCCTGGATCATCTTCGCTATCATTACTCTGAATTCTTTTTCTGGAAGGTTGCCTCTCTCCATTTCATTTAGTTGTTTTTCTAGGGTTTTATCTTGTTCCTTCATCTGGTGCAAAGTCCTCTGCCTTTTCATTTTGTCTATCTTTCTGTGAAATGTGGTTTTCCTTCCACAGGCTGCAGAATTGTAGTTCTTCTTGCTTCTGCTGTCTGCCTTCTGGTGGATGAGGCTATCTAAGAGGCTTGTGCAAGCTTCCTGATGGGAGAGACTGGTGGTGGGTAGAGCTGGGTGTTGCTCTGGTGGGCAGAGCTCAGTAAAACTTTAATCCACTTGACTGCTGATGGGTGGGGCTGGGTTCTCTCCCTGTTGGTTGTTTGGCCTGAGGCAACCCAACACTGGAGCCTACCTGGGCTCTTTGGTTGGGCTAATGACAGACTCTGGGAGGGCTCACGCCAAGGCGTACTTCCCAGAACTTCTGCTGCCAGTGTCCTTGTCCCCACGGTGAACAACAGCCACACCCCTCCTCTGCAGGAGACCCTGCAACACTAGCAGGTAGGTCTGGTTCATTCTCCCCTGGGGTCACTGCTCCTTCCCCTGGGTCCTGATGCACACACCACTTTGTGTGTGCCCTCCAAGAGGGGAGTCTCTCTTTCCCCCAGTCTTGTCAAAGTCCTGCAATCAAACCCCGCTAGCCTTCAAAGTCTGATTCTCTAGGAATTCCTCCTCCGTTGCCGGACCCCCAGGTTGGGAAGCCTGACGTAGGGCTCATAGCCTTCACTCCAGTGGGTGGACTTCTGTGGTATAAGTGTGCTTCAGTTTCTGAGTCACCCACCCAGCAGTTATGGGTTTTGATTTTATTGTGATTGTGTCCCTCCTACTGTCTCATTGCAGCTTCTCCTTTGTCTTTGGATGTTGGGTATCTTTTTTGGTGAGTTCCAGTGTCCTCCTGTCATTGATTGTTCAGCAGTTAGTTGTGATTCCGGTGATGTCACAAGAGGGAGTGAGCGCATGTCCTTCTACCCCCCATTCTCTCTACACTGTGCTTCTAATATGAGGAAGAAGGGCAGGAAGGAAGCTGGGAGGCAGTTAGCAGTGGCTGCCATTTGCCCTGCAGCCAACATTGGAGCCTCACCCTCATCCTCTCAGCTCTACACACTGAGGGGTTCTTATTGCAAATACTTGCAACTAGTAGCCCGAAGGCTTATTTTTGTCTTCAGGTACACACAGGAGGGCAGCTGAAGTGCCCCTGGAAGCAGCCCTCTACTAATGACAGATGGGGTCCTAGTGAAGAAATAACCCGGCTTCCTTGCTCCTGGTCTGGGACAAGTTGGAGAAATTAACTGGATTAAGTTCCAGTTGCCACAGCACTAACCTGCTCTTAGAGCTCCCTGTTGGCTTCCTGCCCTGCCGTGCCTCGCTTGCTGACTCGCCTGCAAATGTTTTCTGGGATCACCTCTCAAATCCATCACGTGCACTTGAATCCTTGTCTTAGAAATTGCTTCTGGCTTCACAACAAGAGAAGCCACCGCAATGAGAGGCCTGCGCACCACAACGAAGAGTAGCCCCCCGGGCTTCCCTGGTGGCGCAGTGGTTGAGAGTCCGCCTGCCGATGCAGGGGACGCGGGTTCGTGCCCCGGTCCGGGAAGATCCCACATGCCGCGGAGCGGCTGGGCCCGTGAGCCATGGCCGTTGAGCCTGCGTGTCCGGAGCCTGTGCTCCGCAACGGGAGAGGCCACAACAGTGAGAGGCCCACATACCGCAAAAAAAAAAAGAGTAGCCCCCGCTCGCCGCATCTAGAGAAAGCCTGCGCGCAGCAACGAAGACCCAATGCAGCCAAAAATTAATTAATTAATTAATTAATTAAAAAAAAAAGAAATTGCTTCTGGGGGAACCCAACCAAGACATCCTTCCTGCCTCAAACAGCAGTAATGTGATCCATGGCTGGGCAATCTGATCAACCCACCAGGGAGACTAATTTGAGGAAGAGATTTAGAAAATTCTAAGATGTTATTATCGTCTGCTTGAATGAGAGTCCTGTTTGGTCCACAGCCGCAGACACACCAAGGTGAGTCTTGAAAGCAGGATAATCATTTCCCTTCTGTGTTACTTGTAACTGAGGGCACCGTTTATTAGTTTTACCTTTATATTCAGCCACTGCTCTTGAAATACATCCACTGTAACAGCATAACAGAATGAAAAGATGGTTCCAAGTCTCAGCCACATGTGTGTACAGCCCAGCCCTCCTGCCACCACCCTCTAGATGTTACCTTCTGCTATGGTGAGTTCTCAGTGTAACACCTCCTGCCCTTCCTTGGCTAGAGTCCTCAGCAGACCATTTATTTGGTCCATCAAAGGAGCCCTACAATGTTGGGCCTCAAAAGGAAATGGATGCGGAAGGAGGTGCCTGAGAGAGATTTTAAAAGATGTAAATAAATGGAGAGCTAGTTCATGGGCATGGATTGGAAGATACAATATTTTTAAGATGACACATCTCCCCCAATTGATCTATAGATTCGACACAATCCTTGTCAAAATCCCAGCAGATATTTTTGCAGAAATTAACAAGCTAATCCTAAAATTTATACAGAAATCCAAAGGAACCAGAATAGGCAAAACAATTCTGAAAAAGCAAAATAAAGTTGCATGACTTTCACTTCCCAATTTCAAAACTTGCTACAAAGCTACTGTAATCCAAGACCTACTAGAGAATGGACTTGAGGATATAGGGAGGGGGAAGGGTAAGCTGTGACAAAGTGAGAGAGTGGCATGGACATATATACACTACCAAACGTAAAATAGATAGCTAGTGGGAAGCAGCAGCATAGCACAGGGAGATCAGCTCAGTGGTTTGTGACCACCTAGAGGGGTGGGATAGGGAGGGTGGGAGGGAGGGAGACACAAGAGGGAAGAGATATGGGGATATACGTATATGTATAGCTGATTCACTTTGTTATAAAGCAGAAACTAACATACCATTGTAAAGCAATTATACTCTAATAAAGATGTTTATAAAAAAAAAAAGCTACTGTAATCCAGACAGTGTGGTACTGACACACAGATAGACTTAAAGCAATGGAACAGAATAGAGAGTACAAAAATAAACCCATACATTTATAGTTAATTAATTTTCAAAATAGGTGCCAAGAATTCTATGGGGAAAATGTAAGCCTTTTAACGTATTATGCTGGGACAATTGGATATTCACATGCAAAAAGATAAATTTAGATTATCTCACACTATACACAAACATTAACTCAAAATGAACCATGGTGCTAAACGTAAGAACTGAAACAATGAAACATTTAGAAGAAAACATAAGGAGAATTTTTGTTACCTTGGGCTATAGGCACATTGCTCTTAGACGTGCACCCAAAGTGCAATCCGCAGAAGGAAAAAATAATTGGTAAATTGCACTTTAATAAACTTTAAAATGTAGAGAATTTCAAGGCTCAGTCTTTCCACTGACACAAGCATTAAGCTGGCAAAACCTGTCAGAATCAACTTTTTTTCCTGGAATCTAATCAAAACTGTAAAGCAACCAGGGGGCCTCCTTGATGAAGAAAGAGACTCAGTATTTGCTAAGAATGTATTGTGGCATTTTTGCTTATCTGCTTACTATTTCCTATTCCCCAGCTCAGTGTGGGGGTGTGGGAACAGTGGTCTGCATTTGGGGTGTGATTTGCTAGAACAGGAAAGGGCAATACAGACTTTGTTCTCAAAGAATTGTGGTTGTACCTTTTGATCTGTCTGGTAGCTTCCTGAGGGATTGGCTTGGGCATTTGCCTTCGTCGTGCCCCCACCTTTGAAACTCTTTCAAGACTGGAGCTGCTTCCTAGGTGGTGTCTGTTGAAATAATTTAAAGACATATACTGCCCAACTGGGGCAAGGGGTGATGGACAGAGTAAGCACAGACAGACCAAAGAGCCTGGGAAGGAGGAGGCTGGAGAGGAGAATACAAAGGCATTGAAAGGCTTCCACATATACCAGGGAATCTGGAATGCAATGCATATGCCCAGGGCTGAATGCAGCACAAAAAAGATCTGAGAAGACCGTAGGTTTGCACCTCTGGCTGATCTTTGGATTCTTTACAAGCAGATGGAAAGCTAAGGTGAAAAGCTAAAATGCAGTTATAGTCAGCCTGGCTGAGCATTGAGGAAGTGTCCCAGATCATAGCCAATCTCTGAAGACTGAGAAAGTATTTTTTGTTCTGTGTGCCTTATTCATTTTGGCTCCAGGTGTTTAAGGAAATCGCTATCAGATCACTGGCTGACTGCCAAGATAATGGAATGGAGTGGAGACTTCAGTGAATATACAACAACAAGGAATAATACAGTATTTGCAAAAATAGATTGGAAAAGTCAGTAAACAAATGGATGGCTGCAGCCAAAGCAAGCAACAAAAGCAAACCCTATTGGGGCAGAGGGGCAGGGGAGAATCTAATTTCCAGAGTTATTGTGTTACAGTGTTCAAGATGTCCAGTTTTCAACAATAACAATAAGGCATAAAAGACATAGGAAAGCATGGCCCATTCACAAGGGAAACACAAACAAAAAAGGAAAACGACAGAAACTGTCCCTGAGGAAATCCAGACATTGGGCTTACTAGATAAAGATTTTAAATCTGGTGTCTTAAATATGCACAAAATGCTAAAGGAAACCATGGATGAAGAACTAAGGGAAACCAGAATGATGTATGAACAAATAGAAAATATTAATAAAAAGAAATTATACAAAGGAACCAAATAGAAATTCTGGAGCTAAAAAGTAAACACTGAAATGAGAAATTTACCAGAGGGGT
The DNA here is from genome assembly GCF_000442215.2 of Lipotes vexillifer. NCBI lineage: Eukaryota > Metazoa > Chordata > Mammalia > Artiodactyla > Lipotidae > Lipotes > Lipotes vexillifer. The sequence goes on along the minus strand of NW_006779491.1, from coordinate 3,471,004 downwards.
TCAACATCAGATTTGCAGCAGGCAGAACAAAGAATCAGTGGCTTGAAGATAGGCAAATTGAAATTATCCAGTTTGAGGTGCATAAAGGAAAAAAAAGAGTGAAGAAACATGAACAGAGCCTAACGGTCTTGTAGGGCCCCATTAAGTATAACAACATATGATTTATAAGAGTCCCAGCAGGAGAGGAGGGAAAGGGCCAGAGAGAATATCTGAAAGGCCTCCACCATTTGTTACTACAGATCAGTAACCTAACTGTGCACCTTAAGGAACTAGAAAAAGAAGAGCAAATTAAACCCAAAACTGGCAGAGGAAGGAAATAAAAACGGTTAAAGTGGAGACAAATGAAACAAAGTACAGAAAAACAGGGAAGAGGATCAACAAAGCCAAGAGTTGTTTCTTTGAAAAGATCAACAAAATTGACACATCTTTAGCTGAACTAAGCAAAAAAGAGGAGATGCAACAGACTAAAATTAGAAATGGAAATGAGGCCATTATTACCAACCTTACAGAAAAAAGATTATAAGAGAATAAAAATTGTATGTCAAAAATTAGATAACCTAATTATCCATTTAGAAATGGAAAGACTCCTAAAAAGACATAAATTACCAAAACTGACTCAAAAAAAAAAAAAAGAAAGAAAGAAAATCTAAACAGATATATAAGAAAAAAATAGTTGAATCAGTAATCAAAAACCTCTTAACAAAGAAAAGTCCAGAGTCAGAAATGCTTCACTGATAACTTTTACCAAATATTTAAGGAAGAATTAACATCAATCCTTCTCAAACTCTTCAACAAAACAGAAGAGGAGGGAATACTTCCTAAGTCATTCTATAATACCAAAGCCAGATAAAAGCAGCAGAAGAGGGCTTCCCTGGTGGCGCAGTGGTTGAGCGCCCGCCTGCCGATGCAGGGGACACGGGTTCGTGCCCTGGTCCGGGAAGATCCCACATGCCGCGGAGTGGCTTGGGCCCGTGAGCCATGGCCGCTGAGCCTGCGCGTCCGGAGCCTGTGCTCCGCAACGGGAGAGGCCACAACAGCGAGAGGCCCGCGTACCGCAAAAAAAAAAAAAAAAAAAAAAAAAAAAAAAAGCAGCAGAAGAAAAGAAAACTACATTATGTGCCAATATCCTTTATGAATACAGATGTAAAATCTTCAATAAAATATCAGCAAACTGAATCCTATCGCATGTTAAGAGGATTATACACCATGACCAAGTAGGGTTTTCCCAGGAATTCAAGGGTTGTTCAACATAAAATTAATCAATGTAGTACACCACATTAATAAAATGAAGGAAAACCCACATGCTGATCTCAACTGATGCAAAAAAAAATAAGCATTTGATTAAATTCAATACCCTTTCATGATAAAAAACACTTAGCAAACTAGGGACAGAATGGAAGTCCCTCAACGTCATAAAGGCCATATGTGAAAAACCCACAGTTAACATCACACATGATGAATGATACGCCAAAAGCTTTTCCCCTAAGATCAGAAAGAAGGATGCCTGCTGTCACCACTGCTATTCAACGTCGCACTGAAGGATTTTGCCAGAGCAATTCAGCAAGAAAAAGAAATAAAAGAAACTGGAAAGGAAGAGGTAAAATACCACTATTTGTAGATGACATAATACTATAGCTAGAAAATCCTTAAGAATTGACAAAAAAATTATTAGAGCTAATAAACAAATTAAGCAAAATATCAGGGTACAAGATTAACATAAAAGTTAGCTGTGTTTATATACACTAACAATGAACAATCCAAAAAGGAAATCAAGAAAACAATTCCATATATAATAGTACCAAAAATAATAATACACTTAGGAATAGATTTAACCAAGGAGGTGAAAGACTTATACACTGGAAACTACAAAACACTGCTGAAAGAAATTAAAGATCTAAGTAAATGAAAAAGCATCCCATGTTCATGTAATGGAAGAATTAGCATTGTTAAGATGGCACCTTTCCTCAAACAACATCTAGATTCAGTGCAATCCCTGTCAAAATCCCAATAACCTTTTGTTCTTTCAGAAATGGAAAAGCTGATCCTAAAATTCATATGAAATTGCATAGGACCCAGAATAGCCAAAGCAATCTTTAAAAAGAACAACAAAGTTGGAGGGCTCAAACTCCCAATTTCAGAACTTACTACAAATCTACAGTAATCAAAACAGTGTCATACTGGCATAAGGACAGAAATAGAGATCAATGGAATTTAATCAAGAGTCTAGAATAGGGCTTTCCCTGGTGGCGCAGTGGTTGAGAGTCCGCCTGCTGATGCAGGGGACACAGGTTCGTGCCCCGGTCTGGGAAGATCCCACATGCCGCGGAGCGACTGGGCCTGTGAGCCACGGCCGCTGAGCCTGCGTGTGCGGAGCCTGTGCTCTGCAACGGGAGAGGCCACAACAGTGAGAGGGCACGCACTATAAAAAAAAAAAAAAAAAAAGAGTCTAGAAATAAATCCATGCATGTATGGACAGTGACTTTTGACAAGGATGCCAAGACAATTCAATGGGGAAAGAATAGTCTCTTCAACAAGCAGGTGCTGGGACAACTGGATATCTACATACATGGACCCTTGCATCATATACAAGAATCAATATAAAGTGGATTAGAGACTTAAATATAAGAGCTAACAAAATAAAACTCTTAGAGGAAGGTATAAGGGTATATCTTCATGTCCTTAGATTTGGTGATAGACTCCTAGACATGACACCAAAAGCATGGGCACCAAAAGAACAAAAGAGATAAATTGTACTCCATAAACATTAAAAACTATAAGAAAGTGAAAAGATGACCACAGAATGGGAGAAAGTATTTGCAAATCATATATCTGATAAGGGTCTAGTATCCAGAATATATAAAGAACTCTTACAACTCAACAACAAAATGACAAACAATCTGTCTTAGTCTGTTTGGGCTGATATAACAAAATCCAGTAGACTAGGTGGCTTATTAACAACAGAATTTACTTCTCACAGTTCTGGAGACTGGGAAGTCCAACATCAAGGTGCCAGCAGATTCGATAGAGCCCGCTTCCTTGTTTATAGACTGTTGTGTCCTCCCACGGCAGAAGGAGTAACTTATCTTTCTAGTGTCTCGTTCATAAGGGCACTATTCGCATTCATGAAGGCTCTGCCCTCATGACCTAATCATCTCTCAGAGGCCCCACCTTCTAATACCGTTACATTTGAGGGGTAGGATTTCCACATGTGATTTTGGGGAAGAACAGACAGTCTATAGCACAGCCCAAGTTAAAAACAGGCAAAGGACTTGAATAGATCTTTCTCCAAAGAAGGTGTATAAATGACTACCAAGCACACGAAAATATGTTCAACACCATTAACCATTAGGGAAATGCAAAGCAAAACCACAATGAGATGCCACTTTATACACACCAAGATGGCTCTAGTACAAAAAAAAAAAAAAGGAGAATAGTAAGTGTTGGCAATGACGTGGAGAAATTGGAGTTCTCATACATTGCTGGTGGAAGTGTAAAATGGTGTGGCTGCTGTGGAAATCTGTTTGTCAGCTCTTCAGTAAGTTAAACATAGAATGACCCAGCAATCCACTCCTGGGTGTATATCCGCAAGATTTGAAATGCAGATCTGCACATAGATTTGCACTGATATGTTCATAGCCATGTTATTCGTAATAAAGATAAAGTGAACACAAGCCAACTTCCATCAGCTGATGAATGGAATAACCAAATGTAGCATATCTGTGCAATGGAGTATTACTCGGGCATAAAAATGAATCAAGTACATGCTACCGCACAGAAGAAACTCGCACACGTTATGCAAAAGAAAAGAAGGCAGACACAAAAGACCACATGCATGATTCAATTTATACAGAATACCCAGAAAAGAAAAAGGAAAATCAGTAGAGACAGAAAGGAGATTACGGGGGCTGGGAGTGGGAATGGGATTGACTGCAAACAGGAATAAGGGACCTTTTTGGAAATGTTCAAAAAAATTAGAGAGCGGTGATGGTTGCAAAGCTCAGTAAACTTACTAAAAATCATTGAATTGTACACTTACAATGGGTGAATTTTATGCTGTGTAAATTATACCTCAATAAAACTGTTAAAATAAAAAAGAGGAAATGGGCTGAAGGAGGGGCTGTGTCAATTATTTTTTTCCCAGTAGTCCCCTTGGCTGAAATGCAAATTTAACCACTTCCTCCCCACTGACCAGCTTTAAATACTCAGGGGTGTTGGGAGGGTGTTGAGAGATCTTATTTCACCGTCTTCTGAGACCTCCTGGGCCACATTCATGAGACAGGAACTGACCCAGAGGGGTCCCTTAAGGGACCCTTCCCTCAACACAGATCTATTTCTAAGGGGACTCAGGTTCACCCCAAAGGACATGGCAGCTGTTAACTTTCCATTTCCAAAAGCATCTACTTTTTAAACACAAAGGGTTAAGTTGCCACTGCCGCATCTTACCCACTCCCTAAATCATGGCTGGAGCACTCTTTTGAAAATGTAAATTGGATTAAGCCACTCCTCTGAGGAAACCTCAGATGGCATCCAATTTCCCTTGGAGCCAAATCTTCCTTCTTTACCCCATCCTGCAAGGTCCTAGGTGGTATGCAGGATGTGGGACTTCCATGACTCCGTCTCCTAGCATTCCTTTGCTTGCTCACTCTATTCCCCACACTGTTCCCAAGTTCCTGGAGCGAGCCACACTCCCTCCCACCTCAGTGCCTTTGCACTTGCAGGACCTTCTGCCTAAAATGCTTCCCCTGTGGCTGGGGTATTTCTTACCATCCAGGGTGCCCCCTCTGTGTCACTACCTAGACCTCTCATCTGTTTTCTATGACAGTATAATTTGCATTTAGTTTGTCCATTACTTCTTTTTGTCTGTCTCTCCCCACCAGAATACAGGCTCCATGAGGGCCACCGCTCTTGTGTATTTCTGGAGAAGGCCCCCAGTACCTAGCCAAGGGCATGTTCAGTGTCGGGCGGGTAGAAGGCCGGAAGGAGAGAATGGGTGGGTTGGGCTGGGTGGGTGGGTGGGTAGAAGAATGGAAGAGGGGGTGGGTGGGTGAATGGGTGGGTGGAGAGAAGAATGGGAGGGAGGAAGGCAGGCAGCTGGGAGGGAGGGTGGGGAGAGGGACTGAATATCCCTGGGTTAACCTACATCCAGAAGCAGTGTAGTGTGTGATCAAGAATGTAAACTCAGGAGCCCGAATGACTGAGTTCAAATCTCATCTCCGCCAGCATCAGCTGTGTGACCTTGAACAAGTCACTTAACCTCTCTGAGCCTTGGTTTCCTTATCTGTAAAATAGGGATGATGTCGATGATGGTAATAATAACTACCTTCTCATGTTATTCTGAGGTTTAAGTGAGGTGATACACCTTTAAAGTCCTTAAAACCCTGGCACAGAATCAGCTTTCAGCAAATATTAGCTCTTTTTTTTTTTTTTAACTACTCCTTCTCTTGATCTTTCATCCATGGTATCACAAAACTCACCCTGAAGATCAAGAGACAGACAAAGAAAAGCTGGCTTCCTCTCAAGAAACGTGCTCCAGAGAATACAAGTTATTTTGGTTGTGAGGAAGAGAATCTCTTTAGGGCAAACATATTTTGAATCGGCCACAGGGGAATTTGTACCAAGTTCCTCAGAAACAGCTAGAAAAAGAAAAAAAAAAAAGAATAAATAACAAGATGCTTTCTCTTTTTCTCTGGAGTGGTCATGTGGCTTACTTGCAAATTGTTTCCCAAAAATGAGTCAGCTGGGGAGAGATGGCATGTGTGTTTGAGCCAACCTGTGTCATTAAAACAGCACAAAACAGCCCCCATCCACCCTGGTAACATTTCAAGGATGAAATGTTTGGGCCTATTTCCACAGCCTTAGGAATCTGATCCACCCAGGTTCAAATCCCAGCTCTGACACTTCTTGGCTAGTGTGACATGTCACCCCTCTGAGCCTTGGTTTCTCCCACTGTAACATAAATAGTCATAATCTTATTTGCCTCACAGGGTTTGCAGAATAAATGAGATCACCTAGTGCCTAAAAAATGCAAGATACTAATAGTAGTAGTTGTGATAGCACCAGCTCTTTGAAGCTGCTGGGTGTGAACTTGCTGAATTTTGTCCCCAGGTTTCATAAATGTCTGCAAGAGACATCTGACCCTCTCACGGGCCCTTGGCTTGTCAGCAAGACAAGAATTCTCTTGAGAATTTCTTTTCTCTATTTTCTTCCTGAGTTCCCATGTGTAAAATGGCTAGGTCTCCCCATTTGACAGATGGGCAAAGCGAGGCATTCAGAGGGGTGATGTGACATGCCCAAGGGATTGTCTTCTCAAAGGCACCGAGACAGCATCCTGCTCCCTGCAGCACTGCAGCAGGAAGCCGGATTCAAAGGAAAAAGGCTCAAGGAGTCTGGGAGGGGGTCCGGAACTCAGACCTCTGCTGGGCCAGGCAGGCAGCGAGAGGAGTGAAGACGGCCAGCGTGCAAACTCCAGAAGAGGGGCCACTGCCTCTCCATGGGACCTTGGGCAGGTCTCTGGGCTCTCATGCTTCCCTCTGAGCTGAGACCCCTGGCGACCTCGCGGGTCTCGCTATGCCACCTCCTCCCCCCTCGGAGCTTCAGTTTCCACAGCTGGGAGAAGCGGCGGCTCACCGCCCCGCTGCCCGCCTTAAAGGTCAAGACTGTGAGGCCTGTGGGGGTCTTGTCACCCGTCCGCAGGAGGCAAACGTCACGCCGGTGGCCCCAAATGTCTTCCTAGCGGGCGACCTTCGGTGAGCAGTGGGCCTCGCCCTGCGGCCGGGCCCCCTCCTACCTCTTTCTCGCTCCCTGGGGGAGGAGCCGGCTGCTCTGTGGGCGGGGCCTGGGGAGCGGCTCACCACATCCTCCCCTTCCTCCCCACCCTGGGCACGCGGTGGGGCTGGGATGGCAGGCACCGCCTCTGGCGGACCCACTGGCGTCTCTCTGCTGGGTGACCGAAGGGCTCGGGGTCCGACTGTCTGCCTGCTTCTCCCTGCGCGTGACAGACAGCCACACGGCTGTCTGTCTGTCTGCCTGGGTGGCCAGCTACCTCTTTGCTTGACTTCTCCTGTCTGACTGGCCGGCCAGCCCTTGGCTGCTGTCAGTGCATCCCCCATGCAGCTGACCGGTCCCTGCCCAACAACCTCTGTCTTCTGTCCGTGTGTGACCTCCTTGGGACGTTACTGATGGTTGCCTTTGCCTCTGCGTGGCCCGCCTGCCCGGAGCCCAGCTGCCGTCCGTCGGTGACAGGTCTTGTGCTGTCTGGTCGGTGACTTGGGGCAGGTTACAGCTTCCCACCCCAGTCCCCTGCCTGTTCTCCCAGACCCCCATCCCTCACGCCAGGCCCAGCTGCCGTCCCCTGGGAGCCCACCGGATTGCCAGAAGCACAGAGAGAATGGATTTCTGAGAAATAGGACAGCAGGTAACTCACCTCTAGCTACGGCTCTGGGGGGGGGGTGGGGAGGAGGTACCTTCTCTGCCCAGGAAGATGTACAGGGGTCCTGTGGCTTCATCACAGTTCAGCCCAGCTCAGGATGCCTGGCATGCCTCTCTGTGGGTCTGCAAGAGGCCCCAGGGACATAGAGGCAGAGGCATAGGCATGGCTGAGATGACCCCCTGAGGTTGTGGAAACCAGCCTCCAAAAGGCAGGGGCTGGGGAGGGAAAGCTGGTTCCAGACTGAACATGATGTGACAGTCACCATGGTTCTGGGCAGCTGATCCGGGCAGGGGTGGGCATGAGTGTGACGGGGTCTGTTTGGGGAAGTGGGGAGGCATCGACTTTGTACCAGGTTCTGTGTTTTATCTCCTTTATTTTATCTAAATCCTTTAAGATGGGTTGGTGTGCCCATTTCACAGATAAATACAAGTTCTGAGAGGTAGAGTGATTTTCCCAAGGTGACTCAACCAGTACGTAGCAGGGTCAGCAGGTGACTTGGAGGCTGGTTCCTGCCCTCCACATGCTGTCTCCTCATCTTACTCATGAAAACACGGCGGATGTGCTGATGCTGAGAGGCAAATCCGTTCTGTGTGTGCGGAGGAGAGGGGAATGAGGAGACTCAGGGAGGCTGAGCCTTGAAGGATGGGTTGAATTTTGACTTGAGGAAAAAAGGGGGAAGGAAGAAACAGGCAGACACACTCCTCGCAGAGGAGCAGGTGAGTAAACGCCTGGAGGGGAACTTAGGATGCCGAGGACCCAGGGCAGGTGGGGCATTAAAAAGTCAGGGGCTGCTCCTGGGAGGACATCTGCTTTCCCCTGGGGGAAAGTGCGGGGGGTTTTAGAAGCACATGGCAGAGTGGGGAAAACCTGGCGGGTTCAAAATCCAGCCATGCGGCTTCCTGGCTGGGTGAACTTGGGCAAGTTTCTCTGCTTCTTCTAGCCTCGTGGAGCCTCGGTTTTCTCATCTGTGAAATGGGGAGAATGGCAGCTCCGTCCTTGTAGGGCTGGTTGTGAGGATTCGAGGGAATGAAAATATCAAAGCTGCTGGCTGGGGGCCTGTGCAGGAAGGGAGTTTGCATCATGAGGAGGCTGGAGCCTGTGGAGGAGAAAGGCCAGTTTCCAAGAGCCATGGAAGGTGCAGGGACACACTCGGGAATGTGCAGTCGGTCCCACCTCCCTCAGCCGCCTGGGTTCTGGTCCTCCCGGGGCCAGCGCTCAGCATGCAACAGGCGTGTGAAGCTCTCCCATCATCTTCACAACACCAGGTGAGGCTGGTGGCCTCATTCAGCCCATTTCACAGATGAGGAGACTGCCCCTCAGTGAAGAGAAGCTTGCCCCAGGTCATCTGTGACCATGATGCAGAGCTGGGTTTGGAACCCCAGGGTGGCAACCTGCTGGACAAGATAACAGAAAAGCAAGAGTCATAGTCCTGGGGCACCTTCTGAGAGGGGCGTTGGATCAAGGGGGCTGGGCAGACCCCAGAGGGGGAGCCCCGCTCACCTGTCCCCCATGGTGGGGTCAGCAGAACACCCTGTCTTGTCCGCCCCACACCTGGCAGGGAGTCTGGATAGTCACATCCCCGCAGTGGAGGAAACTAAGAGCTCTTATGTTAGGACGTGGCCAAGACCCCGGGCCAGGAGAGGCAGGTGAACAAGACAAAGGATGTGCCCCAGATGCTGCAGGCTCCTGCCTGCCCATCGAGGAAGAGAAAGGGGTTGGAGGTGGGGACTGGAGCCCAAAGGGGGCTCATAGGCAGAGGAAGGGGGCTTGCTGGAGGAGGGGCCCAGTTTAAGAGAAGATACAACAAGTAAAGCAGGCCACCAGAAACTTTGGGAGGGACCAGCTTCTCCACAGCATCAGGACCACCCTGGGGCCTGATAAATAAATGAATGAAAGGAAGGAAGGAAGAAAGGGCACCCTTCCTCCCAGCGAGGGGAGCCAGTGCCTTCAGAACGCTGGCAGGCCAGAATGATGGCTCAACTTCACACAGCTGGGAGGTCTCCACAGTCAGCTGGGAAGCCCTGGATCTGGCTCATCACCACACCACCGATTGTGATTTGGGGCTTTGAAAACAGTCAGACCTAGGTTCGAGTACTATCTCCATCACTTAGTACCCGTGTGACCTGGAGTGAGTCACTTAACCTCTCTGAACCTTTGGTTTCCTTATCTGCTATATGGAAATAAGAACGCCTATCTCGGTTTGCTGTGAGGTTTTATTCAATGTGTATTTATTGAGCACTGTCCTAGGTCCTGCGGATTCGGTGGTACACAGACAGAGCCAGTGCCATTTTGAGGGGAAAGAGCTTAGCAGTGGCTCACAAGAAATAGCAGCTACTATGTTTTACTTTAAATATCATTGGTAATAATCGTCTTGTTATTACCCAGAACACTTGGTGTAGCTTCTGACATGTACTCAGCCCTCAATAAATGATCATTCTATGATGATTCTACTCCCCCCTTTCTCAGATGGGGAAGCTGAGGCTCTGAGAGGGCTGGGGTTTCCTAGGGTCACCCAGGGAGTCATGTACAAGCAGAGGAAAGAAAGCTGAAGACAAGGGGAAACAAAC
>NW_006779491.1:3446847-3460955 GCF_000442215.2 Lipotes vexillifer | reverse complement strand
AAGCAAACACTCCCCCGGGGGGGGGGGGTCTTCCCCCCATCACAGCCCCTTCCTCCCCCGCTTCTCCCCTTCCGTGCCTTCTTCGGCACCCCAGCCCCCAGGAGCAGGGGAAGGGGGGCTGAGAGGAGCCCCCGCTTCGTGGCTCACAGGTGGCACCGCCCCCACTTCTCGCCCTGGCGCCCGGCCATAGGGACTTTTTACAACAGCTCAAATGAGAGCTCTGAGTAAACTTGGAACTTCTGAAACAACCTGACAATATTCCCCGGGGTGTGAGCAGAGGTCCCTCTGAGGGCCCCAGATGGCCAGGCCACCTGCAAAAGGGCCCTAGCCTGCGGGTCCTCACAGCCCCCAGGAAGGATCTGGCCACTCATATCGTCCCGAGTGAGGTGGGGCAAATGCACCAGCCTGGCTCCCTGCTCAGGCCCTGGCTGCTCCTCACTCTGTGACCCTGGGCAAGGCTCTGGGCCTCTCTGGGCCTCTATTTCCTCATCTGCCAAGAGGGCTTGATGATGTAGCCTGGGATGAGGGCCTGCAGGCTTTCTCCAGTATGAACCAATAACCCCCAGTCTACTTGGGCCAGGGCCAGGGCAGGCTGATGGGGGCATGGTGGGCAAGGATTGGATAAAGGGCAGGTCGCCAGCCCCACCCCCAACCCCACCCCAACCCCCCACTCCCGCCTCATGACCTCAAGCAGCCCTGGTTGCAAGCATCCTCTTTCCTCTGCCTTACAGCCAGCCCCTCCTGGTCGGGGGGCGGGGAAATGGGGCTGGGGTCAGATGTGGCTACCGGAGCCCAGGGAGGCTGCACAGTCTGGGAGGGGTTGCCTAGCACAGTGAAGGGCAAGTAGAGATGGCACAGGAAGGAAGAGTTTGCTGGGAGTGGGGCATGCGCCTCAGCTGGGAGAGGTTGCACAGACTGGAGAAGTTCCTGCAGGGAAAGGCCAGTCAGGCTTGGAGAGGCTGCGTGGACAGGGATTCATGGCCCGCTGGGAGAAAGAGACGGACTACAAGATTCCACAGGCTCGGAGGTGGGACAGGCTGGGCAGGCCTTTCCCCTCATGTTCAGCTCCTACTGACTAAGCTGTCAGCCCAGGGTCTTGGCACACCTGTCCTCAGACACCCCCAACCCACCCTTTGTCACCGCCCCCCTCCCCAAACTATGTAAAAGGCAACTTGCAATACTCGCACACCTACAGTGTGCCCAGCACCCACCTTACGCTCCCTCAGCCAGGCCAGGGCCACTGCCCCCATTCTACAAATGAGGAAACTGAGGCCCAGAGCAAAGAAGAGCCCAAGGTCCCATTATGAGTTAGAGGCAGAGCCTCCTTCTGGATCCAGGGCCACAAGGCTGGTTCTTCCCCAGCCTGAGAGCTCCGCTGTAAGAACTCGCTGTGTGACCCTGGGCAACCCAACGTCCCTCTATGACAATTTCTTGCTGCTAATCTGATGACAACGGTCATGGTCACTCAGACCCTGGGAGCTGAGGGTGTTGCCCCGGGTGGGGGGAAGTTCCTGAGGACAGTGACAAAGTGAATGGAGAAACCAAGACCTCTTGGGGGCTGCCTTGGGGCCTGCTCCTTGTAGGGCTGGGCACAGCAATTTGTAGCCTCTGTCACTCATTCACCGTGTTCTTCAGCTCCTTGTTAAGTATCTGTTATGTTCCATGCCCTGTTCTCCGCACCAGGGATGCCGGCCGCGTGAACAAAATAGGTAAATTTCCCAACCTCTGGGAGCCTGTGCTTCAGGATAGAGACAGGTCATAAACACAAAACCAGGAACATTTGCTAAACGAATCCTAATATTACAGTTGCCAAGAAGGAGACAAACAAAGAGGGGTGTGTGGCACCCAGAACTGCAGGGGAGATGCATTTTAGACAGCGAGGGTTGCCTCTTTAAGGAGGCAACACTGTAGCTGAAACCTGAGGATAAGAAAGCAAAGAAGCAGAGGGGGGAAGTGTTCTAGGTAGGAGTGGCATGTGCACAGGCCCTGAGGTGGGGGGAAAATGTTGGAGCTCTGGAGCTTTTATCCTTATCAAGTGCATACAGATCCTCAGTGCACTGAATTTAAGAAAGAAGAGTCAAAAAGAATAAGATTTATCTTTGGAGTGTACAGTCTGCATGGGTTTCAACATTGAGGGTAAGCTTCAAAATCCATTATGATAGAAAGCATCTTCTTGCGTTTAGTCACTCATGTAACAGATGCTTTGAGCACCTACTGTCTTGTCAGGCACTGGTTAGCCACTGCCATTCAGCAGTAACCAAGCAACACGTGGTTCCCGCCTAGAAATTGCTCAGAATGTTGCCAAAAACACCATGAGCAGTGTGCTCTGGTGGAAGGACGGACCCCAGAGGAAGGAGTGACTCATGCCTTGGAGAGGCCAAAGAGTTACAAAGGAGATGACATTTGAACTGGCTTTTGAAGCCTGGGTAGGAAGCTGATAGACAGCCAGGGGGAGCAGAGAGTTTCGGTGGTTGAAACAGCACGTGCGAAGGTGTGAGAACCAGATGAATGGGGATGTTGTGAAGATGTCCAGATGTCGGGGATCTGGAGAACCTGGAGTACAGGAAGAAGACTAGGGGCAAAGGGAATGTTGGGGGGCAGATCCTGACATGTTTTGAATGCTGGGCTAAGGAATTTGGGGCTTTCTCTGAAGGGCAGTGGGGAGCCGTGGAGAGACATAGCTGGAATGAGGACTGGGCTGGAGGGGCCACAGCTGGAGGCAGGGAGGTTAGGGAGGAGGCTGGGAGGAGGCCAGGAGGAGGAGCAGAAGTCCTTGGAGACCAGGGGCAAACTAGGAGCCCTTTCTTCTGTGTTCCCTCTCGGGAAGTCCCTCAGTCTTGACACTTCCCCTTCTGGTGACCTGTTGGGTCTTATTTCTGGCACTGCTGGGGAGTCCCTCTTCAACAACCTCATGTCTTCTTGGTCCCTATGGAAAACGGGCCATTTTACTTTTACCACATCCCTCACTGTTCACTTTCAAGCTCCAGTCCACACCTGGGTCACATTGGAAATGATGACCGGCTTAAGGATCTGAACGAGTTCCATTCCTGAATCATAAGTGAGGGAAAGAAGATACAGGGGAACCAAGAACTTGGGTTCTTTCCAGTTTGGGGAGGTAAATAATGCTGCTGTGAGCCCTCCAGTACATGTCTGCTTATGTACATGTACATTCTACTCTTTGGTGCATAATCTAGAAATGGAATTGTTGGGTCTCCTGTTCAGCAGAAGTTTTCCAAAGTGGTTGTACCAATTTACACTCCTCAGAGAAACCTGAGTAGAGATTGAGAGTTTTGATTAGTTCATATCCTTTATAGCACTTGGAATTTTTTTTTTTTTTCATTTTAGTCATTCTGGGCTGATGTGTAGTGCTATCATATTGGGATATAAATTTGCATTTCTTTGATAAGTAATGATTTTAAGCCTTTTTAACATGCTTGTTGGCTGTTTGGATGTCCTCTTTTAGGAAGTGTCTGCTTAAGCTTTTTGTCCATTTAAACACAAATTGAGTTCTGGGTTATTTATTTATAATTGTTTTGTAGGAGTTCTCTCTATATATGTTGTATATAATTATATACATAGTTTAACATATTATATATTTATATACAATTATATAAAATATATAATTATATGAAGGAAACTATAACAGATATAGATATAATCTCCCATTTCAGTTTCTTTTCCATTCTTGTTTTTCAATTTGTCTTTTTGTTTGTGTCTTTTTTTTTTTTTGCGGTACGTGGGCCTCTCACTGTTGTGGCCTCTCCCGTTGCGGAGCACAGGCTCCAGATGCGCAGGCTCAGCGGCCATGGCTCACGGGCCTAGCCGCTGTGCAGCATGTGGGATCTTCCCGGACCGGGGCACGAACCCGTGTCCCCTGCATTGGCAGGTGGACTCTCAACCACTGAGCCACCAGGGAAGCCCTGTTTGTGTCTTTTATAAGTGAAAAATTTTCTAAATTCAAAAGGTACTTCCACTGGAGAAAAAAATGGAATTGCAGTGTGACCTATTATTGTCTCCTTTTTTGAGAACAATAAAACATACCCCAATTTAATGAAGGTAGTTTACTCCATCAGTCAAGCTATCTTCATCAACATTTGGCAATTTATCTGACACCTCAGTATATTAATCTATTATTGCCTGATGCATATTTTTATAGATTTTAGACTTATGCACAAGGTAATTGTGCAAGTATTTATTTCCCTTTTGATAAGCTATCTGGGAAGATACCAGGACACAAGAGGTATGATTTGTTTACCACATATTCTACTTCTCAATACTTAAAAAAATTTTTTTAAATAAGAAAAATAGTACATAAATTTTGCAGTGTGCCTTATGACTTCTTAAAATGAAACAAAGTTGGCTCTTCTTAAAATAGAGGTCAAAATTAGCATATGAATGTTGATACTGAATCATGTATCAGTTGATTTCTACAGTTACTTAATTTACATTCTACTTTGTAAAGGTAAATTTGTCAGAATCATACATTGCTATGTAAAATTAATATCCTCTCTATAATTGATAGTTTATTTTATGGTTTAAAATTCTCCCTAGTTTCAGTGATGGTGATATAAAGTTCAAAGTGAGTATTTTAATAAGCTGTGTCATTGCTTTTAGAGAAAATGCATTGTATTCAAGTTGCAATATATTTTAGTTTCTGCAGCATTACTCAGTCTTTATAAAATTGCTGAAAACATGTTTTTGTGTACTTTTGACATACTCTTTGAACGAAAAGACATAGGCAAAGCTAGAATAAATGCAATACTCAATGTTGGTGTAACATTATAATTTATGGAGTAATAGTCTGTTCATGAAATTTAACTACACTGAACAAGACTCTCATTGCAAGTACATGCATTAAAAAAAAATTGTTTTTGCTGCTTTTTTGTTGTTGTTGTTTTTGCTCAGTAATGCACCACATTTTTTTTCTTTTTACCTTTTGACCCCCTTCACCTATTCCTCCCACCTCCCACTCCTTTCTTCTGGCAACCATCAACCTGTTCTCTGTATCTATGAACTTATTTATTATTATTATTTTTGGATTCTACATATAAGAGAGACCATACAGTGTTTATCTTTCTCTGTCTGGCTTATTTCACTTAGCATAATACCCTCGAAGTTCATCCATGTTGTTGTAAATGGCAAGATTTCATTATTTTTCATGGCTGAATAATATTCCATTGTATGTATATTCCACATCATCTTCATCCATTCATCTGTTGAAGGACACTTAGGTTGTTTCCATATCTTGATTATTGTAAATAATACTGTAATGAACATAGAGGTGCAGATATATTTTTGAGATACTGATTTCATTTCCTTTGGGTATATACCCAGAAGTGGGATTTCTGGATCATGTGGTAGTTCTATTTTTAATCTTTTGGGGGACCTCCATACTGTTTTCCATAGTGGCTGCACCAAATACATTTCCACCAACAGTGCACAAGTGGTCCCTTTTCTTTGTATCCTTACCAATGCTAGTTATTTCTTGTCTTTTTGATAATAGCCATTCTAACAAGTGTCAGGTGAAATCTCATTGTGATTTTGATTTGCATTACTCTGATGATTAATGATGTTGAGCATTTTTTTCATGTACCTATTGTCCATCTGTATGTTCTCCTTGGAAAAATGTCTATTCAGATCTTCTGCTCATTTTAAAATCAGACTGTATGAGCTCTTTATATATTTGGCATATTAGTCCCTTATCTGATATATAATTTTCAAATATTTTCTCCCACTTAGTAGATTGCCTTTTCATGTTGTTGATGGTATTCTTTGCAATGCAGAAGCTTTTTACTATGATGTAGTCCCTCTTCCCGGTCTTTGCTTTTGTTGCTTTTGCAGCCTACTTAGAGCCTACTTATTTCTTCATAATTCAGTCTTGGCAGGTTTTTAGGAATTTATCCATTTCTTCTACATTATCAAGTTTGTTGCTGTATGATTATTCATAGATGTATCTTATAATCAATTTTACTTCTGTGGCATCAGTTGTAATGTCTCATCTTTCTTTTCTGATTTTAGTTATTTGAATCTTCTCTTTCTTAGTCTAGCTAAAGGTTTGTCAACTTTGTTGATCTTTAGAAATATATTTTTTATATTGGTCTCAAATTCAGTGCCCTTGTTTAACAGTTATTACCTAACAGTTTATCTGTTAAGTATCTGGACTTTTTAAGATAATATCGTTCCAATCCTTAATAGTTTTCTAATATTTATACATTTATTTATTTTTCTTGCCTTATTGCATTGACTAGGCCCTCCAGTACAAGACATTCTTACCTTTGTCCTGCCCTACGGGATAAAGTGTTCAATATTTGACCGTTAGGGATGTTAGTTGTATATAGTGTGTGTGTGCACGTGTGCGCATGCATGTGTGCTCCTTATCAGATTAAGAGCGCTCCTTCTGTTCCTGGTTTCCTGAGAGTGTTTTAAAAATCATGAATGAGTGTTGCAAATTATTAAATGTCATATTAAAAATTATTAAATTATCATATAAAATTTCTTCTTTATTCTGTTTATGTGGTGAAATAGATTACTGACTTTCAAATGTCAAGCTACCCTTGTATTCTTGGAATAAACCTCATGTGATAGGCTATATAATTTACTTCTGTATATATCATCAGATTTGACTTGTTAATATTTTGTTTACAATTTTTGTAAGTATATTTATGAGATTAAACTATAATTTCACTTTATTTTAATGCAAAGTGTTGGTTCAAGGTTACGTCTTTAATTTCAGTGATTAGTTCATACATTTAATAAAAATACTGAGGTGTTTGGGATTAAGTGTAACTTCTTACTATTTGTTTTCCTTTTGTCCTATCTATTCTTTGTTCCTTTTTCTTCTTTTTTCCATTTCTTAGATGAATAAAGTTTTAAAAATTATTAATCTATGTTTCCTGTCTACTAGTTTGTTATATTTTCTTTTGTAACTCTTTTAGTGTTTTTCTTAGTGATTACAGCATGCGTAATTGATTTTTTCTTTTGGAGTCTACCTTTATATTAGTATTTTTATCACTTCGCAGACAATACAGTGACCTTTAACTTTATTCACCCCTTCTTATCTTTGGGGTATCATGGTAATGTATTTTAATTCTGCATATTGTTTAAACTTCATAAGATATGATCATTATTATTTTCAGCAATCAATATTATTTATATTTATAATATTCTATTGCTCTTCATTCCTTCCTACAGTAAATTGCTTCCCATCTGAGATTATTTTCCTTTTGCCCCCAAAATTCACTTTAATATGTCTTTTGATGCAGGTCTACAGGTGACAAATCCTCTCAGCTTTTTTTTTTTTTTGGTATAAAAAATAAAGATTTATTTTGCCTTCATTTAAAAAAAATTGTAATTAAGATCCAATTCACATACCATAAAATTCATTCTTTTGAGGTATACAATTAAGTAGTTTTTAGTATACTTATAAATTTGTGCAATCATCACTACTATCTAACTACAGAACATTTTTATTGCTCCAAAAATATCCTACACCCATTAGCAGTCACTCCTATTCCCCCTCCCTCCAAAGCTCTAGCCCTTGACAACCACTAATCAACTAACTGTCTATGGATTTGCCTATTCTGGACACTTCATATAAATAGAATCACACAATATGTGCCTTTTTGTGTCTGGCTTCTTTACTTTGGATAAATTTTCAAGGTTCATCCATGTTGCAACATGTATCAGTAATTGATTCATTTTTATGGTGGAATAATATTCCATTGTATGCATAGTCTACATTTTGTTTGTCTATTCATCAGTTAATGAACCTTTGAGTTGCTTCCAGTTTAGGGTTATTATAAGTAATGCTGCTGTGAACATTTGTGTAGAAGGGTTTTTTTGTGAACATATGTTTTCAATTCTTTTCACTACATACCTAGGAGTCAAATTGCTTGGTCATATGGTAACACTATATTAACTTTTTGAGAAACTGTAAAACTGTTTTGCATAGTGGCTGCACCATTTTACATTCCCGTCAGCAATGTATAAGGATTCCACTCTTATATCCTCACCCACACTTTTTATTTTCCATTTTTAAAAATAGTGGGTGTGAGGTGGTGTCACTCCATGGTCCTTATTTGCATTTCCCTAATGACTAATGATGATAAGCATCTTTTCATGTGTTTATTGGTCACTAGTATATCTCATTGGAAAAATGTCTATTCAAATCTTTTGCACAGTTTAAAATTGGGTTCTCTTTTAGATCTTGAAGGTTCTTTATGTATTCTGAACGCTAACAAATATATGGTTTGCAAATATTTTTCCCATTCTTTTGTCTTTTCACTTTCTTGATAGTGTCTTTTGAAGCACGAAAGTTTTAAAATTTGAAATAGTTCAATATATCTGTTTTCCTTTGCTTGCTTGTGCTTTTGGTTTCATGTCTAAGAAACTACTGTCTAATACAAGGTTCTGAAGATTTACACCTGCATTTTATTTTAAGAGTTTAATACTTCTTCCTCTTCGTACTGGGTCTTTGATCCATTTTGAGTTGATTTTTGTATATGGTGTGAAATAGGAATCCAGTTTCATTCTATTTCATGTGGATACCCAGTTGTATGATCACCATTTATTTTATTTTATTTATTTATTTTAATTTTTAAATTATTTTATTTTATTTTTGGCTGCGCTGGGTCTTCGTTGCTGTGCGCAGACTTTCTCTAGTTTCGGCGAGTGGGGCTACTCTTCGTTGTGGTGCGCAGGCTTTTCATTGCGGTGGCTTCTCTTGAGCACAGACTCTAGGCATGCGGGCTCAGTAGTTGTGGCGTATGGACTCACTAGTTGTGGCGCACAGGTTTCAGCAGTTGTGGCGCGTGGGCTCTAGAGTGCAGGCTCAGTAATTGTGGCGCACAGTTGCTCCGTGGCATGTGAGATCGTCCCGGACCGGGGCACAAATCCATGTCCCCTGCATCGGCAGGCGGACTCCCAACCACTGCGCCACCAGGGAAGCCCCCCCCCCCCATTTATTTTAAAGACTATTCTTTTCCCCCAGTGAATTGTCTTGGCACCCTTGTCAAACATCAGTTGAATGTAAATGTATGACCTTTTTTCTGGACTCTCAGTTTTATTCCATTGATCTATATGTGTATAAATAAGCCACTGCCACCCTGTGTAGATTAATGTAGCTTTGTAGTAAGCTTTGAAATTGAGTAGTCTGAGTCCTCTAACTTTGTTCATCTTTTTCAAGATCGTTTTGTTTATTCTGGCCACTTATATCTCCATATGAATTTTAGGATCAGCTTGTCAACTTCTGCAAAAGAGCCAGCTGGGATTTTGATAGGGATTACTTTGACTCTGTAGATCATTTGAGGGGAGTTATCTTAGCAATATTAAGTCTTCCAATCCATAAACATGGGATATCCTTCCATTTATTCAGATCTTCCATTATCCTTTCAACAATGTTTTGTACAATAGTTTTTAGTGTACCAGTCTAGCACTCCTTTAGTTAAATTTCTATTTTATTCTTTTTGATATTATTGTAAATGAAATCACTTTTAAAATTTCATTTTTGGATTGTTCATTCCTAGTTTATTAAAATACAGTTGATTTTGTATATTGATCTTGTATCCTGTAATCCTGCTAAATTCACTAATTAGTCCTAATAGTTTTTGTTTGGTTGTTTCATTTTATTTTCTTGGTGTGGTTTCTTTAGGATGCTGTATATACAAGATCATATCATCTGCAAACAGAAATACTTTACTTCTTTCTTTCCATTCTGGATGCCTTTTATTTCTTTTTCTTGCCTAATTGCCTTGGCTAGAACCAAGGCACTCAGTACAATGAGAGTGGACATCCTTGTTTAATAAAAGTCATGAGAGTGGACATCCTTGTCTTGTTTCTGGTCTTAGAGGGAAAGCTTTCAATTTTTCATCATTAAGTATGATATCAACTGTGGGATTTTAGTAGATTCCTTTATCATATTGAGCTTGCCTACTTTTTCTGATGATATTTTTGCTGGATATAACATTCTAAGTTGGATTTTAAGCATATCTTTGTCTTTAATTTTTAAAAGTTTTTCTATGATGTGCCTAGATGTGGTTTTCTTTGTATTTGTTTTTGGGGTGGCAGGGGAGGGGTGGTCGTAGAGCTAGAATCTGTAGCTTAAGCTTTCTTGTTAGTTTTGAAAAATTCTTAACCAGTATCTCTATTATTGCTCCTGAGTTATCCTCTCTCCTCTTTTTCTTGACTCCAAATACATTTATGTTAGACCTTTTCACAATGTCTCATGTGTCTCTTTTGCTCTTTTCTGTATTTTTAAACATTTTTTCTCTGCATGCTTCAATATGTTCATTTTCTACCAGTCTTTCAGTTCACCAATCCTATCTTCTGATTTTCTAATCTGTTCCTTTATCCATCTATTAAGTTCTTATAAATTTCAATTTTTGCATTTTTCAGCTCTAGAGTTTCTACTTTTAAATAGATGCTATATTTCTGGTGGAATTCTTGAACATACTGATCATAGTTATTTTAAATCCTGTCTCATAAGGCCATTTTCTGAATCACTTATGGATCTGTTTCTGGTTTTGCTTTGGTTTTATCTTCTTGGCTTTTGGTCATTTGGTACTGTTTTCTGGTTTGTCTTATCAATTTAATTCAATGCTGGACATTGTGTATGGAAAGTATGGAGGCTTTAGATGAAGCTAAGTTTTTCCAGATCTCCGGACACGCAGGGTCAGCGGCCATGGCTCACGGGCCCAGCCGCTCCACGGCA
Organism: Lipotes vexillifer; assembly: GCF_000442215.2. Taxonomy (NCBI): domain Eukaryota; kingdom Metazoa; phylum Chordata; class Mammalia; order Artiodactyla; family Lipotidae; genus Lipotes; species Lipotes vexillifer. The sequence continues at coordinate 3,450,247 of NW_006779491.1, read as the reverse complement.
TGTGGGATCCTCCCAGACCGGGGCACGAACCCGCGTCCCCTGCATCGGCAGGTGGACTCTCAACCACTGCGCCACCAGGGAAGCCCTCCAGATAGGTTTTAATTTTTTTTTTCTAGCAGTCATATGGCATATAGGCAGATCATCTTGATGCAGTGAAGACTGAGCTATTTTTGATTTTTCTTATTCCCAAGGCATAGCCTTTCCTGAATAACTGGGTATTTATCAGGTCCCATTTTTCTTAGACTCTGATTCTTTCCTTAGCATTGTGAAACTGACAAAATCTCTTCTTAGCTTTTTAGCCTGTTACCAGATGCTTTCTGCTAGGTTTCCTGGAATGTAACTCATCTGCAGGGACTTGGCAAATTATTTGAGGGGACACTGCATGCAGAATTTCAACACATTTTCCTTCTCTCTGGCACCGTGGCCTCTCAAGTCCTATCTAACTTGGTTGCTTTCTCATGCTTTCTAGTGGTTTTTTTTTCTCCTCTTGTAGTTGTTCTTAGTAAGAGGGTTACTCAGATACCAGCTCCATCATGGCCAGAAGTGAAAGTCTCCCTTCACATTTTATTTTATAAATCCAAGATTCACTTACGTTTAAAATGTTATGAAATAGTTTGGACATACAAAAAGGTATAAAGAAAAACATAATCAACACCCACGGTAGCTTCACTCAGTTTTACCAAACTGTTGAGACCCCTGGAGGCCCTCACTTCATCACATCCCCTCCCTGTCTACGCTCTTCAGGATTTGATGTTTTTCATTCCCTTGGATTTCTCTGTATATTCAGGACACATGTATATTCACCCAAACAATATATAGAGCTGCTTTACATGGTGTTAAGTGTGACACAGATGGTGTTATTATGCCTGTGTTCTTTTCTAATTTTTCTTTTGCTCCAGGAAGAGTCATTTGCTTTGTGGGTTTTTTGGTTGGTTTTTTGGTTGGTTTTTTGGTTGTTCTTGTTTGTTTGTTTTTTCTGTAAGAGTCATTTGCTTTGTTGCGTGAAGCTATGATTCATTTTCACATTGAGTGATTATACCATAGTTTATCTTTCCATTCTCTTGCTTATGGATATTTAGGTTGTTTCCAGTTTTTCAATATTAAAATCGATGCCACTATAAACATTTCTGCCTATGCTTCTTGTACACACGTGTCAGTGTTTCCTTGGTAGTATACCTCACAGTGGAATTGCTGGGTCTTAGGGTAAACACTTGTTCAAGTTTATTAGACCATGCCAAACTATTTTCCAGACTAGTATTAATTTACATCTCCACTAGCTGTAAATGAGAGTTCCCATTACGTTGTGTCCTCAGCAACATTTGATGTTGTCAGACTTTTAGTTTTTACTAATCTGATAAAATTTAAATGGCATATTATTGTGGTTTTCATTTGCATTTCTCTGTTGACTGTGAAGTTAAGCACTTTGTGTTCTCCGTAGTACCTGCTTCCATTTGTTTTTTGTTTTTTGTTTTTTTTTTAACATCTTTATTGGGGTATAATTGCTTTACAATGGTGTGTTAGTTTCTGCTTTATAACAGAGTGAATCAGTTATACATATACATATGTTCCCATATCTCTTCCCTCTTTGTCTCCCTCCCTCCCACCCTCCCTATCCCACCCCTCCAGACAGCCACAAAGAACCGAGCCGGTTTCCCTGAGCCATGCGGCTGCTTCCCACTGGCTATCTACCTTACGTTTGTTAGTATATATATGTCTATGTCTCTCTCTCGCCCTATCACAGCTCACCCTTCCCCCTCCCCATATCCTCAAGTCCGTTCTCCAGTAGGTCTGTGCCTTTATTCCTTTTTACCCCTAGGTTCTTCATAACATTTTTTTTTCTTAAATTCCATATATATGTGTTAGCATATGGTATTTGTCTCTTTCTGACTTACTTCACTCTGTATGACAGACTCTAGGTCTATCCACCTCATTACAAATAGCTCAGTTTCATTTCTTTTTATGGCTGAGTAATATTCCATTGTATATATATGCCACATCTTCTTTATCCATTCATCCGACGATGGGCACTTAGGTTGTTTCCATCTCCGGGCTATTGTAAATAGAGCTGCAATGAACATTTTGGTACATGACTCTTTTTGAATTCTGGTTTTCTCAGGGTATATGCCCAGTAGTGGGATTGCTGGGTCATATGGTAGTTCTATTTGTAGTTTTTTAAGGAACCTCCATACTGTTCTCCATAGTGGGTGAACCAATTCACATTCCCACCAGCAGTGCAAGAGTGTTCCTTTTCTCCACACCCTCTCCAGCATTTATTGTTTCTACATTTTTTGATGATGGCCATTCTGACTGGTGTGAGATGATGTCTCATTGTAGTTTTGACTTGCATTTCTCTAATGATTAATGATGTTGAGCATTCTTTCATGTGTTTGCTGGCAGTCTGTATATCTTCTTTGGAGAAATGTCTATTTAGGTCTTCTGGCAGGCAGATTCTTAACCACTGAGCCACCAGGGAAGCCCCATCAGAGTCTTAAGCAGGGAATAGTATCTCACTAAAATTCAATTATTGTCTTTTGTTTTCCTTGTATTTAGTTTTTACATTTCACTGCATTTTGTTTTATGGTAGGTTGATTGCTTTGTTTAAGAAACACTTATATAACATCTGCTATATGCCAGGCACTGTTTCAAACCCTTTACAATCATTGACTGGGGAATGATACACAGCTGTGGGGAAAAAATACACAACTATGTGCATTATTGCTTAGGTTGAAGTTGGAGTTAAATTTTTAATAGGGTCTGTTTATAGAAAGTATATTAAATAAATAATAGTACACATGATCTACAAATATGGCCAACTTTTGGAAAATGAGACATTTGGGGACCTCTTGGGTAGATCACTCAGGGAGTCCGTCCATTCTGATGCTTTAAAAGCCTGTATCCATCACTGTTTCTTGAGTGTTTATGTGCCAGGGGCTATGCCAGGGGCCCAGTGATTCTATAAATGGAGTCTTTGAATCCTCACAAGAATCCTGGAAGCAGGCTTTACCATCTTTACCTCTAAGGCTCAGGGAGGGGAAGTGAACAGCCGAGAGCCACACAGCTGAACCTCTCCGTGCCCTGCACCACTGCCTGCCTGGTGACTTGTTTGGGAGCTCAGAGGAAGCTCCCGGCAGGGCCAGAGTAGGCTCTGGGGGAAGCCGGGTTCAGGGATGGAGTCCGGAAGAAGCCATGTGTGTGACCTGGTCCCTGCACGGGTCAGCCCTCTGGGCTCCTGTTCCAGCTACACCCCTGTCCATGGGCTCTATCTGGGTAGGGTTCTTGGGACCCACTGGCTTCTGGCTGGTACCTCCCCAAGTAGACACAGAGCTGGGGGTGCAATGGACAAAGTGCCAGCAAGAGCCTGGCATTGCCAGCCTGGTGGGTTGTTCTTCTGCCCAAGGTA
>NW_006779491.1:3440658-3446837 GCF_000442215.2 Lipotes vexillifer | reverse complement strand
CTCTTCCTGGACAGGCTGGCTCTGGTATCCAAAGAGGTCTCTTCTCCATTTCATGCAGATCAGGGTGTCCAGGGCACCTTCGTGTGGTCAAGCTGGGTTCCCCCGTGCCTGCTGGTGGGCTAACCCGGGGGAGCTCTGTATTTGGGTAGGAACCCTCACTATTGGGCTAAACTTATCTTAGGTGTGCAGTAACTGTCTCCTTTGTGGGCTAATCTTGGATTTGCTACTCATTAAGCCAATTAATTGGGCTAACATCAACAATGAGGGTTTCATAAGAAAGAGGACTCAAGATCGCTGCCCCTCAAATACCACTTTCCAAGCCACTTTCCCCTCCCTGCCTCCCTCTTTCTTAACTAGATGGATAAACATGCACACGTCGTGCTACATCAACAGGCTTAGCAGGGGTGGACCAGCAGCGAGCTCTTCCCCCTTTACATCCCCCTCTCATTTTTTTTTTTTTCCCGGTACGCGGGCCTTTCACTGTTGTGGCCTCTCCCGTTGCGGAGCACAGACTCTGGATGCGCAGGCTCAGCGGCCATGGCTCACGGGCCCAGCCGCTCCGCGGCACGTGGGATCTTCCCGGACCGGGACACGAACCCGTGTCCCCTGAATCGGCAGGTGGACTCTCAACCACTGCGCCACCAGGGAAGCCCCTCCCCCTCTCATTTGTGATGGTGCTGGGGGCCCAGGCAGAAGCGGGGAGAAGCAGGGAGGGATCCAAGGGGCAAAGAAGCCACTTCTAAGGGACAGGAATCCTTGGGGGCAGCCACGGGCTCCTCAAAGTCTTGTTTCTCAGAAACAAATCAAAGCAACTGAGGCAAGTCTTCCAAAGGAGGGATGGGGACCAGAGGGAGGAGGTTCAGGGTCCCTTGGTCCCCAGGCCCCAGGCCCACCCTCTCCCTGTGTCTCTCTTCCAGGCTCTGGCAGGCAGCATGCTCTGCGGCTGGGCTGCCCCTCTGCTCCTGCTGATGTTCCAGGGGGGTAAGTAGTTGCCCCGTGGTATGCGGGTGGAGAGCAGCTGGGCTGGCCTTGTGGGCTCCAGGGCAGGGTAGAAGCCACAGGGTCAGAGTCTGTGGCATCTGTCCACTTGCGGCCGACACAAGTCCAGTAGCCATCTCTGCATTAGCCAGGGCCCATCCCACCAGAGAGCTCCACTGTCCAGAAGTGAGTCCCACATGGCCCAGCCCACTGTCCTGGTCTCCACGTCTCACTGGCCGGGGAAGTGGGGCGGGAGGATGAGGGACTTCATCCTTCTCTCTGCCTTGGCTGGCTCCCAATTCTCAGCGTGAGGAAGTCCTGCCTGTGATCTAACCACAGTTTCTCCTCATCTCCTAGGAGATGTTTCTCAACAATCACTGGATCCACTGCCAGCAGATATTCCCTGCAGGGGAGAGTGGCTGTGGAGACAAAAGTAGCCAAAGCCTTAGAAGGAAGCCCCGGAGGAGCAGAAGATGTTGCAGTCAGAGGGAGAGATGTTCGAGACCCGAGCAGGGAAAGGCCAGGTGTTAGACTTGGGGGCGCAGTCAGGGCTGAGAGATCCAGGAAGCCTTCCCGGAGGAGGTGGGACACAGCACACAGGCTCAAATGGGAGCTGGCCTGGGGGCAGGGGTGCCCTCAGCCTCCGCTGTGCTGACTCATAAGCATTTCACTCCGGTTTTTACCGAAAGACCCAAAGCCTCAAATAGCTCCATCAGGAAACAGATGTCAGGCTCCTTTATTTTCCCTTTCTGAGTGGTCAGAAACCTGTCCTAGCCTCTAAAGGGCCTTTGGGTCACCTGCTGCCTCTCCCCACCCCGTGAGCACAAATAACAAGCCCCTGCTGTGTCCCGGGGGCCGAGCATCCTCATTCCCTTCTGCCAACAGCCTGTGAGGCTCAGAGAGGGTGAGAAGCAGGTCCACGGCCACACAGCCGGGCAGTGGCAGAGCTGGGACGGGTTCCCAAATCTGCCTGATTCCCGTGGTCTTAACTGCTTTTATCGGGTGAGTGCTACATGCAGGCAGCCTGGACTGCACCGGCGTGATATCATCTAAATACCTCCCCACCCCGTCTGAGGGGCCAGTGTCTCCAGCTTACAAATAGCGACTCAGAGCACTCGTGAGTCACTGAGTCAAGTTTGCACTTTTCACGGCTCCCACTGCCTCCCACACGCTGTGATAGCCCTGGGCGGGTTGGGGGGTGGCCCGGGGGCTCTCTGCGCAGGGCTCAGGGTAGTGACCAGTGACAGGGTTTTTACTCCCTCTGGTCCCTGATGCCACCTCCACACTAGTTCAGGGACTACTGTCCCCTCTCCAATGTTTCATTACAAGTTTGGGACAAACCCTGTCCCTTGGTGGCCTTGAGTCTACCTAGGAAAGGCAGCTCCTCTCCAAGTTCTGGAGCACTGAAAGAGAACGACTAGGATATGGTGAACTCAGAGAGGACACAGCCACATGGGTTTTGGTCCTGCCAAAATCAGTCCTCTTTTCTCCACAAAGTATCTGAACGGGCTGCTCTGTGTCCACCGACAGGCCCTGTGCTCCTCCCCGAGGGAAACTTCCTCCTAGAACAGGATTCATTTCCACATCTCAGATCCCTTGGTAGTGGCTGTCTGGAGCCACTCAACTGTGTTGAGAAGGATTCTGAGGCCACACCCAAGGGAGTGAGTGCCATGATCAATTAGCGATGTCTGCCATGTGTGCGGATGTGAAGAACGAGCACAGACTAGATTTTGCCTTTCCTGGGTCTCCTGAGCCCAGACCAAGAGCGAGACAAGAGGTGTAGCCCAGTCTCAGAGCTTCAGTGTTGTCATTTGTTAAATGTGATGGGAGTAGACAGAAAGGATGTTTCCAGTGACAGTGTTCTTGACTGCAAATCCAGCTTCTGACCTAGATGGAGACCCAGGAGGAATGTACTGCTACCCCCTGGATCTTCATTAGTCAAGGAAAAATAGGAAAAAGCCACTAAGAATGAATCCATTTAAAAGGGGAACAAATTTCTGGTAAATAGCGGGGGGTGGAGGCAGGGGGAATAGCAGCGTTGGCACTTGATCTTACAAAACAAAACTAAACTAAAACTTATTAACTGGGTTTTGTCAAACATTTTTAGAACAAAGTAAAGCAATTAATGTTGGAGTTGGGAGAGTATTAAATCTTGCAATAAAATTGCCTGAGGGGGACCATACCTGTGTCACTTGGTTGGTGGTGGTGGTGATGGTTTGGGCAGTAGGATAATACAGACATCTTGGCAAAATATCCAAGGGCTTCTCAGTTTTCTGAAGGTTTCTTGCTCCCTCGAAGCACTGCCAGGTCACCGAGGTCCATGTCCTGTCTTGGACCAGCTGTGGGGAACAGAGGGAGCATGTGGTCTCTCACTGACCACACGAGTCCCTCTCGCGGGATGTGCAGATTCCCCCAGCAACCGGGGAGTTCAGGACACACCACCCTGAGAGGGAGGCCGGCCAGGAGGGATGCCGACTTGGTGTGTGGACACAGGGCTTGTGGAGAGGGCGCTGGGTGGGGACCCGCTTAGTTTATGATGTTTCTCGTTAGGAGAGTCTTGTCGCCATAGCCAACCTCGCAACTTTGGGGGCTCAAAAATAGAATTCTTAGGTGGCAAGGACCCCCTTGCTCCAGGCCTTTCTCTTAGTGGCCCTAGGGTCGTCATATTCATCCTGGCTCTGGGACCCCTGCTTCCCGTCATCCTCCAGCCCTCAAGGGGGTGAGGGGGTGATCAGCTCTGCTGACCCCGACCAGCCCCCACCCCAACCAAGGTCTCTGTCTCTCTTGACCCTCCAGCCTGCGGCTGCTCAGACCTCGTCTGCTACACTGATTACATCCAGACGGTCACCTGCATCCTGAAGACATGGGCCCCGCACCCTGACACGCTCACCCTCACCTGGTACGTGGCCAGACCTCGCCAGCCTCGGGGATGCGATTCAGGGTAGCCCTGGAGGGCTGGGGTGGGGCAGGACTGCCAGAGGCCACAGACAGAGTTGGACCTACTGTGTGTCTGGCAGGTAGTTTAGCAATAAAAATAATGGCTGCCACTTCTGGGGGCTCTCTCAGCCCTTTCACCAAAAGCATTCGGTTTCACCATGAGCTGAGAATCACTGACCGTGATCTGGGACTGGGAGCTGGGAATCACTGTGCCTACCTTACAGATGCCCATACAGGACTCACGAGACTTGTCCAGTGAGCAGAGCTCCAAAGACCATATTCTCTTGCCCACACAGGCCAGACTGTGGTTTTGAGACCCCAGGATGACCAGACTGCCACATGATTTTTTTGAACACTGAATACATGCCTGGCATCCTGCTACACTTCACATGAACCATCACTTCCCATCCTCACAATTATTACTCCCATTTAACAAACGAGGACACTAGGGTTCAGAGAGGTTATGCAGTTTGCCCAAGGTCACACAGCCAGTGAATGGTGGAGCTGAGATTCAAACACAGGCAGTCTGATTCCAAGACTCATGGGTCCTTATTGTTAAAGAAAACTTTTTCATTGCACTTGTTAAAGAATGGTAAGGCAGACTTTATTCAAGACCGTAATGATTGGGCTTCCCTGGTGGCTCAGTGGTTAAGAATCCGCCTGCCAATGCAGGGGGCACAGTTTCGACCACTGGTCTGGGAAGATCCCGCATGCCATGGAGCAACGAAGCCCGTGCGCAACAACTACTGAGCCTGCACTCTAGAGCCTGTGAGCCACAACTACTGAGCCCACGTGCCACAACTACTGAAGCCTATGCACCTAGAGCCCGTGCTCCACAACAAGAGAAGCCACTGCGATGAGAAGCCTGCACATCGCAATGAAGAGAGCCCCCTCTCAGCACAACTAGAGAAAGCCCGCACGCAGAAACGAAGACCCAACGCAGCCAAAAATAAATAAGTAAATAAATTTATTTTTTAAAAAAAAGAATATATAAGGGATTCTTTAAAAAAAAAAAAAAGACCATCATGATCGGTGTAGGGACTGCTGCGTGGGGTTTTGGTGTGGGGAAGAGAGCTTGGCCTCAGCTTGAATACAACAAGGAAAATTCGGAATTTATAGCTAAGGAGCAGGTCAATGGATGGAAAAATACTAAGAGGAGACATCAGGGGTAAGGGGGGCTCCAGCTAAACTGACTTAACAGGATTCTTGCTAATGGCAGCCCAGGGTGAGCCTACATCACCTGGGCGTGGTGGAGGATGAGGAATTCGATCAGATATCAAGGATGGAAGATTCTGGCTAAACTGACTTAGCAGGATTCTTGCTAATGGCAGCCCAGGGTGAGCCTACATCACCTGGGCGTGGTGGAGGATGAGGAATTCGATCAGATATCAAGGATGGAAGATTCTGGCTAAAATGACTTAGCAGGATTCTTGCTAATGGCAGCCCCAGGTGAGCCTACGTCACCTGGGCGTGGTGGAGGATGAGGAATTCGATCAGATATCAAGGATGGAAGATTCTGGCTAAAATGACTTAGCAGGATTCTTGCTAAAATTAGACAATGCAGAGATGAGCGTGGAAGTCCCAAAGTCAGGGCCTAGTTGAGGAGAGAGTTCTGAGGAGCCTGAATTGAGCCTGGTCAAGGAGAGTCTTTGTCAATGTGCTGATCAGGATAAAGAAGAGCTGGCTTTCATTCTGTCATCACCAGTTCATTCATTCATTCAGTTACTTCTTCAGAACATATTTATTAAGCTCTTGCCAGACACTTGCAGGCACTGGGGGCCCAGTAGAGCCTAAGACCAACAAGGTCCCAGCTGGTCCTGGAGCTGACTCACTGCAGGCGGGGAGTGGCTGGGGAGATAGACAAGAAACACTGTAAACAACCAACAGGATGCTTTCTGAGAATAATGAGTGCTTTGAAGTCCAGGAACCTTGACCCTGGGGTAGAAAGCAAGTGACATGGGGAGAAGGTCTGCTTTAGCCAGGATGGTCCGGGCAGGCCTCTGGGTGAGAAGGAGGCAGCCAGTGAGCTGGAGAAAGGGCAGTCCAGGCAGAAGGCACTGCAAGTGCAAAGGTCCTGAGGTAGGGAGAGACTAATGAGTCTGAGGAATAGCGAGGAGGTCAGTGGGGCCAGAGCAGAGTGAGCCAGCGTGAGAGAGAATAACAAGCAAAGGAGATGAGACATAAGCAAGGGCCAGCTTTTTTTTTTTTTTTTTTTTTTTTTGGGGTAAGCGGGCCTCTTCCCGTTGTGGCCTTTCCCCTTTTCG
>NW_006779491.1:3401161-3438918 GCF_000442215.2 Lipotes vexillifer | reverse complement strand
GGACCGGGGCACGAACCCGCGTCCCCTGCATCGGCAGGCGGACTCTCAACCACTGCGCCACCAGGGAAGCCCAGGGCCAGCTTTTATTGTGTGGGTGATGAGAAGCCACCCGAGGGTTTTAGGCATGGGGGTGACAGGCAGTTTTTAAAGATCCTCCTGGCTGCTGTGCAAGAGGTTTAGAGAGACTTTATTCAGCAGAAGTTTCTATTCCAGCAAATATTTAGCAAATAACTGAGTTCACACATCCATATTAACCCTCAAGGGTGGTCATGTTCGCAGCCTGAAGATGTAGGTAGGGAAATAAATATCTGGTGAACACCTATACATACTTCAAAGCCCTCTGTTTCTGCCCATTGGCAGTTAAAAAGCCAGAGCATTTCCCCCCAACCTTATACTAATAGCCTCCCTGGTAGTTCACCCAAAGCAGGGGATGAAGTTCATTTGGCTCTTATCTTGGCCCTGAGCACAAGCACTTATTAGGTATTCAGCAGATGTTGGACAGAGGAGGTCAGGAAGGAGAACTGAAATGCTTAGCACCCTTTCTGTAGGACAGTGATACAGTTGATGGAACTGACAGGGACAGATTTAGGCTCAGTCCAGGCAAGAATGGCCCAAATTTCCAAAGTTAAAAGGTGCTGTCCTTAAATGAGGTAGTGAGTTCCTGGTCCCTTGGAGGCATACAAGCCGAGCCTGGACACCATCCATCAGGGCTACTTCAGGGGAGGAGTATCTTCCCAGGGAAAGGGGTAGTTGGACCAGGTGACCCCCGGTGCCACCTCAACTCCCTCCCAGCCCCAAGATTCTGGGCTGGGGTCCTGGCCCTGTCCCCTGAGCCCCGCTGGCTTCCAGCCATAACCGGCTGCTCTGTCCTTGAAGGCAAGACTCATATGGAGAACTGGAGGATGAGGTCACCTCCTGCAGCCTCTGCTGGTCCACCCACAATGCCACACATGCAGAGTACACGTGCCACATGGATATGCTCCAATTCATGGCCGACGACGTTTTCAGTGTCAACATGACAGACCATTCAGGCAACCACTCCCAGGAGTGCGGCAGCTTTGTCCTGGCTAAAAGCAGTGAGTATCCCTTGGACCCCAGAGCTGAGGAGGACACGTGGTCCCTGAGACGGCTCCCCTTCCTGCACCATCATAGCTGACCTGTCCTATGTCCTTACCTCCCCTTAGAGTTCTGCTCTGTAGATGCACCGATATTTACTAAGGTGTGATGGGTTGCTAACTAGGTTTGAGCTTTAACCAAAGAGAGGCAGCAGCGGTATGAAAAGGAGCTGGACTGGGACCCAGGATCTCGGCCTTCAGTTCTGGTTCAGCCCCTGCCTATCTGTGAACTTGGACCGGTTCCCTATTTGTAAAGTGAGGGCCCTTTTAACCCTGACTCTTAGGGATTCTGTCTACATTATGAGGCAAGTGGGGACACTGAGTCCCAAGAGAAAAACTTCCCTGAGTTTTCTCCCATTCATTAGCTCCAGTGAGGCCTGGAATTTCCCTCCAGGCCGGGAGCGGGGGGGGGGGGGGGGGGGTGCTGGCTGGTGGAAGCAGTTGTCTCTGTGGGTCCAGACCCAGGGCGGGTCCAGGAGGCAGCTTTTAGTGTGTGTGTGTGTGTGTGTGTGTGTGTGTGTCCAAAGTGGGATTTCCACAGAGGGGGTGAGAAGCCCATGCTCAGAGGCATGCAAATGCAGACGGCTAAGAGAGTCCTGCCCTCCTCGGGAAGGCCCAGCCTCTGCGAGGAATCTCTGGGGGATTTTGGCCCTAGGTTCCCAGTGGTGGGGCAGTGGGGTGAGAGGGTGTCTGCTGCAAAATCTCATCCCATTTTATCTTTCTGGCTTTTTCCTCTAAGTCAAGCCAGCTCCCCCTTTCAATGTGACCGTGACCTTCTCCGGACATTATAACATCTCCTGGAGCTCCAATTACAGTTTCTACGTGCTGAAGGGCAAACTTCAGTATGAGCTGCGGTACAGGAAGCTCGGAGACCCCTGGGCTCTGGTGAGACCCTCAGAGGATTGGGGCGGGGTGGGGGGGCGGAGGGGGAGGGGCAGTGCCGAGCATCCGGGTTGAGGGGAGGGGCAGACACAGGGGAGCTTGTAATTCACAGTCCAGAGTGGAAACCAAGGACTTGCCGGGGATGGACGCTCTCCCTTGCGCTCTCTCACTCCGTGCTGCCCTTGCGTCATTTCTCCCTGGGGTAGGAGACCCCTTAAAATTCGTTCCTTCCTGTTTTCTCCTCTATCGGTGTGCCAAGGAGGAAGGGATCAACACTGTCCCTGGTTCTATCTCAAGTCTAGTACCGTCACAGTAGAAGACATTTCAGAAATGGGGCAGACTGGAACATTCCCACTTTGATTAGAAGGGCCATAGTTGGAGAGTTCCAGAACTATCAATAACCAAGAAAATTCAGTGTCAAAGGGACCGTTGTTTCAAACGTGAAGGCTTCTAGAGGCATTCTTTGTTTAGAGTGTTGGAGAGTTCCAGAATGGCCCACCATTTAGAACAGTCACAGCTGAAGTATTCTAGAATTATCCATCCTTTAGAACGGTCTCAGTTTAAGATTTTCATAAATGCCATAGTTTAGACCATCGCCAGTGGAAGACTTCCAGAGGTACCCATTGCTAAGATGCCTGTAGTTAAAGACGCCCAGAAGTGCCCACTATTGAAAATAGCCACTGTTGAAGAATTACAGAAGTGTCCAGAGTCTGGAATGCTGCCAGCTAAACATTCCCAGGAATGGCCACTGCTGTTCCTGGGACATTCCCAGGCCCAGCCGGAAGGGTCCCCTGTGGGGCTGTGAGTCACTGAGCTGGAATCAGAGAGAAACCGAACAAAGCACTGTATCACAGGCAAGGCCAGGGCAGTGCCCATTGCTCTGTGCTGCCCACACTGGAGTGGCCAGAGCTCAGACTGACTCTTGTGGAGGGGGCGGAGACTTGCCAGGAGAAACTCCACCCCTTTCCTGGGGGCTGGTAAAGGGTGGTTCTGCTGGAGGCGGGGGCTGGCCTGGGCGGTCCTAACCCAGTGCATCCTTTCCCTGTGTTGGCAGAGTCCAGTGAGAAAGCTGATCTCAGTGGATTCGAGCAGCGTCTCTCTCCTGCCCTTGGAGTTCCACAAAGGCTCAAGCTACGAGCTGCAGGTGCGGGCAGGCCCCCAGCCTGAGTCCTCCTTCCAGGGGACCTGGAGCGAGTGGAGTGACCCAGTCGTCTTTCACACCCAGCCAGAAGGTAAGATGTGAAGCAGGGATGGATACCCACTCCTTGTACTAAATCTTGTCCTAGTGCAGTGGCCCTGAGCCCTGAGATTTTCAGCACGGCTGGAAGGTACCCACTCAGTCATGCATCCCCTTGTAGCTGTTCCACAGCGTTTCTGGGGCCCCTGCTTGCCAGGCCCTGCATTGGGTGCCAGGTGCTTCTCCTGTCAGGGCCTTTGATCCTCCTAATGTATCTGTGAAGTGGGAATTATTATCCCCATTTTGCAGATGAGAAAACTGAGGTTCAGAGAGATGAAATCACTTGCCTAGGGTGGGGGTGGGAGCAGGAGTTGAAGCCAGGTCCATCCCACTGTGAGGCACCAGCAGCCTTCCCACCCCCTTCCACTCCAGCCCAGACCCAGTGCCCTCCACACCCAGCCCAGGTGGCCTCTCGTAGAGGTTGGTCAAATTCACCCAGTGTTTTCTTCCTTTTCAGAGATAAAGGGAGACTTGTACCCTCAACTGCTTCCCATCCTGGTCCTCATATGCCTCATCCTTGTCTTCTTAGGCCTGAAGATCCACCTGCCTTGGAGGTGAGGCCAGGGAAGAGGGTAGCAGGGAGGGGCTCAGCCTGGGCCAGGACTGGAGGACACACCTGTCACCATGACAATAGTAATGACAGTGATGGTGATAATAAACTGGGCACTGTGTAGAGCACATGCTTAACCCTCACAGCAGCCATATGAGCTTGATACACGGCATTTACTTCCATTTGACAAATGGGGAAACTGAGGCACAGAGCTGTCTAGGAACTTGCCCAAAGTCACACAACAGTGAAGTGGAGAAGGAATTTCGGCCTGTGCTCATAACAGTGACCTCAGCTGTGATCTTGTCCAGTGAATTTTAAGCTTTGAGTCCTGAGGGTCAGGAGGGGCCGCCAGGTGGGGGTTAAGGGCTGGTGGGATAAACCCCCGACAATCCTGCTTCAAAACCAGAGGTTTTGCTTTTATCTCTTTATGTATTGGGTTTCTGCTGAACGTGGCCATTGAGAGAAGAGCTGATGCTGATTAAAAATATTGATAAAACCTAAGCTCCCCTGGCCTTCGTGCATGCTACTGGATGAGGCTGAGCCCTTGCTAAGTGGCAGACACTGGGCGGGGGCCCTGCATACCCTGTTCAAGGCAGAGAAGACTGCGAATCACAGAGGGTGTTGCAGACCAGTCTATGGGTGCTGGGGTGCCTGGTGCTGTGCCTATGCTTCCTGACCCCGCCCTACAGCCCCATGGAATTGGCTGTTGGCTCATCCCTGGTGGTGGAGGAGGAAGTCAAGGCTCAGGGGCCAGCCCTGGCTTAGCAGAGAATAGGCAGCCAAGCCCTTCAACTCGGAGCACCTTCAGGAGACTCGCTGCCCCTTTTTACAGATGTGAAAACTGAGGCCTGGTGCAGAGGGGCGGAAGGGAGGGGCCTGGGTGTGTCTTGGAGGCTCTGAGCCTCCCTCAGGACACATTTGGGGAGCATCTGAGCGGGAGGCCCGGCTGCCCTCTGGGAGATGCGGGGGGCTCACCTCGTCTCTGCCCTCCAGGCTATGGAAGAAGGTGTGGGTGCAGGTGCCCAGCCCAGAGCCCTTCTTCCAGCCCCTGTACATGGGCCACAGCGGAGACTTCAAGGTGAGTGTCCCCACCACATGATGAGCCCCTGGGAGCCTCTCACCCTCTGGGAGCTTGCTTCCACCCACACACCTAGACCACCAGCCCCACCCTGTAGGCCTGGGGCACCCAGATCCCCGACTCGGCCTGGAACCAGGCTTCAGTCTCTGCACATGCAAAGCGCAGGAAACAATTCCAGTGGGGCAGAGTTAGCGTAAGAATTAAACAAGATCCTGTAGCATTTCCCAACCCAAGGAACCAAACTGGGAGAGAGGGTGAGCCAGGTGGTCCCTTGAGCCACGAAGTGGCCTCCTGGTCCTTCGGTAGAAGCCCTTGCTATGGAGGTGGAGAGGGAGCAACTTCTGGGAAGGATATGGCCCTGCCTGCAAAATACACCAGCCCCATCCAGGCCCCAACCCCCACTACCAGCTCCATCGCCCTTGGGTTCTCTGTGCCTATTTACCACCACCCACCCGGTGTCGGCAGTCACCGCAGAGAGGATGTGGTGACCCACCTGCTCCAGCAGAGTCTGGAAGTCAGGAAGTGAGACATGCCATCTGCCTGGCGCTCACTGAGCGCTGTCTCACCTCCACCCTTTCATCCTCTTAGCAGCCCCTGCAGGTGGGGAGGGCGTGCTCCACCATCCCATGGGAACCACGAGGAGACCGAGGCTCAGAGCTGAGCAGGGGAGGAGCCTAGGCTGCAGCCCACATTGGATAGACCCTTTCCTCTTTCCTCTGCACTTTCCCTGAAGCTCAAATATCACATCTGTTTTGTGTTTGTTTTACCAATACTCACACAGCACTTGCTGTGCACCAGGCACTCTGCTAGGAGCACCACAGATGTTATTTAATTTATCATTTTAATCCCCACAACCACCCAGTGGAGTGGGGACTGTAAGCAGGCCCATTTTACAGATGCAGAAACTGAGGCACAGAGAGGGTAAGTAACTGGCTTAAGGCCACACAGCTGAGAAGTGACTTCAAATCAGGGGTGGTGGCCTCAGCACGGTTCTGAGAGGAGCTTTCTGATGGAGTAGGCTCAAAACTGGGAGATTTTGGTTCTCAGGGATTTTCTCTGCCAACTGGATGGAGACCCTGTGTCATGAGTGGGACCCCTGGCAGGTGAGGGCAGGGGGATCCTTAAAGTTTAGGGACAGCTGCCTCAGTCCATTGTCACCCCACAGCCCTTATCTATTCTGAGTGGCTGGTCCTTGATTCACTCCATTCATTCATTTAGTTAATATACATTTATTGGGTGCCTACTGTGTGCCAGGCACTGTGTGAGCCTCTGGGGACACAGCCGTGACCAGAAGAATTGGGGCTTCTTCCCTGGTCACGTGTCCACTCTAGTGAGGACACAAACAGAAGAATGCGTGGTTTCGAGAAATCTCCCCGAGGACATAAAACAGAAGGCCTGGTGGGGGCTCTGTCACTCAGCTCTCAGGGCCTCCCGCCCCTCGTCCCCACAGCTTGGGAATCTTGGACCCGCACCCATACAGACCCCAGACCACTGAGCAGCAGATTGTCTGCGCCTGCAGGCTGCTGAGGGCCGTGGCTCCGTGCTACAGGCAGGGAGACTGAGGCCTAGGGAGGTCGGGACAGCGGCAGGGACTGTCCCTGGATAGGGACACAGCACGGTGCTCATCTCCCCCCACCCCCATCTCTCTCTTTATCTTCTGGAGTCTTTGTCTCTTTCTCTCTTGCTGTCTGTCTCGTCTCTGTGTCTGTCTGTTGATATGCTCCCCCGCCAGCCCTTGCCCCCCATCCCATCCATGACTCTCCCCACTCTTCTCTCTCGCAGAGATGGGTGGGCACCCCCTTCACTGCTGCCAGCCTGGAACTGAGATCCTGGAGCCCAGGGGTGCCCTTGTCCCTGGAGATGCACAGCCAGTGCCTACTGCAGACTGCAGCCAAGGGGCTGGTGCCCACAGAGCTGCCGGAGCCCCCAGACCTGGTGGAAGCCGACGGGGTGCTTGAGCCGGGCTCCTGGGGCCCAGCCCGCTCCACCGCCGGCAGCTTGGGCAGCTCAGCTCACAGCCAGGAGAGGGACCGGCCGTACGGCCTGGTATCCATCGACACGGTGACCGTGGTGGATGCAGGGGGGCTGTGCACCTGGCCTTGCACCTGCGGGGATGACGGCTACCCAGCCCTGAACCTGGACACCAGCCTGGAGCCTGGCCCGGGCACGGAGGACTCGGTCCTGGGCACGGGGGCCACAGTCCTATCCTGTGGCTGCGTCTCAGCCAGTGGCCCTGCCGGGCCAGGGGGCCCCCTGGGCAGCCTCCTTGACAGGATAAAGCTGCACCTCAAGGATGAGGAGGGTTGGGCCCCCGGGCCGCCCTGGGATGGCGGGTCGCCCCGAGGGGTGTCGGACAGCGAGGCAGGTTCGCCCCCAGCTGGCCTGGACATGGACACGTTTGACAGCGGCTTTGCGGACTCTGACTGCGGCAGCCCCGAGGAGCATGACTTCAGTAGCCCCAAGGACGAAGGGCCCCCCAGGAGCTACCTCCGCCAGTGGGTGGTCATGGCCCCTCCACCTGCAGGGCCTGGGCCCCAGGCCAGCTAGTGAGGCTGACTGGCCGTCCAGAGCCGGCCATGCCACTGAGCCACGAGCCACGGACAGGGTCACCTGTGCTGAGGACAGGGTCACCTGTCCCGGCTGGGACCCCTGAGCCTGGTGTTTACAGTGCATGTCTGGGGCTCAGGTGCCCACTGGCATGGCTGCGCGTGTGAGTAGCCTGCGTGCCTGTGGACACGGAGCTCGCCCGTGGTTCTGCCATATTCCCAAGGCCACTCATGTGTCTGTGCCGACGTGAGCTTCCTGTGTGTGCGAATGTGAGCGGCACGCGTGTCTGTGGGCACGTGATGACAGCCTCCGTCCCTCCGAGGCACGTGGGTGACCCCCGGGTCACGTGCCGAGACCAGGGCACTGCCTGGGACAGACACCAAGCCCAGCCCCCCAGGTCCTGCCTGCAGAGCCACACGAAGTCCAAACTGTTCCTTATCGCCTTTCAGGGGGAGGGGAAGGGGACAAAGTGAGCCCACAGTGACCCTGGGGGTGGGAAGATTTTGGGGGGAGCCAGTGGACCTGGGTCTGAATCCTGACTCTGACACCTCCTGGCTGTGCCACCTTGGGTGAGTCACTTCCCCTCTCTGGGCTGGAGTTTCCTGTCTTAATAATGGGGGCGGCCTGACCTACCCTGGGGAGAAATTGGAGAGGTCGCCCATGTACAGTGTGCAGCCGCCTCTCAATAGACGTCAGCTTCCTTCCTTCTGCGGCCAGGACCAAGGCTTGTGCTGGAGGTGGGTGGGAGTGAGAAACCAGACACAGCCCAGGTACCTGCGGGCTGTCCCACCCTGCAGAGGGGCACTTGGGGGATTCCAGGTTTAAAATCAGCTTAGTTTCTTAGAATCAGCCCCTCACCAACCAAGATTTCTTTTTCTGCCTCCTGCTGCCCATTTTGTTGTTCCCTTTATGCACCCCCAGAAATATGTATTGAGCACATTTACTGAGTACATGCAGGTGCTGGGATACAGCGAGAGGACGCTCCCCTTGGCACTCACACTGGGGAGGGCCGCAGGCCGGACTCGGCAGCAATGACACAGTGGTCCTGATCCCCTGGCATCTTACTTGCTTGTCCTGGGGAATTGGAGGAAGTCAAGTTCTTTTTGATAATTTGTCGGAGAAACTGCTGAAATGTGAATTTAAGATGCTGAGAAAATACTTCTTAGTGACGTTTTGAAGGCACCTTATTGAACGTCAGCTCTGGACAGGAGCTCGATATTGGTGCTGCACATTGCATACAACTCATACTTTAAAAAAAAAAAAAGCAAGAAAGAAAAGAAAAGAGATCATTTTCCTCCTAGGGGTGCTCACCTGTAGAGGCTGCTTTTTCGAGGCCATGAAGCAGGGTTAAAGGTGCAGAGCCTGGTTCAGCCGCGGGCTCAGAGCCCTGAGGGGAATCCCCGCCCTGGCCTGGACCTGCCTGGCCTGTGCTCCTCCCCAAAGGCCAGGCTGCACGCAAGGCGATGCCTGAAGCCCTGGCTTGTCTCTGCTTTTGGACGAGGGCTCAGCTGTCGACGCTGCTGATGGTTTCTCTGTGACTCTTCTGTAAAAGGGAACGTTGGAAGAAGTCACTGAGAGAACACGGGATTCCTTGGTTCTGAAAGTTCTAGAACATTGATGGTCTTAATAGTGGGACTGTTAACCTGGGATCAAGGCGTGAGGCTCGGATGGGAGCTCAAGTGTGAAACCACAGCTCCTGCAGGTGTGAGCAGCCCTCCCCATCCCCCACCGTCACCCTGGAGACGCTTGGGTCAAGGTGTGCTGCCGTTTTCACACCCTCAAGGAGGCCACAGGTTCCAGGCACCCCGTGAGCCCCAGGCTCCCCGTGGAGGCAGCTCAGCTCTCTCTCCAGCACACACAGCTCTGGGCCGGGGAGTAGGGGGAGGGGACACCTGGGACACTGGCTGATGCCAGGCCAGGGGTCAGGGGGATGGGGCTCTGGCCTGGGCCAGACGTGGCTCCTCACCAGCTCTGTCTTTGAAGGGGACCCAGGTCATAAATGTGGGTGCAGAACGGAGACAGGAACTGGCCCACCTGGGAGGCCGGATTAGTAGGAGGGGGTGGATGGATGATTGATGGACAAGTGGGTACATTGGTGGGTGGATGGATGGATAAAAGGATGGTAAAATGCTTGAAGGAAGAGCAGTTGGATAGATGGATGGAGATAAACAGTTGCTAGAGACAAGGATGAAATATCAAACCTAAGCTCCATGAAGGCAACAACTTTGCCTCTTTTGTTCACTGCTTTACTCCCCGTCAGGCACCTAGTGGGCCCTCAATAAAGCCTGATTTGCAGTGTTTGCTTATTTCCATGGTGTGAACACTTTTACCACAGTCAATTTCAAGCTACCAACTTGACGGCTTTAAACATGGGGTTGGAAGAGATGTTTACAATCAACTCTCCTAGCTGGTATGAGGCAGCCCCGGCACACCACGGGTTGGAGCCCAGACAGGCAGCAGGAAGGCCCTGGGGGGCTTCAGGGAGGAGGTGGTGTTTGTTGGGCTTTGAAAAATGAATAGGAGTTGTTAGGGACACCAGCTACTCAGGCAGAGGGAAGAGCTTGAGCGAAGGCCCGGAGGTGTGACTGAGCCCTGAACACATGGGGGTGGGGAAGGCAGTTCCCTGTCACCCAGAGCCCAGGCCAGAATTGCTAATGACCCTGTCTTCAGAGGCAGGAGGATGCCACATTCTGTTCCTGACCCAGCCATTTTCCATCTGCAGGCTCCAAGGGGTAGGGTATCCATCTGACAAATGAAGGTGCAGAAGGGGCCGCTGACTTGCCTGAGGTCACACACTGAATTAGATGTCAGAGTCAGAACTTGAACTCTGGGCTCCTGATCCCAAGTCCAGCTGTCCTCACCTTGCTCCGCTGGAAGGCATCTAGGTCAGGGGCGAAGAAACTCTCAGCAAACACCTGTGGGTGCCTGTGCTTCTGCCCTCACAGCATCGTTGGGGTAGCTGACCCCAGCTCTGGGAGTGACCCAGGCCTGGCCAAGAGAGCATTCTATCCTCCCGGCCTCAGGGCCAGTTCAGGCTCAGACATGTGACCAAGCTGGTCCGTACGCTTTTCCTGCTGGGACGCTCAGCTGTAGGGCTAGACTGAGCCTGGAGCTGCTGGGTGGTGGGACCGGGGAGGGGGGCACCAGGAAGAAACAGCTCACCTAATATGAGGCCAACACACTGGAAAGCAGTGCTGGGATGTGGGCATATACTCCTGGTAATATCCTCTTAAGCTCCTGGATCCAGCCATGCCTGAAACTACATTCCCCCTGGACTTTTGAGGTACATGAGTATGGAAGTCATACTGTTCGCCAAGTATTTCCAGCTCTTGGCCTTCTGCCCCCTCTTGTGGTCAGATGGCACCACGTGACCAGGATTGGCCAATGAGTGGTGAGCAGAAGTGGTAAGCTTCACCTCTGGACCAGAGCATTGAACTGACAGTCATGATGTCCTTCAGAGTGTTCCTCTGTGCCACAGTGACGAGTGATGTGTGAGATGGTGGCTTCTCCTTCAGCCCAGGGCCTCGAGTGGGGAGATGTGGAGCAGAACTTCTAGTTCACCTGTGATGGACACGTATTGTGAGCAAGAAATAAATCTTTTATTCTAATCTGCTAAGATTTGGGGGCTGATTGTTACCACAGCATAACCCAGCCTATCCTGACTGAATCAATGAGCTGTAAGTTTCCTTTTTTTGCTTAAGCACGTTTGAGATGGGTTTCTGTCACTTGTAGTAGACAGTATTCTCATCTCATCCCTGCAGTGAGGACTGTCCTCCCATCCCAAGGAAGGACCACATTCAAAGGGATCTGAGGACCAGGCCCCATCATGTATCATGAATGACCTTGGGCAAGTCGCTCGCTGTCTCTGAACCTCAGTTTCCTCTTTTGTAATGTGGGGCAGGAATCAGCCTCTCGGCTGACTCTGGGGATGAAAAGGGAGGATGAGAACAGGGACATCAAATGTGTATGTGCTTCTCTGCCATCACCTTCAGCTGGCCTCTGGGTCAGATGAGGAAAGTGCTGTGGTCCCAGCCCTTCTCCAGTCTCCTTCCCAGAGAGATACCCTGAAGCTGACATTGCCCTGTGCTCGGATTTAAAGAACCCAAGAACTCTAGCTTCCAGACATTTCCCCATCAGTTACTGCAAAGTCTCAGCCTCAGATGCTCTCTGGATGTCCCGGACCATCTACTTTGGGAAGAAGGGAGAGGGTGCAAATTGGACCCAGCCCTTCATTTTACTGCTGGGGAAACAGAGGCCCAGAGGGGCAGTGACTCGCCCAGTCACCCGGAGTCCGTGCTCTCCACTCTGCATCCTCGGCTCCTTTTTGGCCTCTTGTTGGAGGGAGAGCCTCTTCCCCCCTCCTCCCACCCATCTGGGGACTCGGTTTGCCTGGGCTGCTGCTGGCACTGCATGCAGCATAGCCCGTCACAGCCCGCCCCAACTGTGGTCCCCCCAGATGCACCATCAAAACCCAGAACCGGGGACTTCCCTGGCGGTCCAGTGGTTAAGACTCCACGCTTCCACTGCAGTGGGTGCGGGCTTGATCCCTGGTCAGGGAACTAAGATCTCATGTGCCGTGCTGCACGGCTGAAAAAACACAAAAACAAAAACAAAACCCAGAACGGGGCTTCCGTGGGCGATGGCAGAGTGAGCGTGTACTTCCCCTCCTGGGAGATCATGACACCAGGAGCAAAGGAGAAAAGGCGTATAAACTCTCCACAATGAAGGGGATGGGACAGGGGGTCACCTGCGGTCAAGAAGCATCGACACATGAATGGAAGACAAGCAGAGTCAAGTCTTTGCTCAAATGTCACCTTCGCAGTGGGACCCACCCTAGTCTCCTTACTCAAAACTGCGGCACCCCACAGACCTAGTTTTATTATTTTCCATAACATTTATTTATTTATTTTATTTTATTTATTTTTGCGCTACACGGGCCTCTCACTGTTGTGGCCTCTCCCGTTGCAGAGCACAGGCTCCGGACGCGCAGGCTCACCGGCCATGGCTCACTGGCCCAGGCGCTCCACGGCATGTGGGATCTTCCCGGACTGGGCAACGAACCCGTGTCCCCCGCATCGGCAGGTGGACTCTCAACCACTGCGCCACCAGGGAAGCCCCTTCCATAACATTTATTGTGCTTTTAACATGTGTCTTTTACTTGCTTATCATATTTACTGTCTGTCCCACTAGCACAGGGATTTTGTCTGTTTTATCCACTACTCGGTCTCAGAGCCTAGCATAGTGCCTGGCACATAGCAGGTGCTCAACAAATACTGAATGAATGAATGAATCAGTCAAAGGCAGAGTTGTGACTGACAAAGAAGTGGGCAGAGAGGAGGGAGGGGACTGAAACCAGGAGGGACCCACTTGCCCTTGGACTTGGAAATGGCCCAGAATGGGGCATGAAAGTGAAAATAGGGGCCTCCTTGAAGTCTGTGAATGGAGCAAGAGACACCCCCCTTCCCCCCACCCCGCTGCTCACACTGTGGCGCAGCTGGGGATCTTCCTTCATCTATAGTGGCAACAGGCGTGAGGGGTTTTCTCTTAAAAAGTGATGTTCCCAGAAAAGAAATTTTGCATTCTGCCATTCTGTGGGACTCTCAGCATCATGCTGGCTGCCCATCCCAAAGCAAACCCCATCCCTAGAAAGAACTGTCAAGGGGGAGGGCTTTGAGGCTGGATGGCCTGAGTTGGGAAGCCAGCAGATCCACTTACTAGCTTCCAACCTGCAGAAATTATTTTACTTCCTTGTGCCTTGGTTTCCTCATACATGAAATGGGTATATTAATTGGACATACTTAGGGCTGTTGTGAGACCAAGAGTTAATATGTGTGAAGTGTGGAGAGCAGCGTGGCACACTGCAAGCGCTCTGAAAATGTTGTCACTTTATCATCATCTTTGTGGCCAAGTCCCCCCGACCCCAGCAAGCTTTTGCTGATCTCAACCTTAAACGTGGATAGACAGCGAGCTACAGACATCTGGAGACCCAGATGAACCAGCAGGAAACGGAGATGTTCGGCTGCTGCTGCCACCTGCTGGTGACCACTGGAACTTGGCTGAGGAGCCGGCTGAAGGCGGTGCCCTCCCCGCGCTGCGGCCCAGGGGCTCCACTAGCATCTGCCAGCGCTGTCAGGTGGCTTCACAACTGTCACAGAAACTCCATGCGGTGGGAGTGTGGCGATGAGGACACAAGGTGAACGGGTAGGTTCTTTTTTTGTAAATTGAAGTATAGCTGGTTTACGATATTGTGTTAGTTTCAAGTGTGTAGCCTAGTGATTCGTTTTTTGGGTTTTTTGCATGTGTGTCTTTTTTTTTCTTTCCATATTCCATATAGGTCATTACAAGATATTGAGTACAATTCCCTATGCTACACAGTAAGTCCTTGTTGCTTACCTATCTTATGTATAGTTGATTGCGTCTGTGAATCCTAACCTCCCAATTTGTCCCTCCCCCTCTCCTTCATCGCTTTGGTAACCACAGTATCTTCTTTTTTATTAATTAATTAATTAATAATTAATTATTTTTAGTATGTTCTTTTTTAAATTCAACAAGGGCTGAATTCTACTCCTTGGGTGGGTGGACCTGCATTGGGTAGTGGGCGGCGTGGGCACTGAGACCACACTAAGCAGGGAGCTCACATGTGTGTGCACACACACACACATGTACATATACACACATACACACACTTCACACACACAACACATATAGGCACATGCACATCTGGGAAGTCCCCGGCATAAGTGGGTCAAGGGTCCAAGGGAAGGATGGGTGGTCAGGTGGTCAGAGGACAGAGCTCACTCTCAGCCCAGGGTCCTGGGTGGCCTTGGGCGAAACGAGGCTGCAAGGGAAGGGAGGGGACGTGGGAGGAGGCTGGCAGCAGCAGCAGATCTGATTGAGCTCCAGGATTGAGCTCCAGGAAGAAGGGAGGCAGATCCTGAGAAGGCAGCATCCTGAGAGGATGCTCAGTGGGGGAAACCAGGAAGCAATTTCAGTGAAGAGGGAATAAAATCAGGACCTCAGTGCCAGGACTCCTACCATAGAGATAACGTAGCGTGTAGCTCTCTACGTGCGGATACAGATGTGCCAGGGACACTGCAGGGTGAACAGCAGGAGCTGTGTCACTATGTAAAATGTCATCACAGGTCTATGTTTTCTCGGGGGTAGGGGAGCATAAAAGGTATGTAAATGAAGAGAAAAGGCCTGAAGGAGAAAGCAGCCTGGAGGCTTAAATCATATCTGTAATGTTTTAAGTGTTTAAAGAGAATGGATTAACTCATGGTTTATTTAAGTAAAAAGGAGTAATGAAACCGAGCAGGACCCTGTGGGGCTCCTGGGCACAGAAGCTTTTCTGTCCCCTGCTTTTTTTTTCTTTTTTTTTTTTTGGCTGCGCCCCGTGGCATGTGGGATCTTAGTTCTCTGACCAGGGATTGAACACGAACCCCCTGCAGGGGAAGGACAGAGTCTTAACCACTGGACCACCAGGGAAGTCCCCTGTCCCCCGTTTCTTGTAGGGAACAGACTCCAGCCTCCATGACCTTCCCTGAGTTCCAAAGGGCAGATCAGAACAGTCGCTAATCCGGGAAGGAAAGGGATGCAAAGACAAGGGAGGGGCAGCCAAGAAACAATAGTGCAGCCTGGCGGCAGGGTCCTGGTTCCACCTCAGGGGATACACATATCAGTGTCTTTAAGCTATTTATTATAGAATTAAAACCCAACAAATGGAAGATGTCAGCATTTTTCATACCAGAGAAGCTCATCAACAAGATTACCTGAGACCAGATCAGAGGAGTGCAGGCCCTGCACACACCCTGATCTTATCAGCAACCCCACCCTTGAACCATTGATAAAACTCCTCATCAAATCCTCCCGGGTTGGGACATGATACAGTTTTTCAGGGAAGGAGCCTGCTGTGTCCCCCCTCTGCCTGGCAAAGCAATAAAGCTATTCTTTTCTGCTTCCCCCAAATCTCTTGTTTCCAAGATTCAATTTGGCACCGGTGCACAGAGGCTGAGATTTCAGCATCAAGAGCTGACCCCACATCCCTATGTCCCATCTCCCATACACATGCCCAAACTGTCCCTCAACTGGGGGAACAGGAAACAGACTTGGCTGAGCTGTGCTTGCCCTTGGTGTTCTTCAGCTCCTCTGGCCCTCCTGTGAGGGGGATATTCCATCCCCATTTCTCAGATGAGAAAACCAAGGCCCTGAGACGTGAACATCAAGAATGGATTCCAGGGCTTCCCTGGTGGCGCAGTGGTTGAGAGTCTGCCTGCCAAAGCAGGGGACGCGGGTTCGTGCCCCGGTCCAAGAGGACCCCATGTTTCGTGGGGCGGCTGGGCCCGTGAGCCATGGCCGTTGAGCCTGCGCGTCCGGAGCCTGTGCTACGCAACGGGAGAAGCCACAACAGTGAGAGGCCCACATACCGCAAAAAAAAAAAAAAAAAAAAAAAAAAAAAAAAAAAAAAAAAAAAAAAAAAAAAAAAAAAAAAAAAAAAAAAAAAGAATGGATCCCCAAAACAAAGCATAGGGAACCCTTGCCAATCTCCTGGGATAAACTTTAATGGAAAAGAATATAAAAAAAAGAATGTCTCTATGTGTGTAACTGAGACACTTTGCTGTACAGCAGAGATCGGCACAGCACTGTCAATCAACTATCCTTCAATTAAAAAACAAAAAGACTTGATCCCAACCTTACCTTGCTCCTGCCACACAACGCATTCCCACATAATCAGCATCTGTTTACAAAGCAGATCACATCCACTATTCTACTTGATCTCAGAAAATCCCCCCAAATGCTAGTTTTTCACACTTGAGTAAAAATGATGCTAAGACTTGGCCAGGTCTTGGCTGTGCTAGGGGGGGTTCACCCTCAAGACCCTAGACCTCATGCCCCGCTCCCCTGCCCACCGCCCCGTCACTCTGGAGTCTGGCCCGGGGACCAGGCGCCTGGCAGAGGGAGGATAGAAACACAGGGCCGCTAGCTGGGCCAGGTCAGGAGCTGCAGGTTGTGAGTGAGACGAGCTGCAATGGGCCCGAGACCGGGCCTGGGGGTGCAGCGGCGGTGACTAGGGGGGCATGTCCCGTACGTGTGAACGTCACATGCAGTGTTACCAGGTTTCTCATCTTTCAAGAGAAGATAGAGATCTGGATTTTTTTAAAATGTGAAAACTCCAATTAAAAAAAAATGTTGGTAACTAAGAAAACAACAGAAAAAGAAATGTGGGCTAAAGAGAACAGCCACGGGCCAAATCCATGCCCCAGGCCTGAGACCTCTGCGGCCTGCTGGCATTGTGGGCCACGATTGGCCGGCAGGCCTGCCCTGGATTGGGTGCTGCCGGACGCCTGTCAAGGGACAGGCACGGGCCCAGCTGAGTGGGAGGATGGGCTTCCAAGGCAGCCACAGGCGGTCAGGCTGCGCCCAGCAGCACGACTCTTCGGTTTTACAGGCAACATCTATTCCCAGCTGTTCCGAGGTTGAAAAACAAGGAGCCCCCAGGGGATCAAAGATTCTTTAGGAAACACACACAACAAATTGCATTTTACTTCGCTTTAATTAAAAAATATATAAATACATGCCAGGGGATTTTTTTTTTTTCTTAGTAACAGGTTGAAAGAACAAAACAAACCCCAAACCTGCCGGGGGACTCCCCGTTCCTAGGTGGCAGGAGGCCTGCAGGCAGGTCGCAGGCTCGGCCCCAGCCCAGGGGTCAGGGGTGCTGCCTGGAGAGGTGCAGGTCTATGCCGGGCCCTCGGCAGTGGGGCACCCAGCCCCGCTCTGTGACACGGCCCCAGGAGGCCCTGCCCCTCAGGCCACAAGGGCTTTCCAGGGAGCAGGGAGAGTCCTCCGCGGCGGGGTGGCTGGAATCTGGAACATGAGGTCTGCGTGGATGGGGCAGACTCGCTCCTGACCCCTCACTGGCCAGTGGATGTGTGTACAGAAGGCCTGGGGCCTGGGCAGCCTCGCCTCGTAAGCCCTTGGAGGACGCTCCCCACAACCCAGGTTCCAGAGAGATCGGGAACACGAGGAGAGCTGGCGGGACCAGTGTCTCCAAGCTCTCCACCAGGCCCCGGGCTGACGCAGCACAGTCCTCGGGGCAGCCCCCGGAGGGCCTGGGAGCAGGCGGGCAGGCAGCCTTCCTTCCAGAGTTCCAGGCCAGAACCACAGGAGGGGCCGCAGGCTGGGCACACAGTGTCCCCGTGCGGCGGGCGGGACGCAGGGCCCCCCGTGCCCTGACCTCGCCAGGCTGCACCGCACATGTGGGCCCCCCAGGAGAGAACGTCCTCTCCTCAGGGCCGGCGCTGGGACAGGAGGCTCAGAAGTGGACCCACTTGTTCCAGTTGGCCTCGTGGGGGAAGGCGCGGCCCAGGCGGAGTGTGCAGTCCAGCGTGGGCTCGTAGAAGACCATGGGGCTCCCGCCCGGGCTGAGGGGCGTCTCTGCCTCTCCGCCCACCGGCTTAGAGAAGAGCGAGACGGCCGGAAGCTTTCTCAGCAGGCGCTTCTGAACGCAGCCGAGGGATTCCAGGCCCTGCAGACGACACAGACAGACCGGTTCATAGGGGTATTGTCCGCTGTGCCCGGAGCTGCTCCCAGAACAAACACCTGAACCTGGCCTTGAGAGACGAGTAGGGATTGACCAGGGGGGTTCAGGCAAAAGCCCAGGGCAAGAGAGAGAAGCGCGTGACCAGCATCTGTACAGTGGCCCTGTGTTGAGCAGGGGTTGCAGGCCAGCTTCCAGATGGGGTTCTGTTTGGCCCAGACCTGCTGTAAAGTGTGGGGAATTTCACACTGAACCTCCCATTTCCACTTCTGTGGAGGAGCTGGAGGCCCAGGGCACACAGGGCCGGAGCGCACGGCGGCCATCAGGCCGAGCTGCCCTCGGGAGGCCACGAGCACGTCTCCAGCTCTCCCTGCCACCCACGGGGGCTTGTCACTCACTACTCACCTGTCCCTGTGGGCCTGTGAGCCTCTGAGCCCTGGTCTAGAGAAAGGGTCAGAGGCAAGACCCCGGGAACGCCAACATGTAGGCCTGGGCAGCAGCTCGGGGCTGGGAAAGGGTGCTGTGAGGGACGGCCTAGGGACAGGAACCCAGGGCAGGGGTGGGGGATGTGGGAGGCTGGGCGCCAGCAGTGCTAAAGGGCACAGAGGCCAGAGGCAGGAGGACGGAAGCGGGCGTGGGGCTCGGCCAGCACCGCGGCCTCAGAGGGCAGTGGGGCTGACGCGGGGTGGGGAGTAAGCAGTGCAGGGGACACCTGGGGCCCGAGGCTCTTCTGAGGAACCTGGCTGTCTGCCAGGAGGCCAGTGCACCCCCGCGGGCCGAGCCTGTACGTGGCGGCCATACCCTCGAGCTCGGCCAATGCGCCCACCACCCCTGGCCCTCTGAGACTCAAGCCCAGACCCAGGAAGAGGGAGCTGCAGTGGGGGACGGGGACCCAATGAGGACCCTCCCCGAGCCCAGTCACACCTGGAGCAGCTCAAGCACAGCGAGGGGCTGCAGGACGCCCTCGTAGTGCTGTAGAAGGCAGCTCTCGGGCACGCCGGGCCTGGTCATGATGTGGTGCAGCATGCCCTCCATCATGCCCTTGATCACAGGCGTGTTCAGGCGGCCGTCCACGATGCGCCACGGGCGCCCGATGAAGCGGATGCTCTCACAGTCCCTGCGGGGTGGGCACACGGGTGTCAGGCTCGCATGGTCCCAGCTCCGGGGATGGGACACCAAGGCTCGGCGAGGTCTGGCGCCTGGCCTGGGGCTCAGGGCTGGGGACCGTCTTCCCTCTTGCTCTTCCACCTCCCCCCCACCCCATCTGGACAGACGGGGTCCCAGCCCCACGGCCCACGAGCGCCGGACCCACATCACCGCACACTGGCGGGGGCGGGGGGATGGGGGCGGGGGGAGTGCTAGGACCTCTGGATTTACCAGCTCCATCTGGGACCCGGGCCACTGGCTTGCCTCGCCTTCTGACCGAGCTCTCAGGTCTGTACTGAAAAGTTCTACTTCTGTGCTGTATACAGGGGCTCCAGACACACTTTCCTTAGAAGGCTTCTGCTAAAAGCTTAACCAGTAACTGGTCTGACACACAGGGTCCCGGCGTGGGACAGGCCCCAGGGTAGCTGGACACTTGGCTCTGACCGCGTGACTGGGCCCTGGCGGGGGGCGACATCTAAGCTGGGAGAGCACGGCCCCACCAACCTGAGGGTGATGTACACACTGGGGCAGGCGCCCCCCTCGCCAGAAAGGCTTTTGTGACACCCACTGTTCCCGACGGACCGGGCGCTACAGCAGTCAGCACTGCTGGCCCTTGTCCACCACGTGCAAGGAGCACCTGCCTGGCCCCCGAGGGAGCGAGACCAACAGTCCCTCCCGTGTCCCGGACCCCTGTGCCAGACAGATCTCTGTGAAAGCCCTTCGCGCAATCTTGGACCCTGGGGACAACCCCCAAGGCCCTCACCGCTCCCCCCCGGCCCAGGCCACCTGAGTCCGAAGCACACTCACCTTTCCCACGCTGCCTGGGAGAGGCCCCCGGCCGCAGAACCGTCCGCCAAACCTGACAAGAGAGAAAGGGTGTGGGAGACTGAAGGTGGTGAGGCCCATCCCTCCCCCATTCATCCCGCAAGTCCTTCTGGGTCTGAAGATAAAGCAGTGAACAAAGCAACAGCAATCCCGCTCCTCAGAGCCTTCACCCCGGGGCGGCGGGGCGTGGCGGGCAAAGCCTGCCCGCCCAGGACAGCACGGGACAGGTGGCGGGGTGCCAGTGTGCAGCTGTGCTCAGGGCCCAAGGACGCCCCGCCCTGGGGAGCGGTGAGCGCCTGAAGCCCTGACTGCAGAGCTGGGGGTGTGAAACCCTTGGGCAAAAACATCCCAGAGGATTACAACATGGGAGAGGAAAATGGGGCCCCTGCCAAGCCCCTGGGGAGGCCAGACCCCTCCCCTTTCTGCTTCCTGACAGGGATGCTTCAGGAAACATCTCTTTCCAGAACCAAGAGAGCGCCGTGTCCTCATGATTCACAGGTCGGCTTAGGAGCATCTGAGGCCTCTGCCCTCTAGTGGAAATATGAGTGTCAACAGGCAAGAGCTTCCCTGGAAGTCGAGGCCGTGAAAAGCTGATGTAAAGGCCCCTTTTGTGGCTGCAACAGGTTCCCGGTCCATCAGGCCCCGTGATAGAGAATGGGCTGGTGGGGGAAGGTGGTGTGGGGGACAGGGTTTGGTACCTCTGGGGTCTTCAGGGCCCTCCGGAAGCTGGGCCGCCTGACAGCTCAGCTGCTCTCGGCCTGGGGAGCTAGGCACCCCGACACCCTCTTGGTCCTCCTGCCCGGCTTCCGATGCTCTGGGGAGAGGCTCCCTCATGCCTGTGTCCTCAGGAGCTGTGGGCAGGGCAGGCACCTGGGTTTCTGGTTCTTCTTCTGCTCTGGGCCCCAGGCTGAGGGCCAAACGCATGTCCTGGAGTGTGGGCCTCTTTGTGGGGGGCTCCGGGGCACTCTCGGGGTCGGGCCCCCCGCCCTGGCTGTCCACATCTGCACTGGCCCAGCTGGCACGCCTCTTGGCGCTCAGGGGGCCCTGAGAAGGTGGTGCCTGCCTCTCAGAGGGGTCGTCCTCGCTGGAAGGCCCCTTGGGGGGTCTGGCCTGGGGATCTTCTCTTTGAGGGTCAGTGCCCTCCTCTTTGTCTTTTAGCCGCACCGAGTGCAGGAGCCAGGGCTCGGCAGAGGCCACGGACACCAGGCGAGCGGTGTTGCCACCGACTTCCAGCACCTGCTGTTGCTCTAAGAGGTCCTAGGAAAAGCAGGAGACACACGGCGTCTGTAGGGATCCCCAGGGTCATCGGGGTCCCCTTCCCCTGCCTGAGGTGTTTAAGGGTTCTGAGCAAGTGGCCAGCCCAGCTCCTTCAGGACAGGTGGCTCCGCCTGCGCCCTCAAAGCTGATGTGACCTTACAAGTCTCCTTCTGCCTGGCCAGCTCCTCCTAGACTTAACACCCCGAGGGTTACCAAGTTCTTCTGCAAAAGCCATAATTATCCCCAAGTGAAGGACAGTGACTCCTTCCCTTGTTCACCACACCCTCTTCCCACGTCCTTGTTCTTATCTACGAGCTGCACCAACTCTGGGCAGCAACACAGGGATTCACCAACATCTTTTTCTTTTTTATTAAAAAACCCACAAGTCAAGATTCAAGGAGTTTGCCCCTGTTCACAGCCTGGACGCAGGACTCACACCCACATCATGCGGGTCTGGGGAGGGTTAGCTGCGCATGCGCCACTAGGGCCCTGTGCTGGACACCAGGGAACAGAGGGAGCTGCCAGCCCCTCGCCTCTCGGCAGTCAGTGGGATCCGCTGCCTGGGCTCCAGCACCGGGGCTTGGGGAAATTCCTCACCCTCCCTCCCAGGGCCCCAGAGGCACTGTGAGTTTTAAGAACAATCCAACACCAAGTGAAAGGTACTCAACAGCCCTCTTGTATTTCCTGTATGGGTAAGGACTCCTTTGATAATGACAAGTATCGACTTCCACCCCCTCCCCCCACCGCCCCAGAAACACACGCAAGGCAGGCACCTCGCGACATCAGTAACACACAACATCGATAACAGCTGACACGCGGGAGGGCAAGCCCGGTGCCAGGGCACTTGATCTGAAAGGTCCAACTCTTCTCACATTCTTTGGGTTCAAGGGTCACTGATGAAAATGCGTCCGGGCAGGTAAAGCTGTAACCAAGCAGGACCCTATGGGGCCTTTGCGGGGCAGGCCTTTCCCGCATACCCTCTGCTTTAGCTACTCTCTGAAGTACCCAGGTAACAGTATCTGGTGCACTTTCCTGAGCTGTTTTACAGAGGCGAACCGCCCCCTCCCCATCAAATGGAAGAAATTTAAATTTGCAGTCCCCAGACCTACTGGCACCTAAGGACTGACAATGTTAACTAACCCCTGTGACACTGTCCTGTTCCCTCACCATCAGCCAATCAGAGAACTGTACACGAGCTGATCACGTACCCTGAGACCCCTCTCCCTCGCCTGGCCTTTAAAATTGCTTTGCTAAAACCTTTCAGAGAGCTCGGGGCTTTTTGGGGCATGAGCCACCTGTCTCCTTGCAGGGCCCTGCAGTCAGCCTTTCTCCCCTCCAAACTCCGACGTTTCGGCTTGTTGGGCCTCACTGCGCGTTGGGCACGCGGACTTGCACTAACAAGTGGTGAGTACTGTGGACCAGGTGCAGGTTATCTGGAGGCCGCAGAGAGCTGGGGAGGACAAGGCCCGTGGCTTGGGGGGCTCCGGCCAGCTGTGCTGAAGAAACAGGGCCCAGAGTGGCCAGACCTTCTAACGTTCAGGAGAAGCTGGCAAAATTTCAGGCAAGATCTCCCATCTTCAATGTTGACAACGAATCCAGCTTTTGAAAAAATTCCACTACATGCCCCAAGCCAAGCCCACCCGCAGCGTGCGTCTGGCCCATGAGTTGCTACTTCTGGTTTGGCTACCACAGTCGGCCTGAGAGCACTGCTCACCTGGACGTAGTCTGCGAAGGTCCGGCAGCGCTCCCCGTCTGTCCTTGCCAAGGAGGAGAAGCTTCGGCTCAACTCCACCCTGTCCACCCCAAAGCAACCGGCTGCTGCGATGGCCCCCTGGACCTCCAGGGCGGCGGACACATCTCTGGGTTTGTACCCAGATAGCGCCAGCTGGTGGGCGAACTCTTCCAAGCTGCAGGTGTCTTCCTGGCTGTTTATCAGCCTGGTGAATGTGTCAGGGAGGCAGGAGGTTCCCACCATCAGCTCTTCCAGAGAAGTGACTGTGGAGACCAGGAGGACCAGAATCAGCCTTGAGAAGCCCCTCCCCTCCCCAGACCGGTGTACAAGCGATGCCGAGGCAGGTCATGCTCCAACACCGACTCACTGCTCCCCAAATGTCCAGGGGTTGCCTTCTGGGTGGACACGGTTGGGCCCCTGGCAGTCGGGTTCCTGACACATGCCGCCCTGGGCCCTTGACTGCAGCCCACTGGATCCCCAGGGCCAGTATGATTCTCTTGTTCAAGACTCACAGGGAAGGGCTCAAAGGTGGGGCTGGGGTCTGAGAACCAGAACCCTAGAGCTCTGGAGGGAGCGAGGTGGCCCTCCACTCAGGCTGCCCGGGCCCCACCCTTCCTGATGCTCCCATGTCCACGGCGCCGCAGACCCCGTGAGATACGCCGGGACCCCTCCATAAGTCCCGACTTTTGTTCACACCAGCCACGGCTGGTTTCTGGTGCTTCCTGTACAAGGTGTCTCTGCTCAGACCACAAGCTACAGGTCATCACATTTTTGTCTGGGCCAAGCTCCTGACACAGCACAGAATACTGATGGTGGTTGTGAAGGTAAACACCTCAACACGTGAACATAAAGGCAAGTCAGACAGAGCAGGAAAGGGGTAGGAAGGGGGAAGAGAAGTGCAGGGACGAGGCCCTAGTACTCTCGTTTTACGTGGAGGGAGGAGAGACTGCCAGAAATTAAGGGTGCAGGGAATGGAGGTTCAAGCAAGTCGTTATCGCCTCAAAGGCAATCAACAGAACTCAGAAAAGTGTAAAAATTGGAAGTAAAGGAGATAAGAGATAATGAATATAAGCAGAATACTCATCTTTCACAGCAAGAGGTCAAAAGACAACACTCAGGCAAAACGACCATGGTGAGCGCTAACCACACAGCGGGCCCAGCCCAGGGCTCCCCGAGTGGGCAACTCAGGACCCGTGCCCCCCGCGCCGGCTGCTACGGATAGGAGGGCTTTTCCTTTGTTTTCCGCTTTGGCTCAGTCAGTGGTGGCTGCCGCACGTGGCCCTGGGAGCCTGGCCACGAGCCCCAGGTCTGGGCCGCGGGGCAGCTGGGGGGGCACTCACCAGCGGCTCCGAGCCCGGTGGGCTTCGGGGTGCAGCGCAGCCGGAGCCTGACCCGGCAGGAGTTCACCACAATGCTGTCGCTGGGGTTGAGGTTGCGGTTGCTGACGATGCCGGGGGCGCAGCAGCCCTTCATCAACAAGTAGTTGGTGTGGGAGGCCTGGCGGGCTTTCACCTCAATGCTCCGGCGCTTGGCCCCCGAGCCTTCGTCCAGGTCTTCCTCTTCGTCCTCGTCCTCTTCCAAGGCGCCGTCCTTTCCCAGGCTAGGAGCAGAAAACGGACCTGGACGATGGAGCCCAGCCAAGCCTTCTGCTGGTCTGGCCACCCCCTCAGAGAGCGGCGCTCTGACCACAGACGCGGCCCTGGCATCCGGCTGTGAGGTCAGGTCAGCACAGACTGCGCTCCAGATTCATCTCCCCCGTCCACCTTCCATACCCGCCCCCACAACGTCCCTATACCTGTGTCTCTACAAGAGCTGTCCCTTCGGCCTGGAAACCCTTGCTAGTCTCTGTCCAAAAATGCCTGCTTTTCCATTAAATCCCAATTCAGCTATTACGGCCTCAAGGAACCTTTAACGATCCCCCTTGCTCTGCCTACCCCACCCTTTGTGCCACACTGTTCTAGGTCCTTCTCTTTGGCATGGCCCAGTCACCCCCTCCTCTGGCTCCCCCGGCGCCCAGAGGCACCAGCAGGAGGTGCTGCACTGGAATCCCTGGTTCACAGACCCATGAGGCCCCGACCCGGGAGCTCCCGGAAGGCCCTGCCGGCCCTGCCGGCCCTGCCGGCAAATACCCACACAATGCCAAGCACAACGCAGAGAAACGCAGCACGTGTTCACTGAAAATAAAAACCAGATGACTGAGGAAATAAAACTGCAGATGCCACAGCCTGAGTGGAAGTGATGGTGCCCAAAGCCCCCGACGGTGCTCGGAGCAGCATGCCAGCGGCTGCCCTGGCTCTTACCTCTTAATGACCTCGTTCTCCACCATTGAACTGTCCACCACAACGATCTGCTCTGGGATCCTGACGTCCATGGAAACAAGGCCCAAAGAGAAAAGGGTCAGGACGGCCACACAGTGTCCTCCAGGGCCATCCAAAGAAAATGCCACCAGGTCGCTCGTGGAGTCATTATTATCCTGGTCTTTGAAGGAAAAATTATCTGGCTGGTCCAACTTGCCGGCAGCCCGGATTCTGTCGAAGAACTGGAATGATTCTGTGCAGATGGTACTCGGAAATCGCCACGTGAAAATCCTACACAGAAAGAGAAGGGAAGGGCCTTTCTGAGGACGGGGTGCTGGAGGCCTTGGTGCGGATGGGCTGAGGGCACTTCAAATCTTGCCGTCAACACTAAAACACACCAGCTTCTCCCTGGAAGCCCTGTTTTCCATCTCGGATGAAGG
Source organism: Lipotes vexillifer (assembly GCF_000442215.2). Classification (NCBI taxonomy): domain Eukaryota; kingdom Metazoa; phylum Chordata; class Mammalia; order Artiodactyla; family Lipotidae; genus Lipotes; species Lipotes vexillifer. The sequence continues at coordinate 3,413,275 of NW_006779491.1, read as the reverse complement.
TGCTGCACCTTTTCATCTAACCCAACACCCTAGGCCTCGTGGTACCAAACTGGGGGAGGTGAATGTGCTTTTTGTAATCATCTTTACACAAGGCAAGCCCTGAACCCCTAGAGAGGGGAGGGGACAAGCGTGTGTTCGATCTCACAGTCTCCACTCGGAGCCTGCAGTCAAGCCCTTGCCTCTGTCCAGAGGGGTGACTTTGCAGACCCTGTAAAACCTCTTGCTGACGTGCCGCAAACTGGGTCTAAAAAGTACATGATGGGGTTTCCCTGGTGGCGCAGTGGTTAAGAATTCACCTGCCAATGCAGGGGACACGGGTTCGAGCCCTGGTCCGGGAAGCTCCCACATGCCACGGAGCAACTAAGCCCATGCGCCACAACTACTGAGCCCGCGTGCCACAACTACTGAAGCCCACGTGCCTAGAGCCCGTGCTCCCCAACAAGAGAAGCCACCGCAATGAGAAGCCCGCACGCAGCAACAAAGACCCAACGCAGCCCAAAACAAATAGATAGATAAATTTATATATATATAAAAAGAGCAACTTAAAAGTACATGATGGCTTCCAAATGAAGTGTGTGAGCCTGCAAGGCAGGCGGCCTGGTACAGCTCGGAGCCGTGAAGATTAGGAACGAGGTTATGCCCAACCGGGAGGGTGCACTTTCAGCTGGTCTAATTATTAGAAACTCATTTTACCCAACTTGATGGGAAAAAGGGAAACAAACTACCTACAAAATTGGTAAAACACCCCAACACAAAATACGGCAAGCAATAACCTTATTCCCATAGAAGGGGGGACAGACATTGATGAGACACTTGGTCCCAGAGGCTGCGTCTCGCGAGGCCCGGGCCGCCCTGCTCTCTGATGAAGAGGAACGCCCGTCACTTCCTCTCACCTGTGCTCCTCTCCGCAGACAGGCCCCGCCCTCCCGTGCTCACCTGTGGTAGGTCTGGGACAACTGGTAGGACATGGGCGCGAAGGGCAAAGCGCGGTTTTTCTTGGGGCCCAGTGTGTGGCTGACCCGGCGCCGGTTGACCAAGCTCCTCTTCTGGTACTCCACAAAGGCCTTCACCAGGATGTGGTCCTTATACTCCCGGTAGAGGCGGAACGTCTGTAACACAGCAGGCCGTGTGTGAACAGGGCTCTCCAGCCGGCAGGGGGAAGACCCAGAGGTGGATGGACAGAAGCCACAGCTGATCATCGATGGAGGAAGCGGCTGGCGGTGGGGGAGAGCCCGGAGGAAGCCCACATCCCGACGGTCGGCCTGCACCCACCTTCACGTCACCTCAGAGAGTACAGAGAACAGGCAACTGCAGGGAAAGGCGGATGCCTATTTCTCTGGCTGCAAAGACGCTGGGAGCTGACGCAGAATCATCTCTGATAGCACTGTATCCCTTACCCCAACCCAACCCATCAGCATGTCTGCTGGGCTCTACCCCCAAAATATGTTCCCAGACGCATCTGGTCTGTGCCATCTACACTGCCACCATCTGGGCCATGCCACCATCGTTCCTCCCCGTGGCCCCCTGCCCCCAGCCCGACCACTCTGCACAGCAGCCAAAGTAGCCCTTCGATGCCTAAATCAGACCACACGTTCCTTCCCTGCCTCAAAGCCCCGATGACTTCTGTCTGCAGGGGGAACCCTCAGTCCTCACTAGGCTTGACGAGACCCCCGTGAGTGGAACCCGGTCCACCACCCTGGCCTTGACTCCTATAGTAAGTGCAGCCCTTGCTTGCCACCCTCCAGCCTCACCGGCTTCCTTACGCTTCTTGAACAAGCCAAGGCACTCCCGCCTCGGGGCCTTTGCACTTCCCGCTCCCATTTCTTGGACAGCACACTCCCCCAGTCTCTGCGTGGCTGACTCCCTAACATTCGGCTCTCAGCTCACACACTCCCCTCAAAGGCCAAATCCTCCTCCATCCTGCTGCTCTGCAGTCAACTCAATTACATTAACCTGTTTCCTTTTCTCTGTAATAACTGTGTCTACCTGAAATGATCTCATTTGTTTATTCACTGTCACTCTCTTCCAGAAGAACACAGACTCGACTCTTACTGCTGCCCCAGCAGGCACCTGGCACCCAGCATGGAGCAAACTGGAGGGCGGTGTTGGGTCCTGGGCGCAGAGGCTCCCCCCGTGGGCCACGCCGCCATGGCTCCCTGGCTCGCAGATGTGGATCCTGCCCAGAGGGGCAGCAGCTCAGGGGACTGCGGGACCGGCAGTCCCGTCATTCCAGTTTCCCGAACAGTGCTGGTTCAGTCAACTGACAGCAAATGTCGAGTACACACCAGCCTCCAGGGAAGTTCAAAGCACTGGCCAAGAAAACCTGCAGGCACGGTCTGAGAATCCTGGCTTAGAAAGTTCTCTGCTGCACTGACCCCGGGACCTGAGGGTGACAGGAGACTGAGGCTCACGGGCTTCGAGGGATCTTCCGAGGCCACACTGCTGGGAGGGGCGGGACCAGGGAGAGGATGAGGTCTCATCCTCGAGCCAGTGGCCAGGGGATTGGGAGTCACGTGGTGGTCAGTTGGGGTGCTGGGGCAGCATGGGGGTGGCTCTCCCGGAGACAGAGTGGGGTCTGGGCACATACTGGGTCCTGTCAGTCCGAGGTGCGCACAGTGCCCTCGATTTCTCCAGGTACCAACTCTACGTCCGTCCTGGTGCACGGACTAGCAGCCTGATGCGGAAAGACTGAGCAGGGCGGAGGGAAGAAGCAGGACGCAGCCGTCAGGTCATCACTGCTTTCCCCCAAGCGGAAGTGGAAGCTGAATCCAGCTTCCTGTGAAACACCTGCACCTTCTGCTTGTCTCTTCCATGTGAAGACGAGGATGGGCACACTCCCCAGACGGCCGCTGGCGTGCAACAGGGGCGCACAGACCACGCACAGTGAGTGGGGAGTGTGGCACAGCCCGTCAGACTCCCAAGAGGCTGGGCTGTCACAGACACAGTGAACTACCGCCATCTGGGGTGCCTGTGACGTCCGCCTTCCTGCAGCACACTTCCCGGAAGCTCGGGGCTGCAGGGAGCCTGGTAGGATCCCAGGTGGCCTCTGACCTCAGGGGAACCCTCAGTCCTCACTAGGCTTGACGAGACCCCCGTGAGTGGAACCCGGTCCACCACCCTGGCCTTGACTCCTATAGTAAGTGCAGCCCTTGCTTGCCACCCTCCAGCCTCACCGGCTTCCTTACGCTTCTTGAACAAGCCAAGGCACTCCCGCCTCGGGGCCTTTGCACTTCCCGCTCCCATTTCTTGGACAGCACACTCCCCCAGTCTCTGCGTGGCTGACTCCCTAACATTCGGCTCTCAGCTCACACACTCCCCTCAAAGGCCAAATCCTCCTCCATCCTGCTGCTCTGCAGTCAACTCAATTACATTAACCTGTTTCCTTTTCTCTGTAATAACTGTGTCTACCTGAAATGATCTCATTTGTTTATTCACTGTCACTCTCTTCCAGAAGAACACAGACTCGACTCTTACTGCTGCCCCAGCAGGCACCTGGCACCCAGCATGGAGCAAACTGGAGGGCGGTGTTGGGTCCTGGGCGCAGAGGCTCCCCCCGTGGGCCACGCCGCCATGGCTCCCTGGCTCGCAGATGTGGATCCTGCCCAGAGGGGCAGCAGCTCAGGGGACTGCGGGACCGGCAGTCCCGTCATTCCAGTTTCCCGAACAGTGCTGGTTCAGTCAACTGACAGCAAATGTCGAGTACACACCAGCCTCCAGGGAAGTTCAAAGCACTGGCCAAGAAAACCTGCAGGCACGGTCTGAGAATCCTGGCTTAGAAAGTTCTCTGCTGCACTGACCCCGGGACCTGAGGGTGACAGGAGACTGAGGCTCACGGGCTTCGAGGGATCTTCCGAGGCCACACTGCTGGGAGGGGCGGGACCAGGGAGAGGATGAGGTCTCATCCTCGAGCCAGTGGCCAGGGGATTGGGAGTCACGTGGTGGTCAGTTGGGGTGCTGGGGCAGCATGGGGGTGGCTCTCCCGGAGACAGAGTGGGGTCTGGGCACATACTGGGTCCTGTCAGTCCGAGGTGCGCACAGTGCCCTCGATTTCTCCAGGTACCAACTCTACGTCCGTCCTGGTGCACGGACTAGCAGCCTGATGCGGAAAGACTGAGCAGGGCGGAGGGAAGAAGCAGGACGCAGCCGTCAGGTCATCACTGCTTTCCCCCAAGCGGAAGTGGAAGCTGAATCCAGCTTCCTGTGAAACACCTGCACCTTCTGCTTGTCTCTTCCATGTGAAGACGAGGATGGGCACACTCCCCAGACGGCCGCTGGCGTGCAACAGGGGCGCACAGACCACGCACAGTGAGTGGGGAGTGTGGCACAGCCCGTCAGACTCCCAAGAGGCTGGGCTGTCACAGACACAGTGAACTACCGCCATCTGGGGTGCCTGTGACGTCCGCCTTCCTGCAGCACACTTCCCGGAAGCTCGGGGCTGCAGGGAGCCTGGTAGGATCCCAGGTGGCCTCTGACCTCATCCCTTTTCTTTTTTGGGGGTGGGGGTGGGGGGGTGGGCACACCTCGTGGCTTGTGAGATTTTAGTTCCCTGACCAGGGATGGAACCCGGGCCCTTGGTAGTGAAAGCGTGGACTCCTAACCACTGGACCACCAGGGAATTCCCCGACTTCGTCCCTCAGGACCTCCCACTCCCTGCTGCCAGGGGGAGGGGGTCGCTGAAGAAGGGCCCTGTGTCCTCCTTGGGCTCAGCTGTTCTCTCTCATGCGACTTCCCACACCCTGGGTGGTCAGGGAGAGTGACAGCCCCTTGGCACCAGCCCTACCGCTCAGACCCAACCTGGAAATGGAGCCAGAGGAAGGAAACGTGAGGCCACAGCCCTGGCTGGGACACAGGGACCAGGCTCTTGCCATAACTTGGGGGCTGGGCTTTCTCGCGTGACGGGGGTTGGAACAACCCCCGAGGTCCTGCTAGCTCTAACCCCGGCTGGGCAGGAGAGATCATCAGGGTCCTGCCCTCTCCACTCCTGACTGCAGACTGTGGGGTGGGGCCTGGGGCCCACGTGCCACAAGAGCTCTCCAGTTGACTCTGAAGCATTCCCCACAAAGTTTGGGACAGCACCCGTCTAAACAGATCAGTAGGATGAGAAATAACACCAGGCTTTTGTTTTCTTATTTTTTTCCCCCTCATGTCCCAAACTGGCTCGAAGAGCTGAGTTTTGGGTTTAGAGACTAAATACAAAAGTAGACAGGCTCTACTTGGAACACACTTTTGCAATCATTAGAAACAAGGGAAGCACAGGATCGGGGAGTGGGCTCCTCTGCTGGGGGCTTGGAGCCACACAGACTCAGGTTAGATGGGTGAGCTCTGGGATCTTGGGCATGGGCTTTTTAACTTCTCTGAACCTCAAGTTTTCACACTTGTAAAAGAGTACTTCCCAGGCTTAGTGCGGGGCTGAATGAGATCCGCCTTTCTCTTTCATCCTCATTGGGCCACAATAAAGCAGCATTACAGTTCTAGTAAGTTCTCAGGAGATATATGACTCAGTGCCTGCAGAAAGGCAGCTTTCCCACTGGGTGATATCTAGCAATCAAAATACGTTGACACTTGTCCGTTATAATTGGAAAAGATATGCCATGTAGTCCAATTACTTTCTCAGCTCTTTTGAGAGGTTCATTTCCTCTTCTGCCTAATTTTCTGCCTTCCACATTAGACTCAAAACCTCAGCGCTGGGAGGGCTTTTGGAGGTCACCAGATCCTGTGCCCATACTTCAAAGATGAACAGGGGAGCTCCCTGGTGATCCAGGGGTTAGGACTCGGTACTCTCACTGCTGTGGCCTGGGTTCAATCCCTGGTTGGGGAACTGAGATCCCAAAAGCAGCGCGGTTCGGCCAAAAAAAAAAAAAAAAAAGAAGAAAAAGAAAGATGAATGGAGTGAGGGCTAGAGTCCCAGGGGCAATCATGTCCTCTGAGGCCCTGCAGTGAAGTGAAGGGGTGGAAACCTCACACGGCCCGGCCTGGGAAGGGCCCCGAGTTCCAGAGCACTGCTGTGAAGCTGAGGTTGCGTCCTGGACACCCACCTGAAATGACTGGTAGATCTCCATCTGGCTGTCCGAGAGGGCCAGTGTGCTCTGGATCAGGTTCTGGAGCACCAGGAAGTGGATGTCATCCACGCTGAAAGAGACGGGGCAACAGGGCCACGTGAGCCCACAGGCTGCAGGGCACCGCTCATCTTGGGTAGATTCGGTCTCAAAAAAGTTTTGAATCTCACAAAAGTGATACGAATGTCCAAACTAGTCATAAACCAAAACAAAAGAAATGATGGTTTTTATGCCTTACTGATTGGTCCATTTTCACAGGGAAAAAGTTTCAGTCTGGTGGGCAAGGGGTGACATAACCTGGAAACGGGTTTTCCTGACAACTAACACATGTGGTTAGTGCTTAGATTTTCTTTTTGTCTAATTTTATTTTATTTTATTTTTTGGTACGCGGGCCTCTCCCGTTGTGGAGCACAGGCTCCGGATGCGCAGGCTCAGTGGCCATGGCTCACGGGCCTAGCCGCTCCACGGCATGTGGGATCTTCCCGGACCGGGGCACGAACCCGTGTCCCCTGCATCGGCAGGCAGACTCTCAACCACTGCGCCACCAGGGAAGCCCCTTGTCTAATTTTAAACAACTGTTTCTCCAACGAGAATAGGCTTTTCATTGAATACAGAGCTAAAAATCAAATTGAATATTGATTATCCAAAATGGAAAGAAAAGGCCAAGGCTTCTTTCCTTCTTTCTTTTTTTTCTTTACTTTTCGCCACGCTGCGCAGCGTGTGAGATCTTAGTTTCCCCACCAGGGGTCAAACCGGCGCCCCCCTGCAGTGGGGGTGCGAAGTCTTAACCTCTGGACCACCAGGGAAGTCCCAAGGGAGTTTTTGCTTGGGAAGTTCATGGGCTAGGAGTTCAGACCCCTTCCCCAACCCGTCCTCAGGCTGGGCCAGTGACAGTTGGGGTGAGGGGTCGGCACACTCTCCCCACACAGGGCCTAATAATAAATAATTTAGTCTCTTTGGGCCCAGTGGTCTCTGTTGCAGCCACTCAACCCTGCCGTTAGAGCATGAAAGCAGTGCAGACTACACGTGCAATGGTTGTGGCTGCGTTCCAATAACACTTTATTTCCAGAAACCGGCGCCAGGCTAGATTCGGCCCCAGATGACCCTGTGCTAGGCTGCAGACAACCCAATCAAGCAGCCTAGGAAAAGGCACTGGGTCTGTCAGTACTTGCCTATTAAGTTCATCCTCTTTCCTGACTTGGTCTTTTTCATCTCCAATCATCAAAACTCGGTATCTGCATAGGAAACAGAAGAACCTGTGAATGGAGCCCAGCTGACCTTCCACAGCCAAGGGGATGCTCACGGGAGGTGGTTACTGACTGGCTAACATGGCAGAAAAAACAGTAAAGTCCCTAAAACTGAAACATGTACATGTTAATTAAAATGAGAAAACACCACGTTCTGCCCATCGAATTGAGCGTGCTGCAAGAATGAGGGTTGAGGAAATGAGGAATGTTCGTTCACTGACCATTTTGAGGTAACAAGGAGACGTTAACTCACAGGGAGCGACTGTTAAGTGTTACCGGAGGAGGACAGCTGTGGGTTCACCATGACAAAGAACAAGCATAAGGAAGAAGGTGGCGAGAAAACGCCCCACAGGGCACAGCTGTACTACGTGATGGATCACAGGTTGACCCCCGGTCTACTTTTCTGAGCTCCAAGTAATCTTGTTTTATTGTGTTCATACCAAGCAAATAAATATAGGAGTAAATCGGAGAACTCTACAAAACAACATGGCCACCTGTTTGAGACATTTCTTTGGTTTCTACAACACTAAAGTCAAAACTCATCTTTGCAATCGTAAATGCTTCCTAAAATTTAGGAGCAAGACAAAGCACCTTTTCAGAAAAACATGACCTGATTTTGGTCAAACAAGAAAATATGTGGAACCATCTTCTCTTTTGCTTTGCCTGCCAGAACGCGCAAGATCAAATTCAGTGGTAAACTGTTACAGCTGCAACTTTTTTCTTTCTCCTTTCCCTATAGATGGGTCATGAACTCTTATTTAAAACTCTTCAACGTCTCCTTTCATAACTAAAAGCTGCCCCACAGATTTATTGAAAATATGTGGGGACAGAAATTATACATAGGTAAACAGGCCACTTGAAACATCTTCAAGACTGAAGAGAAACCATGCCACTTGTGGGTTCTGGGGAAGAGTTTGTGGCAAAGGCAAAATCTGTAAACGACTACAAATCGCTCGTTGGCCCTGGCACACAGTGGGCACGACATAAACTATTTGTTGTTGGGTGAATGAAAGGATGAGATCCCCAACTGAAACGCAGACGGCTCACTGAAAAGGTACCACACAGTTCACGGTGGGACCTGATGGATGGACGTTGTCTCTACAGGGAGAAATGTGGAAATACAGTGGCGAGAGTGACTATCCTGATGAGGATGGTGAAGAGAAGGGGATTCACGTTTGGATTAAGCAGCGGAAATAGGTCTGGTTCACAGCACTCAAGGTTTTCAAGCTTCACAGGTCTGGGCTCAAACCCAAGTATGTTTCTTTTCCGGATGCCCAGTGGTTGAGCTGGAAAGAGCAGGGGCTCTGGGGTCAGACCTACCTAAGTTCAAATCCTGGCCTGGGGCTCACTAGCACTGTGAACTTGGGAAGTTAAGTACACCTCAGCGTTTCCTCGCGCTTAAAATGAGCAATCATGGCAAAAGGACTCAAATACTTGAGTAAGCCAGAATTAAGTCAGAGCAGGGCCTTCCTGTAATGGAAGGGAGTACTTGGTGGGGCGCGAGGGATGGCAGTGCCTCCCATTTTCAAGTCGCCCACGAGAGGAGACGAGGGCGTCCAGAGTCCAGAGTAGTGCAGGGCTCGCTGCAAAGTCAAGTGGAACGGCTGGTGGGGGACACACCCGTGGCGGTCCTGGCCGGTGACTTTTCCTCTTGACCCAAAGTTCACACAGAACCTTCTCAAGGGAATCTTACCTGGCAAACAGCTCCTTGAGTGTGTCTGGGATTTCAAGGTTAGGATTCCTTAGGGCTGAACTGAACTTCTCTTTAAGCTTCTCCACAAATTCTTTAAATTCGCTGGCACAAACCTTTCAACATGAGAGAATGAGATGTTCAGCTCTTTTTCTCCCCGAATGGAGCTTTCACTAAGACACACTGAGGGAAAATCTTGTAGCAAACTCCCTCGGCAGCGACTTCCCAGAGACACTGACAGAAACACTGTCTCCTGTGCCCTCCTGCCTCCCCAGCCCCCCGGGAAGGTGACAGATGCTCACCACTTCGCTCGGAGATGGAGAGCCTTACACCTGCGCCGCCAGCACTCTCCCCCAAGCCCCACATGGGAGCCGCGAACATGTCACGTGCAGTCTCCTCCAATCAGCAGGCCTGTGTCCCCTTGTCGCCTCCCTCCCCCCAGGTCTGTCCCGCTGTGACTCACCTGTGCAAGTCGGCCTCCACCGCCGCGCTCAACCTTGAACCCCAAACCAGACCATTCCTCCTCTGTACCCAACCTGCGACCATCCCAGTGCAGACCTGGATCACAGCGTGCTCCCTCACTGCCGCGCCACCCCCAGGCTCACACCTCCAACTCATCCTCCATGGTGTGGCCGGCAAACTGACCCCATCACCCTGTCACCCGGTGTCCAGCGCTACAGGACAAGTTCACACTCCTCCCTGACGCCTCTCGCTGCCGTCCTCCCATGGGGCACCTCGCCCCCCCCACCCCCTACTTCCTTCTCTGCCTTTCCTCGGCTGGTCCCTCATCTCTGCAGTCTGGGCTCAGTGCTGACACATTTGAAAAGCCCTCTGTAGTAGACGCCGTTGGTCGCCTACTTCCTTCATCCCGTTCTTTCTTAGCAGTGGAGCCAGCCCCAATTTGGTATGGGGAGACAGCCTGCCCAGCTTCCCGAGGTGAGTCAGGACGGATCTTCTGGGAAAGGCTGTCCCCTCCCTGATACAAGGGCCCTCTCCCCACTTCTTCTTGCCCTGGGATTCTGTTGTGAGGACTGAGCTCTAGCAGTTACCTGGCAGCGATGAGGTGACCAGCATGAGGATGGAAAGCTGACCACCAGGGATGGGGACGGAGTGACAGGATAAACCTGGGACCCCGAGGACATCTCTGCTTTGCTGCACCTGCATAGGATGGCCTACTTCCAGGCTGCTTGGCACACTGGGAAAAAAAAGCCTTAAGCCCTTGTTATGTTTTTTTTTTTTTCCGTCACCTGCATCAAAAGCACTCCTAATTCTCCCTCTGAGACCTCAGAGGCCTGTGCTTTCCTCTCAGGGTGGCTGCACTGTTCTGCGGTGTGCATTTGCTTCTCTGCCCGTCCCACTGCCCTGTGGCTCCATTTCAGCTGGTCTCGCCTGGCGCAAGGCCGGACATACACACAGCGGAGTCCGGTGTTAGCTCAATGAGTGAGGGGTGAGCAGACTCTGAGCCACAGAGCAGAGAAGACTGGGTCTGGAAAGACAGCTTCCTTCCTTGTCAATCACCGTCCCGGCCCTGCCCACAGAAAACTCACAAAGAAAACTCATGGCCGGGCTTCCCTGGTGGCACAGTGGTTGAGTCCGCCTGCCAACACAGGGGACAAGGGTTCGAGCCCTGGTCCGGGAAGATCCCACATGCCGCGGAGCAACTAAGCCCGTGTGTCACAACGACTGAGCCTGCGCTCTAGAGCCCGCGAGCCACAACTACTGAGCCCGCGTGCCACAACTACTGAAGCCCACGCGCCAAGAGCCCATGCTCCACAACAAGAGAAACCACCACAATGAGAAGCCCACGCACCGCAACGAAGAGTAGCCCCCGCTCGCCGCAACTAGAGAAAGCCCGCGCACAGCAACAAAGACCCAACGCAGCCAAAGATAAAAATAAAATTTTAAATTAAAAAAAAAACAAACTCATGGCCTATCCACGAGCTTTCTAGAAGTCTAGCTGTTTGTAATTCCTGAAGAGCAACCCTATTTTCTTAATAAAATAGACCCAAGACACAGCAGCGTTGCACAGAGACATGGCAAATTCTAATCATCTTTAAAACTGATGCTGGACCCAGATCAAGTGAGGGCCACAGCCAAAGAACTGACAAGTCAATTTCCCAATGAGCAGGGGAAAAGCCCATGTTTGCAAGGCTGGCAGAGGCACCGTGGGACCCAGAGGACCAGACTAGAACCTAGAAATCCCTGCCTTCAGGGCAGGCTGAGCCCGACCACCGCGCGGGGCCCACCTTTGGGTCTCCGTAGTCGCATTTTCGACTCATGAAATCTCCAACCAGCGCCTTATCCTGGTACACCTCGGCGAGGCAAACCCTGTGGGGAGAGCAGGCCGCAGTGAAGCCTGGGCAATGTAACGATGCCCACGTTCAGAACCACCGGAAGATTTCTGTCCTAACAGTTCTGGCCTTGGGTAAACACGAAGTAGGATCTGCTTATGTGCCTGCTGGGTCATTATAGCTTTTGAAAATGAAGGATTTGGGGTCGGCCCGTTTGTGCTCACGCTTCACATCTCGACTTCTCTGCACTTCTGTCCTCCACGCGCAAACTGAGAACAGTAGCTTCCACCCTCCTGCCCTCATGGGGATTTGGCCGGGACCACAGGAGAGACCTATGTCAAAGAGGATCTTCTATTTAAAAACAGGCCCTGGTGTTTGGTATTAAGAGCTCCGGCCTCCTCCAGCACTCTGCCCACTGCACACATCTTCACACCTCCAGGCACCAAAAGAGCCTGACCTGCCCAAAGGGAAACGGAGGGAAAGACAACCAGTGTTTGCTGGGTTCCTAGGAGCTGCGTACTTTGAAAGCTGAAGCTGCTCCTTCATAAAGAGCTTGCAAGGTAGAGACTGTCATTCCACTTCACAGCTCAGTGAGGTGTAGGGTCCGCCCCTGCCCCCGAGGTCACACAGAAGCCAAGGGCCAGGGCAGGTGGGACAGGCGTGGTTACTATTGGTATCGTTCTGCTCACAGGTGGGGCAACAGCCTCTAAGGGGATAAATGCCCCGTCCCAGGTCCCACAGCTCTGAGCTGCAGTGGACGGAGACCTGGCCTGCGCACCCTGCAGCCCCCTTCATGTCCCCCTTCCCCAGCTGCTGCAGGACAAGAGGAA
>NW_006779491.1:3368231-3401151 GCF_000442215.2 Lipotes vexillifer | reverse complement strand
GGGCCAGGAAACCTGACTTCCAGATCTCACTTCACTGCCAGCTCACTGTCACCCCAGCCAACTTGCACGCTCTCTCTGGGCCTGTTTCCACTCTGCAAAAAGGAGGACTTTGGACCAGGTGATCAGAGCCCTTTCAGACTGAACATTCTAAGAGTCTTCCATGCACTGGGGAAGTGCCTTCACGCAGGAAGGCCCCTTGGTGTGTCTAACCCAGTGGTTCTAGTCGGGGCGATCTGCTCCCCCGGGGGGGCGTGTGAAGACATTTTTGATTGTCACAGCTGGCGGGGGGTGGGGGTGGGGGTGAGGGTGTTGGTGGGTGTGGGCGGGTTGCCACTGGCACCTCGGGGGTGGAGGCAGGGAGGCTGCTAAACACCCCACAGGGCCCAGGACACCCCACAACAGAGAATGAGCTGCCCCACGTGTCAGCAGCGCCGAGACTGAGAAGCCTGGGCAGAGGGCTGAGTCTCCTCTGCAATCCAGGGCTGGGCTGCTTTCCTTGCAATCTGGCTGACTGCAGGCAGCACACGGCATCGGAATCAACCCAGAGCCAAGCTCTCCCGCTGACCCGTGGCCCGAACATCAGCTGGTGGAAGGAGCTCCGCTTCCCGGCCTCACCCTCATGCTGGCTGCAACACTCGGATACCTTCCCACACCACCCGCCGACCACTGGGCTTCTCTGCTCGAGCCCGCGCCAGCGGAGGGAGGGAGCTGCAGGAGTCTGACGGGGCTGGGGACGGCTTTACACCGTGGCCCTGAGAGAAACAGACGGCGGGCAGCCTCCCTGGCAACTGACGATGGGGGAGGCTTTGCAGCTCCTGGCCAGCTGCCATCCCCTCACGTCTTTAGGGAACGCGTGGCTCTATTGAGGAAATGGCTGAGAGCATCTGGTCCATTGATGCCGTTCCCGTCTAGCTTCTTTCTGGAGTGAGCCATGTGATGGACCACTAACACAGAGACATCAAGAGCTGCTCTGGAGTGTTGAAACCCTAGTGGAAATGGGCAGAGGCCTCTGCTTTCACCACATGCTACTCAGGTGAGGTGAAGAGGTAACATTCAGCGCTGTCACCTAGCCTGTTTAGCCTGTTTCTTCACCTGTAACAAAGGAGCACCTGCTTCACAAGGCTGTTCTAAAGTGTAAATAACACCTTGAATGTGAAAGTGCCCAGAATCACACCCAGCCCCCCAAAATCAGGGACAATCTCACTAACAGTCTCCAACAGACTACTGGTGTGCTACTGGACGACTCAGATTTTATCTATCTGGATTTTACAGCCGACTCTTAAGCAAATGGTATGAAAGAAGTGTAAAGAATGAACTAGAAGCATTGGGATACCCTCGTCTTGGAGTCGTGGAAGTTCAAAGGAGGCTTACTTATAGTTCAGATAGGCTTGTGGATTTTTGACTATGTAGCGAGCTCTTCGTCCGACCGAATGGGATGTTTTATCCAAAGACTCTTCCAAGCTTGAGTGCAAAATGTCCCGCACGACCTGCCAGGGGACAAACGGGCCCTTCACCTGGATCAAACACAAGCCAAGACACAAAATCAGTATCCTCGGAGCCCACGTTATGGGTCACTAATGTAAAGGAGGGGGGAATACGTCCTGTGGAACCTCTTTCCTCAGCGGACACTCAATACTGTTGCCTCACGCATTTACTCAGTCACATTTACTGGGCACTGACCACGCGCCTGGCCCTGAGTGGGTGCTGGGCAGAGAGGAATAAGACAAATCCTCCAGGTCCAGTGGGAAGAGTATCTTTTGGTGACTAGTAGAGGTGCTCGGAGGGTGCTTGGGTAATACTGACTCGAGGGCAATGCGCCACAGGAGGTCAGGGATATAGCAGATCCATTCATTAGACGGTTTTAGAGGTTTAAGTACCCATCGTGTACACTCAAGAATGCTCTGTGTACGGCGCCTGTGGTTACACTAGTGGAAACGGAACGTGCTGAGTCACAGACTCAGGAGACCCTCTCAGTGAACACACGCAGGAAGGCACAGCCCAGGTAAGGAAGGGGCTTGATGACAGGGTTATTTTCTTAGCGCCCCAGCAGGAGTGGGCCCAGGAATCTGGTGTAAGTTGAAGCGAGTGAGTGGAGGGTGGGGGTGGGGGGGAGGGGAGAGGCCTCTCCCATCAGTGCTGTGATGAGACAAGGCCAGGTATTAGGGACAGCAACACGCCTTCGGGTTCCTCCTGGCAGGAGGGATTGGGTGGGCATTTAGGAAAGGGTGGAGGGATAAGAAAATCTGGGGCAATAATAAATAATGAGCCTGCAGGCAGAGAGTGTCAGACCTCTCAGTGGCTTTCTCTTGGCTGGTATGGCTGAGAACAGGAAACACAAGCGGGGCTCCTATGAAGCCGCCTCACCTACTCTGCCTGGTGGTATTACTGCCTGGAAGGGGACCTGGACGGGACACTGGCAGAGCCCATGCTCCGGGTGGCTTCTGGGAACCAGCCTGATGGGACATTCGCCTCAGCATGGCATGGGAGGCGGGGAGTGAAGCCGGGGACAGCCACCGTCCCACGCTGACTTGGTCTGCACGGACAGAGGGATTACTGCATGGGAGGCACCACGCGAGGGGCTGCAGCTACAAAAACAAGTAAGAAGTCTCTCTGCCTCTAGAAGCAGCCACTCCAGTGGGCTAAGAGGCACCAGAAGCCAAAGGAGCAGCGTGAAATGTACGTGTCCAAGGGGCAGAGTGAGAACGCAGTAACTACGTCCCTTTGGCAGGATCAGGAAAGCCTTTCCAGAGATGATAACCGGATACTGAAAGATAAATAGGAGTTACCCAGGCAGATGAGGGTGGAAGGCGGGGAGCAGGGAAGGGTCAGATTCCTGGTGAAGAGCGAGGGAGAGCACAGCTCTCAGCCGTGTGGCCTGCAGCCCGGCAGAGACAGATGCGTGAGCCGAAGCCAGGAAACAGATGTGCAAAAATAAGCATGGCGGGCGCGTGGATAACTAAGAACCTGCTGCATAGCACAGGGAACCTCTATCAGTACCTTGTAATGACCTAAATGGGAAAAGAATCTAAAAAAGAGTGGATATATGTATATGTGTAACAGATTAATTTTGCTATACACCTGACACTAACACAACACTGTAAATCAACTATACCCCAATAAAATTAAAACAAAACAAAACAAGAAAACGAGCGTGGTATCCATTGCTAGGATTCTGGGAAATGCTTCTCCCAGTGGCCAAGTGGAGTAGATGGGATGGATGAGAGGTCCCAGGCGTGAGCCTCCCTATGTGGGTCCCATGACAAGAGGGACTCGCAAATCAGCGGGCCAGAGGCTGGGAGGGGGCGGGGGCGCTGGGCCGGGTACCTTGGTGTTGAGGACGTTGCTGGCAATCCGGCAGAGCACAAGCAGCCCGTCCTCCTGCATGGACCAGGTGACGCGCAGCCGGGTCATCCTCTGCAGGGCGCTCTGGTCGGCCTCGTCGTGGTAACGCAGCCTTTTGCTTTTTTCTTCCGGGAGCTCTTCTAAGAGGGGAAGAGGAGAGGGGGCCTCTAATAACCAGTTTGGAGCTGTCACTGTGGAGAGGGGAAGGGTCCCTACCCAGCAGGTCAGACTGCACCAAGGTACTGGTTATCAGAATCTCATCGTGCGGGGAGTCATGTAAACTATCACAAAAGACTCAGCCCATCCCGACAGATTTTTTTTACCCCTTTCATCATTTCTCTTTGGTCACATTTCATGGCGATGGGCTGGGCAGCCTGATGCAGCCTCTTGTTAGTTGTCTGCCCATCTCTGATCCCTCACTTGGAGGCACTGAGCCCTTTGAAAGCACCTCGCACAGAAGCCGAGGGGGCCGGCTTGGGGTGCGCTCTCTGGATAAGTGGGTCCCCACCATTCCCTGCTCTGTGACCTCAGAGATGCTGTGCAAACTCTGGCGCAGCGTGGGGACAACAAGGCCCACTCTATGGGGCTGCCTTGAGGAGTGAACGAGACTGAGTATAAAAACACCTTGCGCAGCACCTGGCACAAAGTAGCTACTACCTAAATAATAACAATCACGAACATTATGGAATGTTTACTAGGTGCCAAACACTGGATTAAGCTTTTTACATATCTTCACTTATAATTAAAAATAATACTTGGCAACAACCCTATGAGAAGGATACAATTATTATCCCCATTTGGCAGCTTAGGAATCTGAAACACAGAGAGATACAGCACCTTGCCCAAAGTCAGAGCCTAGTAAGCAGCAGACAGGATTGGAACCTTGAGCTCTCAACCACTGGGTTTCCCAAAGTTTCTTCCCCTCGGGGAGTCGCTGGTGGCAGTTTCACAGGCAGACGCCATATGCTACCATGTGCTACTGCCAATTCCAAAAGACTGTTTGTTTAGTGAGTGTCTTCCAAATGAGGGCAGGAGAAAAGTGGGCAAAAGAGCATTTAGATTCAAATCGACACCACCACGTATTTTGCCTTGTAATGAATTCAGGTCTTGGCGGGCCAAATTGATCTTATGCATATCTGGACAGGCTAAACAGAGGAGGCTGTTTCAGCTGACGTGAGGCTATTTGTTTTGAGCACCAGCAGAATGAACCACTAAAAACAGGTTCCTGTTAAAATATTCTGTTCTCAGCTGACACAGCTACAGCTATCAGATCACTGTTAAAACACGCACACCACTGAGGTGATATAAAGATGGCCTAAAATCTGGACACTGGTCTCCTCGCTGCCCTCCTTCGCTGTAAATACCGCCCAAACGAAGACTCCAAAAGGGCAATCTACAAGGCACCGCACACGATGGGCTCACGAGATCTGGAGAGATCCTGCAGGCTTAAGGGACACCCATGTTGCCTCTGATTTAAAAACACAACGTAACTAAACTTTGCCCTGATTAGCACAGATGCAGATATTAAAAAGCAAACCAAAAGAAGAATAGGATTTGGGCTGGCTGTGATGAGGACTTTGGTACGGATTTTTTGCCAAGGTTTTTTTTTTCCCAGTTGAGAAATTAGAAATTTGAACCGAGGGAGTTACTAAGTGAAAAGGCTCTACACAATGCAGAGGCAGTGAAAGCAGGGGGAAGCACAGAGTCAGTTCGAGGCCCTCTCGGTCAGCAGGCTGGGTGTGGAAAACAAAACGTGATCACACAGAGTTAGTGCTCCAAATTTAAGGAGACGGAACCCGAGTCTGAAGGCAGAGCTCAGGCTGGGCTGCGGGGAGGCTGCTGTCCATCCCCAGCCAGACCGTGCATGCAAAGGGGAGCGTGGCAAACACGCACGAGCATCCCGAACCTTTTTTCTTTCTCTTGATCTTCCTCCCAGAGTCCTTCTTCAGCCTTTTGCGCTTCTGGCTTTTCCCACCCCTCACTTTCTGGTTCCTGTCCAGCGTGGGCTCTCGGCCAACCTCAAAGTGCTCTTCCCTGTCAGCACAGAGCCCCGATCCCGCTCGCGCTTCTCCCCAGACAGTCAACCTGCTGTTGCCTGGAAATAAGCACAGGACACCGGCGCTGCAGAATGACCTCTGCAAAGGCCAGAGGCCAAAGCCAACGTGCAGTGTTCGTGTCGGCCCGAGACGGTCCCACGTCTATTTCTGCTGAACTCCTGGCCCACGTACCTCCAGCGCCAAGTGGCAATGGGCGCTTGGACAGAAATGTCTGTAGCCTCACCGTGAGCCCGTTCTCCGATGCGGTGGTCTCCTAAAAGACGAGGATGGCACCGGATAAAGCGTGAGCTTTCATGGACCCCAGGGAGCCTAGGGCAGCCACAGCGCTGAGTTGCACGAGTCTCTGACGAAGAGACTGTGCGGGGACCGCCACCCTCCTATCACACACGTGCCCCCTCCCCGTGTGACCTTTGTCTTACAGATTTTCTGTTCTTTGTTTTAAAAAGAAATACTTGTCCACATCGCAGAATAAATTAGAATCCATTGGGGGGAAAAAAAAAAGGGCCAGGCAGATATTTAAGGGGCCTGACATGCCTTTAGTATATATGGAAGTAATTATTTGTGTCTCTGGTCAGTTTTGGTTTGGCCAGTTCAAAATCTGTGAGCCAGGAAAGGGACACGCAGGTGAGTAGCAATGGCAGCCCCCCGGGTTGGGGCCCGGGGATGGATGCCCCTGTCCTGAAAGCCCACCTTTTTGGCCTTGTCGATGATGTAGCTGGTCCAGATCCAGTTTCGCTTTAGGTGCCCGTAGAAACTGGAATCGAGCCCAGCGGCTCCCAGCCCATCTCCGGGGATAAAGCCTTCATCCACGACCTCACGGCTGCCCCTGGGAGATGGAAATAAACAGAAAACAAGCCCTCCTTGGGAAGTGAAAAGAGAGCTCATGGAGTGGGCAGGGGGCATTTATTATAACTGTTACCTTCCCAGAAAAATACCTGGCAGGTGGAAGTAAAGGGCTTTGTCAGAAACCCAGACTGTTATGTAAAATTCCCAATTTCTGTACCCTTGGCCACCAACTTGCAGCCTCCGCACCAGAGACTCAGGCTTCCGGGCCTGACGGGGAAGCCCGATGGGGGGCGGGCCAGAGTCTGCAGGACCAGGACCCCTGCAGCTCTGCATGTGGGGGTGGGGCGGGGCGGGGCGGGGACGCACGCGGTGTACTCCATCATGGCACACTTGCGCTCCAGGGTGTGCTTGTCCATGGCGCTCTCCTGCTCCTTCTGCAGACTGCCCTCCTCATCGCTGCCCTGATCTGGGCCGCTGTTCTTCCGGATGCGCGGGCAGCGCACCACGCCTAGGAAACCAGACACAAGCCCCGCTGAGGACACCTTCCTGCCACGGTCTGCTGGCCACGGACTGCCGCGGGGTGGCGAGAGAAGACTGGATTCCCTTTCTGTGACCAGGCTCCCCACCAGGGGAGAGGGTCTGAAACTGGTGGACCTCCTTGCACAAATGCAGAGGGCAGAGAGTTAAAGCGGGTTGTGAACCTGAGAAAAGGGCCTGCATGCAGCCTGTACTCTAGTAAGGCGGCAAGGCGAGCAGGCAACCAGAGAAACCCCACGCCTTCTTCCTTCCAGGGCGATGCCCCGGGGAGCTGTGTGTCGCACAGAGGAAGTACGAGTGAAAACGGCTGCACACGGTGGTGGCTGCCAGGGTCGGGCTGGTAGGGATCTAGACAGTGCGAGGCACCGTCACAGTCTCCCTGGGCGCACTGGGCTCCAGGAACAGCCAGACGTTTCCTGAGTGCCCGAGAGGTGCACTAATTTAGTTGGGAAATTACACTCAGTGATTCCACAATAAAGCATCTCTTGCAAGGAAATATAAAATACGATTAAAACCGTTGCTTGTGTCAGGCCAGGGAAGGCTATGATAATTTGCAGACTACCGAAGAGCCTCTCATAACATGGTCAGCGGGGAGAGTCCATGCCCTGCACCTCCCAGCTGGAGCTTTACGTGAGATGTCTGGTTCAAGCTTCACCTCAGCCCCACAAGGCGGTGGTGGTGTTCCCAGATTAGAAATGAAGAAACTGAGGTTCAGGAGGTTACAAAGAGCTCACCCAAGGCCATGCATTTGAACGGACCCTGAACCTAAGAGGACTTCAGGCGATGCTTCAGCTTGCACCACCAAGCTGCCTGTGGGGGACGCAGATTCTGGCCCTCCCCAGGGCTGCTGAATCCAAATCCCTGGACCGCACCCAGTAATCCGCATTTCAACGGGTTCCCCAGGTGCTGCCTGTGTGCACTCATGCTCTGGGAGCCTCACTTTAAAGGATCCTCACGTCTCATTATTGATGGGGCAGAAGCCCCTCAAATGTCTGTTGAATGAAGGGACAATCAATGCCTGATTAACGGACTCAATAAGCCCCCACATTTCGGCTCACGAACATGGGAAGGGGTGGAAATTCACCAGTTGTCAAGCCTGAAAAACTCTGGCGCAAATAACACACTGGTTCGCAAATTTTTATCTAGGTATAAAATGCAGGGGAATTAGGGCACTTTAAAATCTGCCCTGGTAAAAGCCTAGCTCACTGCTGCCGCCAGAGGATTCTACAAAACACTGTTTCTAAAATTTGTCTGGACCCATTAAAGTATCTATACAAGTGCTCATTAGCCTACTGGCATTAAACAGTTCTACCCAATAAACATGTGGCTCCTGCTTTGCAAAAATCAAAGTGTAACCTTGATCTTCCAGCTCTGTGACAGAAGGAAGAGAGGGAGCCCTCTCCCGGGTGCAGATGGAATGTGGCATCCTTTTCCTCCTGGGACGGGTGGCGAGAACGGAACTGATGAAAACTGGCTTAGAGGAAATAGCACGAGACTGGAGGTTCTAACGCCTTCTACAAAACCTCCATTTACTCCACAAACATTTACGGGATATCACCTATGTACCAGGCACTTTGAGACACGCTGGGGATACAAGCCACATTTCCTGTACTCAAGGAATTCCCAGAATGACATCAGATGACAGTAAAGATGCTGGAAAGGCTTTCTCGGAGAGAGAATGCTTGAAGTAGGAGTGGCTATCTGCAAGGTGAACATAGGTCGGGATATTCCAGAGAGAGAAGAAAAAACAAGCCAAGGCTTAACTCAAAGCCCAAGTCATCTGACCCACTGGACAGTCTGGTCAGTCCCTCCTTCTAAAGACCTCCCAGCCTGTCCTCTGTCCTTCACTATCACCAGCGGACCTCTCCTGGACCTGAATCACAGCCCCTGGCTGGTCTCCCTGCTTCCACTCTGGTGCCTCTCAGTCTGTTCTCCACACAGCAGCCAGGGCAACTCTGAAAGACCTGAGATCTTGGCTTACAACGTCCAGTGGCTTCTCGCTGCTCTTGGAACAAACCTAAAGTCTCCCTGCGTCCTGCAAGGCCCCAGAGTCTGCTTCCTGCCTGCTTCCCCATCTCATCAACTGCCACCCCCCTCCCACGCACACCGGCCTCTTCTGTTTCTCCATCAACACTCGGGGCCGTTGCACCTGCCTGGGATGCTCCTTGTCAGCTCTGGTCACGGCGGGCTCGGCCTCACCCTTCAGAACTCAGCTCAAAGTCTCCTCCTCAGAAAGGCTGCTCCTGACCAGCCCAGTAAAGCACCCTCGATCCATGACCCGGTGTTGACCAGCCCAGTAAAGCACCCTCGATCCATGACCCGGTGTTGACCAGCCCAGTAAAGCCCCCTCGATCCATGGCCCGGTGTTGACCAGCCCAGTAAAGCCCCCTCGATCCATGGCCCGGTGTTGACCAGCCCAGTAAAGCCCCCTCGATCCATGGCCCGGTGTTGACCAGCCCAGTAAAGCCCCCTCGATCCATGGCCCGGTGTTGACCAGCCCAGTAAAGCCCCCTCGATCCATGGCCCGGTGTTGACCAGCCCAGTAAAGCCCCCTCGATCCATGGCCCGGTGTTGACCAGCCCAGTAAAGCCCCCTCGATCCATGGCCCGGTGTTGACCAGCCCAGTAAAGCCCCCTCGATCCATGGCCCGGTGTTGACCAGCCCAGTAAAGCCCCCTCGATCCATGGCCCGGTGTTGACCAGCCCAGTAAAGCCCCCTCGATCCATGGCCCGGTGTTGACCAGCCCAGTAAAGCCCCCTCGATCCATGGCCCGGTGTTGACCAGCCCAGTAAAGCCCCCTCGATCCATGGCCCGGTGTTGACCAGCCCAGTAAAGCCCCCTCGATCCATGGCCCGGTGTTGACCAGCCCAGTAAAGCCCCCTCGATCCATGGCCCGGTGTTGACCAGCCCAGTAAAGCCCCCTCGATCCATGGCCCGGTGTTGACCAGCCCAGTAAAGCCCCCTCGATCCATGGCCCGGTGTTGACCAGCCCAGTAAAGCCCCCTCGATCCATGACCCGGTGTTGACCAGCCCAGTAAAGCACGCTCGATCCATGACCCGGTGTGTCTCCTCCCCAGCTCTTATCACACTCTGGGTCTCTGTGTGCTGTGTCTTCGCCAAGACAGCATTAAGTCCTGCTGCTGTGTGATCGGGCGCAGGAAAAGACACACACAAGGTGTTCAATAAATACCTACTGAAGGAGCAACAGAATAAAGACAAAAGCAAAGCCGTGTGGGCTCAGTGGGGTGGAGGGCTAGTGGCCCTCCCACGTAAGGCCCACCACTGTCCTTTCTAAGGGAGCTTCCAGGACACTCCAGGCCTCCGGGGGACAGTGGGAAAACCAGCCCGCGGCTTCTAGTCTCTTCTAGCTCTAACTCCCGCTATCCCACAGAAAGGAGGGAAAACAGCGAGTCCAGTAAAGATGGACGGTACCTAGTGGGGTGTTGAGGCAGACGCACTGCAGATCGAACCAATAGTTCTCCACGTCCTGCATCGAGTTCAGGACGTAGAGACGCCTCTCGAAGGGCCGGCTGCTGTGGGCCAGGTTGTAATGGGGGTCACAGGTGGTGGTGTCCACGATGACCACGTTCTTCTTCAAGAAGATAAAGACCTACGAGGCAGACACCGGATTGGGTGAGGGGAGAGCCTCAGCCTCAGCACCGGGTGAGGTGTCTGGAAACTGCGCTTAGCCGTCAGGACCACCTTCATCTGGGCCTGGAGGCTGTTACCTGATCTTTATCCTGAAACTTCTCTGTGGGCCCGAACTGGAGCAGCCCCATGTAGCACAGCTTCTGAAGGTTCTCCACCACCGAGAAAATGTAACGTCTGGAAAACAGAGCGGGGTGGCGGGTTCTCGGCTGCCGTCAGGGGGTCTGCACGGGGGTGAGGGATGTGACTTGCTGCTTCTCCTCTCTTCGACCTGTGGGACCCTGAGGACGGGCCTCGGGCCTGAACTGTGCTGAGACCCAGAACCCCCATCCCAACACCAACCAGGGCAACGGGGCATTGGTCCTACTTGGGGGGCCTGAGTTCGAAAGCAGAAGTAACAAAAGGAAAGACCCACCTCATTACCCGCAGAGTCTTTATCAGCAGACTTTACTTTAAAAGAACCTTGAAAGCGAGTACTAAAATGTCCCAGCCCACACTGCATTTGCCTCTGTGCTTTATGTAGAAGGCACAGGTGGCTGAATTAATGACCCTGGGTCGCTACAACCTGGCAGGCAGAAACCTTTCCTCTTCCTGGTCAACGATTACTCAGAAGCCTAACTCCAAGGGGCCTACCAGGAGGCTCGGCTGCCCCGAGTCGGCTGCAGGGACTCACCTCTTGTACAGAAGCTGTTGCCGGATGGGCCTGGGGAGAAAGCGGATCAGCGTGTGCTTCCTCAGAGGGTCGTTCAGAAACTCCTCGAGGTTGTCCACCTGAGAGGTGATTTTCAGGTTCAGCTCACCCTCCAGAACAGGGTGAATTGCGAGAATTGTGAGAAAAACACCACGACTTTCCAGGCTGTGGTCTCGCTGAATCTGGCCACCCATCCCACGGGAACAGAGCCCCCTCTTGCCTGTCACTCCAAAGCTCCCACATTTCTCAGGCCTGCCGCCCCTCCCCTCCAACCCATCTGCCACACTGCTGGGTACTGTAAACAGGTGGCCTCACTCACTGCTGGTGGGCACTCAAAGTACTAAGACATTTCCGGGGGACAATAGGGGAATATATTTATTCACATTTAAAAAATTTAAAAAGGATGAAGGATGGTTATTGCCTTTAAAGCCAGGAATTCCACTTCTATCCTTAACCTAAGACGAAAAATTTTGGAGCTGCCCTCAAATACGTCTAACAAAAAGTATTCATCAACATGTCATTTACACCACCGAGAAACTGGAGCTTAAATGTCCAAAAAATAGAGTACTGGTTAAATACATTAGGGTATGTGCATAAGAAGGAATACTATGGATTTACTTAATATCGAGTTAAAGCAACAATGTGGAAAATACAATACATTGTTCAGTGGAAAGAACAGATCATAAAAGAGTAAATACAGTACGGTCTCGATTCAGTTTTTTTTTAAAAAGGAAGACCTCACATATATACACATGCATTACATACAAACATGGCATAGGAAGAAAAAGACTAGAAGAAAATGCACCAAAAACACTAGCAGTGATACCTGTGCGTGATGAAGTTATAGCATTTCTATGATAATTTCTATTTTTTCCTTTTCCTGTATTTACCAAATTTGTAAAAATATATTTTATTGCTATACCATAATTGTCTGTCTTTTGACTGACCCAGAAGAACAAGTCTTTGAAATATTTCCCTTGACTCACCATCTATCCATCCATCCACCCAATCTATTCTGCCTTTCTTTCTTTTTCTATATCTATCTATCTATCTATCTATCTATCTATCTACCTATCTAGCAAGCCACTCTCTCTCTCTTTCTATCTAGCGAGCCACTCTACCTATCTATCTATCTAGCTATCTAGCTAGCTAGCTATCGAGCCAGCCAGCCAGGCAACTCCAAGTATTTTCCCTTGACAGGTGAGTGTAGGCCCTCTGGTATGGAGCTGAGGGACCAGCCCCTGAGAAAGCCTGGGAGTCATCAGTACCTTGTAGCTGACTTGCACAATCTGGGTGAAGATGGAGAGGGGCAGGCAGAGAAGAATGTCGCTGACCAGAGCCCAGCCAAAGCCAAAGTCCTTGTGGACCGGGACGGGAGGGATGTAGCGTGTCCACGAGGCTTCATCCACGTACACTGGGAGAAAACAGGGGTCAGTCCTGAGACAGGGTGCCGGTCATGATGCTGGTATCGCCAGTAGGTCTTTGTTCCCTCTCACCACAAACTAGGGCAACACCCTCCTTGTCAGGCAGGAAGCGCGGAGGCTCAGGAAGTGTGGATTACGTCTTCGTTTGGATCAGGGCAATAGGGGACTCAGCCAGTTCACTTCATAAGGACAAGGAACCACCATGACTCCCCCTAGACCCCACTGGGGCCTGCCTGCCCAGGGCACCTCACCGGTCTCCGTGGAGAGCTCCACTTCACCCTCCCGGGTGGCTCCATCCTGGGTGTCCTGGGGTGGGGCATCCAAGGAGGGCTCCAAGTTGCTCCCGGAGGAGGATGGGGCTCCCGTCCTCCTTTCGCTGCTGAAGCCCGGCTTCTCCACCGTGTTGCTGGCAGGGTGCCCATAGATCAGGTACCACAGAAACATGTGGATCACCCGCAGGCGAGGCATTTTGGGCAGAAACCCTAGAGAACGCCCAAGTCCAGGAACTGGGGCAAAAAAGGAGGGCGATGCTTGAAAATCCCAGATTCAATTGAGTTCAATTCATTCAAAAACTATTGAGTGCCACTGTATCCCAGGGGTCAGGGAGACGGCAAATGTTTTCACCCTCATGGGACTTACTTTCTAGCGGGAAAGGGCAGACAGTTACAAACTACCTAAGATAGTACATCGGATGGAAATAGCTGATGCAGAAAATAAAGCAAGGAAGGCAGAGGAGGGCTATAATTCTACAGAGGCCTGGAAGGTCTCACTGGGGAGAGGCCTTAAGGGACATCCTCGAGTTGGTGAGGGAGCGGGCCATGCAGACACCTGGGCGACATGCCCCCCAGGGCGAATGCAAGAAGCCTGAGACGGGGGTGTGCCTGGCACAATCGAGGAAGGGCCGGTTGCCCCGAGTGACAGGGTGGAGCAAGGAAGGAGGAGTGCGCAGGAGGTGAGCCGGAGTGTAAAAGGGCAGGGGGCCACCACGACAGACCCCAGCAAGAGGACCTGAGGCTGATGCGGACTGTGCAAAACATCCGAGAATCGAGGTTCTTCTAAATAGCTTATTTCTTTGACACAAAGTGCTCCTTGACTTTCCCCAACGAGAGGAGACAGGTGAGAGCCAAGGGAGGCATAGGAACAGGGTGGCAAGGACAAGGGACTGCGGGGCCCCTCCTCTGCCATCAGGCCTGGACCACGCAAAGAGCTCTCGGCTGCCTCTTGTCCACTCAGGTGCACGTTGTGCGCAGGTTTCTCCCTCCATCTGTACTTTCTAACTGTGACACCTTAAGAGTCTGGGCCAAGTCCCTGTGCCCGGAGCCCTCAGCAAGGGAAGTCACACAAATGACCTCTCCTGCTCAGAATCCCCGGGTTGCCAGGTCCCCCACCAGGACGTTTCTGCCTGACAGAAGTCTGTGAGCCATCACCATTGCCCTCCTCCTCCAGCTGCATGCTGTGACCAGAAACTACAACTACACCCCAACTACGAAGGCCCGTGGGCACCGGCCCAGCACATGCTGACGTCAGAGCAGCTTGGTGTGGGGTGAGGGGAGACAGCCCTGTTTGAGATCTGCATCCCAGAAAATTAGATGAATGCTCAAACCCATCAGTGGCTGTAACTACCAGAGGCTTGTGGGCTCAGGAAAGGCAAGAGATTTTCTGTGGTTTACAGAATGTTCCAGCCCAAGGGTATTCAGCAGAAAGAGTTAATCTTCGTGAACAATTCCTCAGCTTGGGACTTGGCATAATTTCACCTGGGCCTCACAACAGCCTTGTGAGGTACTCCGGGCAAGAATCACCCCCATTTTACAGACAGGAAAACTGATGCTGGCACGTGACCCGACCCCCACGACCCCAGCTGTTGATTCAGACCTGACTCTCTGCCTGCAGCCCAGGGCCCGGATGTGCAACACCAAGTGACTCGGAAGGACCAAATGAAACACAAACAGACCCTGACAAGAAGCTGCTTTTTACCTACAACAGGGTGATAGTTTTTCAGCTGGGTTATGCCCATTTTCTCATCAGTCTTTTTCACCCGTCCACTTTCTACTTTAGAGGAAGCATTCAGCTGAGAGTCTCCTGATCCTCTTGGGCCCCCTTTTCCTTGACTTTCTTCTTCAGCTTCCCCTTGAGGCACTGGAGGCTGGGGCGCTTTAACCCTGAAGTTCAAATATAAGATGTTAGAAAACCAAGGGCTGAGAAAGGACAGGGTCTGTCCTCAAGAATTCGGCCCTGGGGTTTCAAATCAACTGCCTGTAGGGGCCAAACAGGTGATGTAAACGGATAAAATGTGTCGGGGCACTGGACATTTGGGGGTGACCTGGACAGTGGACCCCCCACCTACGGGGCAGCTGCTACCTCATGAGAAGGGCTGTCCAATGTGCTGGGACCGCTGACACTTTCATCAATGCCAGAAATCAGGAAATTTGACATGAAATTAATTGGTAACAGATTCAAAGCCCCCGTGGCCAAGGCATGGCAGGCCACACAAACCAACGTCTGCGAGCCCAGGCGCCACCTGTAATTTAAACCCAACTGAGAACGTTCTCCCACCGAGCTTTCTGCCAGTCCATTAGGTTTATGAACAAAATGAGAGAAGACCTCAGAAAGGCAACCACAATCATTCTGAGCTATATTATAAACTATGCAAGTCTCACATGTCATAGGGCCTATGACTTGGAGCACGCTGTCCACACTCTATTAGACAGCATAGAATTAAGAATGTTAGCAGAGGGGAACTCTGCTCATTATTCTGTAACAACCCAAATGGGAAAAGAATTTGAAAAAGAATAGATACGTGTATAACTTTATATATATACATACATATATATGTATATATATATATATATATATATATATATATACATACATACATATATATGTATAACTGAATCACTTTACTGTACACCTGAAAAATAACAATATTGTTAATCAGCTATGCCCCAATATAAAACAAAAATTAAAAAAAGAAGAAGAATGTTAGGATTTTTTTCCTCTTAAAGAATCCAGAAATTGATCCTTTTTGAGGCTAGGGGACGGTGAACCATAAACCCCAAACCAGTGACTTCACTGATCTCACAAAAGTATGAATAAAGGGCTTTTGTGGAAACTGCTTCAGGTTGGAACACAAACCGAGGCAGCGTCACTGTGAATTCCCGTGGGAGCTGCCACTTGCCTGTTGGCTGTGCTTGAATTGGACATCCGGAAACGAACCTGCTCGATGGCACTTCTCACGAGAGGGTCGTTCTGGTCCATGGACGGGTGCACCACCAGATCCACCTATGGAGAGAGGTCGGGGGTCCCAAAGGGCTGGGGAGGTGCCAGGGGAGACTTAGTTCCATAACTCGGTTCCCTGGTGGAACCCTGGTTATACCTGCTGTCACTGACATTTCCAAAAGGCAGTTATGAAACAGGAAGTAAAATGCTAAACAGTTTGCCCTTACAGTTTCTGGCATCAAGATTCCTCAAGTGCCCAAGCCAGAAAGCTCCGCCATCCGTAATGTGCCGCTCTGACTGGTGAGGAATTCTGCCCTGGAAGTCAAGCGGTCTGCCCTGCAGCCCCCCAGCTGGGCTGTCATGGCCCACTGGTCCCGGCTGCTACCTGGGGGGCTGCTCCCAACACCCCATCCTGCTAGCTGAGCATTTCCCACAGTTTCTCGGGAATCCCGAGGGCTTCCATCTGGAAGAGGTAAGCGGCTTTCATTAATCTCCCCTTGCTGAGAGTGCCATCGGGGGACTCCTGCCAGCTGTGCCTCTAAACAAAATGACAGGATCTAGGGCTGCCTTCTTTGTTTTAGCTGTTCCAAGGTGCTGAGCAGCAGATGGGAGTGTGAGGCCTGGGCCCCAGGAGACAGCAAGGTAAGGTTTTCTAAACAAGTAACTCTGGCCAGCAGGCTTCATGCCCAAAATGGCCTGAAGAGGGTGGGTCACAGGGGACAGGTGGCCACGCCTGGACAGCGACTCCAAAGGCCACACGTGGCTCCATCTCTTCTGCTCCTCACTTGGGAAGTGGAGACCCTTTCCCGCTGCCCTGCCAACTGTTTTCGTGGTTTTGTGACGTTGAAATGAGATACAGTTAGGCAACACCTCAGAGAATCTATAAGCCAGGTGCAAATACAAAGCACTCCTAGTTCCCCACTTTCCACAGCCAAACGGCCAGGCCAACTTCCCAAGAGTCCGATGGACAGGGCAGGACTTTGGAGCAACGGCAAAAGGTGGGTGGCTGGACACAGCAACTCCAGCCAGCATGGCTCCAGCAGATCGGCGGGAGCCAGCCAGCAGCGCATGCTCTGGGTGCCAGAGAAAGTGCTGCCGAGAAACTGAAGCTTACTCTGGAGGCAGATGTACAATACGGCAGCCTTTCTAGCTGGCAAATGGGCTACGACAGTGGTAACCCCCTGGCAAGAGGCCCCCAGCACTGGGACACTGATCGATCCTCAGTGTTCACCAGGGACACTCACTCCTCACCCCCACCTCTTGCCCACTCCCTCTGGTACCACCAATGGACAGGCGACCAAATAGGCATGGGGGGGGGCTTCCCTGGTGGCGCAGTGGTTGAGAGTCCACCTGCCGATGCAAGGGACACGGGTTCGTGCCCCGGTCCGGGAAGATCCCACGTGCCACGGAGCGGCTAGGCCCGTGAGCCATGGCCGGTGAGCCTGCTCATCCGGAGCCTGTGTTCTGCAACGGGAGAGGCCACGACAGTGAGAGGCCCACGTACCGCAAAAACAAAAACAAAAACTAGAACAAATAGGCATGGGGGACACGGCAGATGTCCATATGTCCACATAAACACAGTCTCTCTCCACTCCTAGGCTGGGGGAGATTTCATTTCCCTGCTCTCAGTTACTGCCTGAGGAGGCTGCACATCGGAAAGACCTGCTCTGTGAAGACCAACAGAAATCAGAGGCATTGCTGCTGACCGGCTGGGCTGTTGTCCCCCAGGGAGAGAGGTCAGCACCAGGACCTCCTGCCACGCTCAGGGGGACGAGAGGCAGGCAGCCTGGGGAAGGGAGAGGGGCGATGTCAAGGGGACTCACAGCAGATATAAAAACTGATGAGCTGCCCAACTTGGGATGGTAGAAACAGAGTTTTTTTAAGTCATCTTCTGGTACTGCTCTATGTTTCTCAAATTTCAAAGGCCTCAAAAAACTAAGATAAAGTAAAAAAGACCGGAAATGACCTTGCCACCTTATTAAGAAAACAAAACATCAAAGCAGAGCTTTCTTAAGGCAGAGATTTAAAACGCAGTCAGAAAAAAGGGCAGGAAATTACAAATGCCTATTCCGCAGCACCATTCCCTTTGGTCCCAACGCCCAGCCGGGTATCTCAAATGACTCTGACCCTGAAAAATTTATGCCTTATAATATGTGCAAAGCCACGGAGCTGCAGTTGCTATGGGAATGGCCCCAAACTTTAAACTTTACAGAAACAGATACATTGGGAAAGAAGAGATCCACTGTCCTCATTGGACGACCCGGCAATGCATGCTAATTGAATCGCGGACATCATTTCCTCTGGGATATGTTTCTGCAGATTTCTGTGGCTAATGTTCTTGCTTTTTTTTTTTTTTTAAATTAATTAATTTATTTATTTTTGGCCGCATTGGGTCTTCGTTGCTGTACTCGAGCTTTCTCTAGTTTTGGCGAGCGGGGGCTACTCTTTGTTGTGGTGCATGGGCTCCTCATTGCGGTGGCTTCTCTTGTTGCAGAGCACAGGCTCTGGGCGCATGGGCTTCAGTAGTTGTGGCTCACGGGCTCTAGAGCACAGGCTCAGCAGTTGTGGCACACGGGCTTAGCTACTCTGTGGCATGTGGGATCTTCCCGGACCAGGGCTCGAACCCGTGTCCCCTGCATTGGCAGGCGGATTCTTAACCACTGCGCCACCAGGGAAAGCCCTAAATTTTCCACCTTCTAAATGTTGCTTAATTTCTCCCAGTGCTAGTTAGCTGAACCTGGATATGCCTCCATTACCATCCTCTCCTTCAAGGCTGGCTGTGGGGCAAGACACCTGCCTGGGGCTGCACAGGCTGCTCTACAATCCAAGCAGGTTATTCCTCTTTTCTGTTTCCAGCTTCCACAGGAAGTGGAGATAATCCCTGTTGCCCCAGTGAGGAGGCATAATGGGAAATTCCGAACTATCGGCAACAAAGGAACAACCGAGGGACAAGGATGTGGGAAACTGGGTAAGAAAACACCCAGCACGCGCGGTGCTCTGTGTGGTTACCTTCTTCTTGATGCCGTCTTGAATGACTGTCGTCCGATACAGCCTCAGAAGGCCTTCCTCGGACAGGTTCCGCACCAAGCGAACGATGGACTTCTTGCAGCACTTGGTGGACACACCTTCTTGCTTCTCCTGATCCATGATCATCTTCTGAATCCTGCAGCGTCACAAAATAAGCCGTTAATATTCCCAGGCTCCACATGGAAGGCCTTTCTAAACCCAGGCAACCGACACCTGCCTAATGGGATCCAGCAGAAAGTAGGGGAGAATTAAAGGGTGTTTCACCACTGAAAGGATGACTTCTGAAGATAGCAAAGATCATCTCTCTTTGTGATAAATGAGTTAGCTAAGGACAAGCCACCATTCACAGCAGCTTCACGTTCTGAGCCTTTCACCAGGAACTAAAGAGATTACATGATTCAGGACAACGATGGTGGAGAAACTGAGCTCCGTGATGGAAATCTGTCTTCACTGAGTCTCCATGCTAATTCAACATCCAGCTAAGGAATGTTTCCAGTTTACCACCGTTGACACCCTCAGATCTGAAGCTCTTTTGACTCCTCTCCTCACGTATCTTCTCTCTAGATGTTACTGAGTCACTATGGTGATGTTTCTGTATCACTACTCATAGAGTGGCAGGTCCAGAAGGGATATTAGGAGCACCTAGCTCCATCTCACCTGCACAGAAGAGGAGACCCAGGCAGCAGTATCCACAGGCGGTCTCCCCATCCCCTAGTTAGAGAACTCACATCCTTGACTCAAGGGTAAGGCTCCTTCCAATCGAGTGGCTTTGACCTTGGCTGCCCAGAAGCCCAAGGATGCCTCCCAGGACGTGGTGGTAACAGTGGGTTAGAAGGACCAAATGAGGGAACAGAGCCTCCACTGCACCCTGGACACAGAAGCTCCACATGTGTCCCCCCCCTTTTTTTTAATAGATCTTTATTGGAGTATAACTGCTTTACAATACCGCGTTAGTTTCTGTTGCACAACAAAGCGAATCAGCCATATGCACACACATGTCCCCATATCCCCTCCCTCTTGTGTCTCCCTCCCATCCTCCCCATCCCACCCCTCTAGGTCATCGCAAAGCACTGAGCCCATCTCCCTGTGCTATGCTGCTGCTTCCCACCAGCCAACTATTTTACATTTGGTAGTGTATATACGTCGATGCTACCCTCACTTTGCCCCAGCTTCCCCCTCCCACCCCATGTCCTCAAGTCCATTTTCTATGTCTTCCTCTTTATTCCTGTCCTGCCCCTAGGCTCTTCAGAATCATTTTTTTTTTTTTTGATTCCATATACATGTGTTAGCCTACGGTATTTGTTTTTCTCTTTCTGACTTACTTCACTCTGTTCGACAGACTCTAGGTCCGTCCACCTCACTACAAATAACTCAGTTTTGTTTCTTTTTATGGCTGAGTAATATTCCATTGTATATATGTGCCGCATCTTCTTTATCCATTCACAGTCCCTTTTGCTTTTGTTTTCATAAAAGATTTCCTTTGAACAAAAGGCTCCCCAGAGAACTAATAACAATGTTTCTAAGCTGATGCTATTACCTGCCTCCGTTTTCTCTCACCCCTTCCTGAGCACCAAATTCCTAAGGAAGGAACAAGGCAAATGCGCTTTCCCTGTGACCTCTGTTTCCGGCTCCATCGTTCTCTCCCTGTCAAGTGTATGGATATTCCTCAATGTCTACACTTTTCAAATCACACAGACTGCAAATCCTTTCTACCACAAAGGGCTCCTATGAGAATCTATACAGCAGAAGAGAGATGCAAAGGCCTCTAAGTCATTTCTTTGGATGGTGATGACTGATTGATGTGGGATTTACTATTAATGCAAGACAGACAGACAGACTACTCCTTACGTGAATAAGCTCTCGATTAAGCGGAGGTTGGTGACAGCCTCTATGATCAGATTTCTGCGTTTCAGCAGCCGGTACGTCTCGGGGGGTTTGTCTTGGCCTGGGCCGTGCTTTCCCGTCTTCTGGGAACTGCTGCTACTCTCCTAGAACAGGGACCAAAAGCATGAGAAAACTATGGACTCAGCAAGGTCTGGGGGCCAGGCACCACTCCTGCCGGTACGCTTTCCCTCTTTACGGAATTTCTACGCCATATTTCAAGAAGAAAAGTCAAGAGGATTACTGCCCCCGTAGGATCCCACTACCCCACTGTTTCAGTGCTTTGTAACAGCACAGACATCTGCCAGCAGAGGATCCCGGAACTTTATGAGGATCAGCTGGTTTCAGAACAGAACGCAGAGGCATCTACTCCAGCCCTTCCCGGGGAAGGGGACCGCATCCACTCAATCTTTACTTGGTTCTTCCGCAGTGGAAGGGAGGAAATGGACAGACTGAGGGCCGACCCCCTGCCGTCACTCTATGGGGCTTCCTCATCCAGAACTCTCAAGCACCTCATTGTTATGGTCCCCATTTTACGGAACAGGAAACCAGGGCTCAGTCAGGCGAAACCACCATACTGGGTCCCAGGGCGCGCACGTGCGCCAGGACGCGCTTCTGCCTCTGCCTCAGGGAAGCCACGGGCAGCCTCTCTGGGAACAGAAGGGAGATGCAGAGGCAGGCTCCCGATGCATCAGGATGAGTGGCGAGTGAATGACGGAGAGGAGAGCGGACGGGTGCCCTCCCCCCGGCCCTGCTGCGACGCCCTCTTCTCTCTTCGTGGTTCCTTTTAGCTTCCGGGAACTTAGCATCTGAACTTGCTCCATCTGCCTTTGGATCAAAGATGCTGAAGCCCAAATGTGCACCCTGAAGGGAAAGGAAATCCCAACCCTAACACACTCCTGGCCAGTCCCTCAGCATAATTCAGTGCCACTTGGCGGTCCCATGGCCCGTTTTGCTGGATGCCCCCCTCACTTGGAGAAGCGCTTCCAGAGAATGAGAACACGAGGCGCCTTGGGCCGGGGTCCCATCACTTCCCTGCTGGCACCGGTGCTCTGGAAGAGGCTCGGTTCTTTCCTGAAGGGGGCAGGGCTCGAGGGGCGAAAGAGTCACAGATCCAAGGGGCCCAAGAATGGCAGGAAGACTTTGGTTCTCTCTTGCGTTTCAAAGCAAACATTTTGCAGGAGAGCCCCGCGAGAAAAATCTGCCTGCTTTCCATGGCGCCGCTGCAGAGCGAAGTGAACACACGCTTCACCAAGGGGCCTCCAGACAGGACGGTTCACGCCCCTCTTCTCAGCAAGTGGGCAAAAAGAAGGACAAGGTTCTGCCATTACTCTGGGGACAGATTTCTAAGAGGGAGAGAGAGAGCGGAGCTAGAAAGAGTTGAGCTAGGAAGCTAGCAGCAGCAGTGGCAGGGCCTGGAGGGAGTGTGTTGCTGGGGACACGTGGACCTGATGAGGAGGCGCAAAGGGGGTGGCAGCGCCAGGATGGCAGGGAAAACCTTCAGGAACTGGCTGGTATCCGCCTGCCGGCAGGTGCTTTAAGTACACACAAGACCAATCATTACTTGATTAAGAGTCATGGCATCCAATGATAGGTACAGCTAGAAGGTTCTAGAAAATTCCTCAGAAAATCTCCCCCACCCCATGCTCCATCACTCCTGCTGTGGGGACAGAACCCAAGCTCAGGCTTCCACACCGGAAATGGAGAAGCAGGGCAGGGTGGGAACTCCACACCCACGGGTTCCACTCTCCACTTTGTCATAAACTGAGCAGGCAAGTCCCTCAGTCCCCAGGGGCTCTGCTCGCCTCCTCCTGACCAGAGCTGGCTTTCATCTTACAGGGCTGCTGTGAAGCCGGAACCAAACAGCAGCAACAGCATCAAAGGCCACCCCGATCCCAAGTCTGTTCTGTGCTAGGCAACTGAGGCACCACTGGCTGTATCTGAGGCACCTTCCAGCGACCAAGGACAACACTGAGTGAACTGAATCACATAATGACAAAGGTATTCCTGTGTCAACTGCCTTTTAATCCTTCTAATTACACTGAGGCAAAAGTATTGGTTTGATTCTACCGTCTTTAACACTGTAAAGTAGAACACTACCGGACCAGAATGGACTAAGAAAGTTTTGTTTTCATCAGACCTATTTTACGATCACCTTCTTTTTATGCAAATGACATTGGCTTTTCATCTAAAGCAGGGTTTTTCAACCTCAGCACTGCTGACACTTCGGGCTGGATAACTCTGCTGTGGTTTACCCTGCATAGTCTGGGACATTTAAAAGCATCCCTGGCCTCTGCCTACGAGATGCCATTAGCACCTTCTCCCCAACGTGACAATGAAAAACACCTCCAGACATTGCCAAATGTCCCCCGGGGGGCAAAATCGGGCCAGAGTGAGAACCACTGATTTAAAGTAGCCATACACGTTTTTCCTTCAAAATAAATTTAAGTAGAAAGAGTACGTTGTTGGAAATTTTAAAACCCTGTAAATAATATGCAGGTGATTTCTGCTAAGGTGGGCTGCGTGAAGGTGGTGTGTCAACGAGCATTGCATTCCTACTGTAGAGGGCCCCCCCCCACCTACACGGCCTGAGCATGTGGCACTTTTACTATTATTGGTTTTGTTGTTGTTGTTGTGATTCTTAAGCACAGAAAAGCCAAGGCTGATATCCACCTGCCACAGGCTCCTTCACAGAGGAAACGCCCTCCCCCGTGGGCACTCACCTTTGGGTTTTCAAGCCTGACCTCTTCTATCACGGCTATGTCGCCGCTGTGACTCTCCATGCAGTGGGAGCCCAAGGACACGCTGGGGTCTGAGGAGCTGCTGGTGTCCAGGAGGTTGTCCCCCCTGAAAGAGCTCTGGCAGGCTCTCTCAGCAGCTCCCAGGGAGGAAGACGGATGCTTCTTCAATGGGTGAAGGCTGATGACTTTCCACCCCCCTGCAGTGGAGGACAGGCGTAGAACGGATGAACCGCGGCCACAGCAGGGGGAACGCCAGAGGGGCACTTCTGCTCAGCTGCCGGACCAGAGCCGCACAGGCCAAAGGAGTCCATGTGGTCAGTTTAAGACGAGGGAAGTGGACCAGCAAGCAGCAAGCCGCACCCTCCTGACCCCGACCCCGACCCCCGATGTGCAAATCTGTCATCAGCACCACCCTCCACATGTTTTAAGAAAAGTCTTCCATAACTAAACTAAAACCCCAAGGGCTTCGTACACAGATTGTTGGAGGGAAAGGGACAGAGGAAGTTTAGGGAATTCCATCCCTTTAATAGTCAAAACATAACAAACAAAACATCTGCCAAGGGGACTTCCCTGCTGGGGCAGTGGGTAAGACTGCGCTACCAATGCAGGGGCCCCAGGTTCAATCCCTGGTCAGGGAACTAGATCCCACATGCATGCCTCAGCTAAGGAGCCCACGAGCCACAACTAAAGGGAGCCCCAGCACAACCAAATAAAAGCAAAACAAACAAAACATCTGGCAAGGAGAAATGACTTGCCAGCAGCCTGAAGACAGACCACACAAGCATCTCCTAAGCTTACGATTATGTGATGCACATGACACCAACAGGTCCCTAGTTAGGGCGGCACCAAGGCCATCCTCAGGTGTCTGCTGGACTGAACGTCCCCAGAGCCAGGCGGGATAGGCAGCGGCTCAGACTGAGGGCGTGCACCCCCCTGCCCAAGCCCCTACCCCCCGCCCCGAGCAGGCCCCTACCCTTGGTCGAGGTGGAATGGTGAGGCTGAGCCCTGAGACTGCCGTTCGAGAAGGACCTCGAGTCCCGCTGTGATCCTCTGCCTCTCCTCCTGCCGCCGCTGCCCTCCTCCTCGCTGTCCGACTCGGAGAGGAAAGCGTCCTCGCCCTCGGGCAGCAGCGGCTCTTCCTGCACCGAGGCCAGGCTCACGGTGGTCAGCAGCTCGCTCCGTGCCTTCTCCCTCTCGTACTGCCGGCTCAGGTCGCTCTCCTCTGCAAACACGCAGGAGACGTACTTGGTGGTCCGCTGCCGTCCTTCGTCCTCCATGAAGCCCTGGAGGGGATGAGATGTGTCCAAGACACCGCAGAGGACACCGGGACACCCAGGCGTGCGGGTGACCGGGCTTCTGCGGTGTCTATTTCCTTGTCATTCCCACGTTCCCCCACACCTCACGCCTGGGCCCCAGCTCGGCCCCTCGTGGGTCCTGCCATCTCGCCACCCCTCAGGTTCTGCTTCCACAGGAAGCAATCCTGACTGTGTGTCTGCTCTAGGAGACTGTGAGCTCCCCGCTGGGCAGGGCCTAACCTGGCCTTCCGCAAACCCCCGGGGCTTGGCACAGGACGAGGCCTACGAGAGACGCTCAATAAGCAGAATTCGACGGTTCCTAACTGTTGTCACAGACTCGGAGCCAGGGCCTTGAGGTCACCAGCTCCATCCGGCCGCTGCCGCGGGGAGCGGTGGTGAAGCTGCCACTCAGCTCCTCCCCTTTTTCTACAACAGGGGAAAGGGACTTTCTGCCCTTAATGGCAGAAGGAGTAACACCTTCCACGTAACGACCACACGCCCAGGACAGTGCTAAGTGCTGCACAATCATTAGCTCAACTGTAACACTGCTTTCCAGCAAAATGGCCAAAAAGTTGGCAAGAAGGGAGCGAAGCATAACGGGCTGAGATAGCAGGTCTGGGTCCCGAAAGGGGACACCAGACACAGTTGGCCGACTCGGTGTCCCCAGGACCCAGGCAAGGAACGTAAATGAGAGGGAGGGCCGGGCTGGGACTGAGGCCTGGGGGGGGTGCCCGCTTCGTCTCTGGGCGCTGTCGGAGGCGCCACCTCAGCTGACACCCCACGCGGGAGTGGGGGGACTGCTCCCTGGGCTGCAGCATCTCCGGCTGACTTTTCAATGCTGACAACTCATTCAACTTTCAAAAAGCGAAAACCAACAAAATCCACAGTGGGGGTGGGGTGGGGCACACTTGTGGGTTGCGTTCAGCACTCCCGCCCTCCCTGGCAGCCATCTGCCTCCTTGACTGAGACGGAAGGCCGACCTGGGCTCCCGACGTCCGAGACAGCCCTTCAGAACCACGCTGTGTGCACATCCGAAGACAATGAACTCACGCTGTTACCTTGACCACTTTGAATCTCTGAAGGAGACGGCACAGCATTCTGGCTTCCAGTTTTCCCACGTTCATAGCCACTCGGATTTCGGCTTGGGAAATGCCTTTCGTGCCTCGACGCTCAACTGTGTGAAACAATACACTTGAACCCCAGCCTCCACCACGGGGCCGTTCTGCACAAGTCAGGTCCGTTCCCAGACATTTCAATGAGGGGAAACCGACAAACAGAGTAAGACACCTGCCTCCTCCCACCCTCCCCTCCCAAGACTCTGAACACTCGACTCATTGCTCATTTTTAAGCGCTCACTATCTGACTCTTCCACGTCAAAGCAATCGACGCCTTATCCACCGAGTTCCAGGGACGCTATTTTATCCTGCAGCAGGAAGAGTGTGCTTTCACATGAACGAACTTTCTCAGCTAAATTAAACCGAGCCTTTTAAAAAGCACCGAAGGAATTTTTAAGGAAGAACATCCTCCCCTCCTTCTCGGTAGACTCAGAGGCACTACGGACACCGATTATTGCCTTATCCCGTAACAGCTGCCGGCCAGCAGGGGCCACAGAAGGAAATAATGCTATTTGGCCCTGTAATAAATGACCGATAGGCAACTGTGCTCTATTACTTGCTCTGTCTGGTGTGTCAGCTCCTGCCCTGCTACACGCTGTGCTATTACTGTATCTTCCTCCAATGAGCCCTTTCAAATGTACTCAACTACTCAGGGGTTGGGAACTCCAGGAAGGAGCCTGGTGGGGTGGCGGTGGGCGCGAGTCCCTCCAGTAAAATACTACAGGGCAGACTTCGGGGCAACACTCTTGGACTGTTCAGAAAGAGCTTCCCCTTTATTTCCTGATGTGGCATGCACTTGAGGCCGCCAGGCAAAACCAATCTGGATAAAGGCAGTTTTGCTGTATTGTCCATGCATAAAAATAAACAGCAGAATGGAAAGAGGTGACTAGAATGTGTTCCTATGTTAAACTAGTAACATGCTAAAAGCGGGAATGAAAGGGTTAAGGACAGCATTTCTCAAACTGTGTTCTGAGGAACAGATCCCGAGAGATGTTGAAGAGTTGAGGGAAACAGCCAAACAGCCTTCCCTAAAGGCTGTGCTGATTCGCCAGGTGCTTTCGTACCTGCTGGCTGAACCAGATCTCCGCAGCCCCTCCCCTTCTACTCTAGACATCCTCCGCTCCACAGCAACCTGCGGCCACACCATCTATGGCACTGGGTCACTGCTGTCTTACAGGTTTTAGGGGATTTAGGGGAAGGGGGAGGAATGGACAGAGACATGTTTCTTCCCCCTTCATCACAACAATCCCCAGGCTGCAATGATTCCAGACGAATTTTAGAAGTTGGTAGGTGACTCTCAAATCTTTGAGTAGTAATATTAATAGGTAATTTTTTTAGTGCTTTCTACGTACCAGGCACTACACCAGATGTTTTAATCCTACTTATTCAGTCCTTTTACGTGCTAGGGGAGATATCCCTATTTTACAGATGAGGGAACTGAGGCTCGGAGACCTTGCTAAAGTCTTCAGCTGGCGGACAAGGGGCAGAGCAAGGACTCGAACTCAAATCTGACCCCAAAGCCTAAACCCTCAAGGGGACCAGGGGGCTTCCCGCTGCGTGACATTCTCGACAGCAGGGCCCTCCTTCAACATGTGACCAAAACACACCTCGACTCAAAGCTCGGGAACCCTGTCTATATGCAGGTAGGAGAACGGGACTTACTGAGTTCGTAGGTCTGTGTGAGCATGTCCCGCTCGTACACGATGTCCACCGGTGGCACGGCCTTGGAGATGGCCTCCTCGTCCTCGTCATCGTCCTGGTCTTCGACTTTCCGCTTGAACTCCTTCAGCAGCCTCAGACAGCGCACCATGACGTCGGTCCCTGGGAACACAAGCACACGGTTCCATGATGACAAATCAGTGTGGCCCTGGGGGAGGCGGCTTCAGCAGACCCAGAGGCCCCGAGAAAGGCCGCACAGGGCATCTGAGTTTGGAACATTTAACACTGCACACCTTGGGGCATGAGACCTGAATACTGACTCCATAAAATTGCTTTAAAAACAAAAAACATATTATTAGTGAACAAAGAAATGCAAATGAAAGGAATAATGAGGGGCCTGTTAAATCAACAGCAGCCTCTGCTTCAGACAAGCTCCATGACTACAGGAAACGTGCTTGTCTTTTCCCATCCCGCCCCCCGCTCCCCTGAATAGTGCTTGGCACACAGCAGGCACACGGGTGGTATTGCTGAAAGGATGAATACAATCTTCTCCCTTTTAAGCCAATACCCACTGCCACTAAGGTATGGCAGCAGTGTGGACAAGCTCTATGACCTTTCCAGAGCATTTCGAGAGGCCTTTAACTCCATGATTCCAAGGGTAGGAATTTACTCCAAGAAATAACTCAAAAGGAGGCAAAACTGCCAATAGTAAGAGGTCCACACAGAACTCTTTATAGACCCAGCTTCTGTGAATAATATAAACAACGACCAGGACTAAGGGGCAGGACACGGACAAGTCACCACACTCTGCAGGCGAGCGCCTGCCTTCAGACAATCACAAGGCACCGGTACTCTCAACCTACGGAAGCACCGTGTGGGGAAAATAACAAGCTCACGCTCATGGCTGTAACACGAGAGGTACAAGGAAAAGGAAAAACATCTCGACACTACGTGTGCTAACTCCACTGATCCTGACAACCCTAGGAGGCAAACAGATGAAGAAACTGAGGTACAGACGCGTTAACTAACTTGCCCAAACTCCCAGTAGCCTGTGACAGGGGCTAAGTGACTCAGGCAGGTGCCAGGTGTCTGATACGGAAGAGATGGTGTCCTGTGACACTGACAGCCGGGAGGCAGAACAGCAGCCCCTCAAGCATGTCCACGCTTTCACCTCTGGAACCTATGAATATGTTACCTGATGTGGCAAAAGGGACTTGCAGGCATGATTTAAGTTAAGGCTTTTTGTCGTGGTGCTGGTGGTCAAGGATTTTGAGATTATCCTGGAATATCTGGCTGGGACCAGTATAACATCACAGAGTCCTTGTAAGAGGGAGGCAGGAGGATCAGAGTGAGAGATTGGAAGACGCTTCGCTGCTGGCTTTGAAGATGGAAGGGACCACGAGTCAAGGAATGCAAGCAGAGTCTAGAAACTGGAAAAGGCCAGGAAATGGATTCTCTCCTAGAGCCTCCAGAAGGAGCACAGCCCTGCCGAAGCCTCGATTTTAGTCCAATGACAGACTTCCAACCTTCAGAATGATAAAATAACGAGTTTGTGTTAAGTCACTGTATTTGTAGTAACTGTTACAGCAGGGCTATCAGCAGCTTCTCCACCAGCGTCCATCAGCACACCAAGGTGCAGAATCCTCGGGTAGGGCCTGGAGCAGTGGCAGTAAAGCTGGTCTCTGCAACCCAGTGCCTCCTAAGCAGAAGCTGTGCCACTGAGGGCCTTGCTGTGAAGGTGTGTGGAACACCCACATCAGGGCAGCACAGACTGACATCTGAGCAGATCAAGTCCCATGACCCCAACTCGGGCAGGGGATTCTCTGTAGGTGGGGGACACAGCACGTGGTTTGCAAGTGAAGTTCACAAACCGTAAAGCTTCTCAGGGGCCTGATATCAGAGACTTGACCCTCAGAGTCAGGTCCGCAGAGGCTGACCAACCAGAACCTTCCGGGAAGGCTGGCCTGGGGCTAAAGGTCAGCAGGTGTGCGGCCACCCTGGACAGGGCTCGGGCACCAGCTGATTCCCCTCCACTCCCGCCAGTGAGAGAAAATCCCCCAGTTCTGACTTTTCATGAGAAGAAGCATGAAGCCTGCGTCTGGCACAGCCTCCCTGCCCCTGGCTCCCTCTGCGCCTGCCAGGTCCTCCCTTCCTACTTCCAAAGCTTTGTGCTTCGCTCCCGGTGCCTGCCCCGGCCTCTCCCTCCCAAGAGGGAAGACCTGGGAACGAGGGGACTCCTGGGCCATCTGAATGGGTGAGAACTATTTCAAGGCTCCGGGTCCCGGGACTGGGTTCTCCCTGTGGCCAACACCCCCAGCACGTGGGCAGAACGCTGGCCGCCAAGCCACCTGGTCTTCCTCTCTGTCCTCTACCTTGAGCTACTCCCAAGCCCCTCAGCCCCCCTCTCACCCCTAAGCTGGTACTCACAGAGCGACCTCCTCTCCTAACAATAAAACCACCACCACTCCTAGGACGCCTGCCAGAGATCCCTGACGCTGATCTATGCTCTCCTGGCGGGTTATATGGGTTATCCCTCATCACAACCGTAGGAGGTGGGCTACCATCCCCATTTCATACCCGAGAATGTGTGGAGCGAAGGGATCTGCCCAAACTCCCATCCCTTAGCAAGTGAGGAGCTGGGATTTACTGGGCAGTCCAGCCTCGAAGCCCAAGCCCTAAACCTTTGATGACATACGGCCCCTAATTCAAAGATGCCCATGTGACAGAGAACAGCGGGTGACCCAGGGCAAGGGCCAGGCGGCGTGAGGGACGACACAATGCAGCATTTATGGAGGCCGACGGACTGGCTCTCAGGCAAGAGCCCAGTGATTCTTTCCCACACTTTTATAACTTCCTTCAGGTGCTAATTAGCCAAGAAAAGATACACAGAACAGCCCTCAAAGTAAGCTAAGTGGAAGAGGAAAAACGTTACTAGTACACTCATGGACGCTAAGGCAACAAAGACAAACGCCCTCAGCCATCAGCCTTCTGCTCCTCATGTCAGGCAGTAGCCATTCTCACCTGCATCCCCCGTCAGAGCCTTCTCCTGATGGCACAGCTGCACCCTCTGCTGACAGCCAGGACCGAAGGATGCTCAGAGGAGAGTGGGGATAAACGGGCTCCCAGGTCAGGCACATGTGGCTTTCAACCTCAGCTCTGTAACTCTGGGGCGATGACTTGCTGTAGCTCTGTTCCCCACTCAGTGAAATGAGATGATGATGTTCTCTCCCTCACGGGTTAGTGCCAGCGACACCCGAGATAACGTCTGTACAGAGGCTGGCGTGCAGCCGGGGGCCAGGCACTGTGTTGTGAGCGTTACATAAATTAACCCGTCAAATCTCATGATCTGAGGCTGGCAGGCCCCTGTAAGCTGCACTGTACAGACGCAGAAGCTGAGGCACAGAAAAGTTAAGTGACTTGCTCAAAGTGACAGAGCTGTGAAGTGGCAGAGCTAGGGTGTGACCCAGGCTGTCTGACTCTCAACTAACATAGCAGTTGCTCTTAATGGCATCACCGGCACCTAGCACCGTGCAAAGGCATGACAAACAGGAGCTGAACTCAAGATGGTTGGTCCCTTCCTGCCAGGTAGGAAAGCCCCACAACTGGCCCACGGTCGGGGTGACCTGGCTCCTGGGTCCCATGGGAACCCTCCCCTGCTCTGGTTCTGAGCATGGGGCTCAGGAAAGCGCCTAGGCAGGCAGGCCGCTGGCTGGGGGAGGCGGAGGGTGACGCAGGAGGACCAGGCTGCTCCCTGCGACTACACTGGGAACCGTGAGCCCCACGACCAACGAGGAGCATGCGACCCAGTGCGGGGAGGGCGAGTCGCAACACATCGCAAGGGGTGACCTCCAGCATCTAAGGCTGGGCTGCTATGACTTATCCAGATGGCGCCTGGAGAGGCTTGCGGCCACAGGGTCTACAGCTCTGCCTGTCCTTGGGCACAGCTGATTTCTCTGCCCTGAATCCCAACTGCACTTGTTTCTGTATCCGTCAGAGAGGTAAGCCCTGGTCATTCACCCAACACAATGATGGCGGCAACGTCTCCCTTTCCTCAGGCCATGTCATTTGCATCTTTCCTTTGGAAAACCTTGCATGAGAGAGCGCGAGCCTGCACAGTGGTTAAGAATCTGGACTCTTCTGCCCGAGCTGGTGTAGGAACCTGGGCAAGCTGGTCGACCTCCCTCAGCCTC
Source organism: Lipotes vexillifer (assembly GCF_000442215.2). NCBI lineage: Eukaryota > Metazoa > Chordata > Mammalia > Artiodactyla > Lipotidae > Lipotes > Lipotes vexillifer. The sequence continues at coordinate 3,369,542 of NW_006779491.1, read as the reverse complement.
CAATGACTCGCCCGCAAACCAGGGCTGATGAGAATGTCAGCCTCGTGGGGCTGGGGGAGAGAGGCAGGAGAAAAAGCAGGTAAAGGATGGGGCACAGTGCAGTCTGAGCTCCATGATCCAAGGGACCACCTGGAACTCATTTCACCAGATCTTTATTCATTTCCCATAGTTCTAGAGTTTATCCAGACTCAGAATTTCTATTTTTATTAAAATCCCTTCAGCTCATACTTGCCTTTTTTTCTGGCTGTGCTACGCAGCTTACAGGATCTTAGTTCCCCAACCAGGGATCAAACCCGGGCCCCCTGCAGTGGGAGCGTGGAGTCTTAACCACTGGACCACCAGGGAATTAAGTCCCTCATACTTGCTATTTTTAAGGATATTGTTCTAGAGCACAAGGCAGCTGAAGTCTAAGCAGAAGGGGCTCGAGTGAGACTGGTCGGCAGACTCACGCAGGTGAACGTGGCCTGTCACTCCATTTGAGCTGCCACCTCGGTTACCTGCAACCACCCTGGAGGAATCGCAGTCCTGTTGATGTCGGCCACTGACCCCTGGGTGCAGGGCTTTCTTTCCAGGAACAAAAGGGAGGAGAAATACAACCAGCCAGATCACTCCCATGCTCTCAAATACACACACAGAAACATGTGGCATGCACTAAGGTCAGCATTTCTACACCAAGGAACCACGCAGTTCTTCTGTGTCAATGATCCAGGAAGGGCTCCACCTTAGCATGAAGAGTGCCTTAATTTAGACATCCTGAAGATCTAAAAAGGAAGAAGGGAAGGACAGAATCTTTACTGAGTACCTGGGATGGGCCAGGCACTGTGTTAGGTCCTTTCAGAGGCTATTTTACTTAATCATCGTGTGAATTCTGCAAGTTATTATCACCATTTTAAGGAAAAGGAAACGGAAGCTCAGAGGGCTCAAGTGATCTAAGTGGCCTTGCACCCAGCAAGTGGCCTTCCTTCCACACTAGGCCACATGGTTGGGCCTGAATTTCACATTTCTATGAGAAAGCACTGTTCCTTGTAAAGGAACAGCCAGAGCGGCTGCGACGTAGAACCAACAGCCCTTGTGTCTCACATTCCCAATGAAACATCTCATCCGGCCTCCTAGCAGAGTGGTACCCTGAACTGTGATCAACCCTGGAAGGAAGAGAAGCAACAAATGAGCCCCAGGACAGACTTCCTCTTAAAGGGTCACAGACAAAGGGACAGTGCTACTAGCAAGCCAAGCGGAAGTTATGTTTAAATTCTGTGTTACCCCACCAACACACACACACACACACACACACACACACACACACACACACAC
>NW_006779491.1:3336995-3368193 GCF_000442215.2 Lipotes vexillifer | reverse complement strand
CACACACACACACACACACACACACACACACACACACACACACACACACACACACACACACACCCATGGGACATTCTAAGGAGGTGACTGCCTTGGGTACCGGCAGACAGGCCTAAGCAGAGATGGAAGGACAGCATTCAGGGCAGCACCCAGGACGCAGGAGGGTGCTGCAGCCCATACCCAGGGCAATGGAACTGGTGAGAACCTGCCTCTGCCCCTTACTGGCTGGATCAGCCTGGCTGAGGGATCCCACAGCCCTGTTGCTCAGGCTGCTCAGCTATGAAATGGGGACAAGTATAGCATCTTCCTCACAAAGTGCTCAGGGCAGTGCTTGCTACTGCTTTATCATTGTTATCATCTCCACAACCTCAGAAAAACAGAGCTTGGGGGCTCAAGTGTCAGACGGAGTCACCAGAGTTGAAAATGTCAGGAGGCTGCTTGGGGCCTTTCACTCAATTTCACAGCATTTATTCTGTGATGGGCCTAGAACACATAAAGAAGGACAAGACAGGGTTCCCACCCCTGCAAAGGGTTGTGTCTGAGAGAGAGGCCAGGGAGCCTCGGACAGGGTGATTAGTCTTCACATGGGCCTGGGCGTGAACTCCGGCTCTACCACGAGCAAGCTGTGAACCTCTGAGCCTCAGGCTTCTCATCTACAAGGCTGGCATAATTCTACAATGTGTCTAGACTAACCGGGGAGTAAGGACTAAGGGAGTGAATGAGTTAAGTGCTCAGGGCACGCTATCGAGCTGGATGGCTACAGAGAAATCGGCTACAATGCGCTCAGGGCTCTGCTTCGAAAACCCACAGAGCTGGCAAACAAAAAGACTATGCAGGGGAAGGGAGAGAGGAGGGGCCATTTGGGTGGGATATTAAAGGATCCGGAAGAAACCGTCTTGGCAGAAGAGGACAGGCATTCCAGGCGGACGGAAGGGCACCAGCAAAGGCACAGAGGTGGAAAAGGACTGGCCATTTGGGAAGGGGTGCTGCTGGGAGAGGCGGGAATGAGGATGAGAATGGAGATTGCAGATGATTGCGGATGGTCTCTAGCCGAGCAGAGGTTTTATTTTTCATTCTGCAGGCATGACGGGAAGTTACCGGTGGGTGTGGAAGAAGGGCAGATGGAGGAGTCTCCTGCCCCCGGCCACCCAGGCCGCCTTCCTTCGCCTTCGCCTTCAGCCCCCGCCCCCCCTGCTTGCACTTCCTGTCAGTCAGGCCAGCCTCCCAGGAGGCGGAGGCCGCAGAGGGGCCTGATGGCCTCAGACTCAAAATCCACACTTTTCTCTGCTCACTCCCCTACCAGCACGTCCTGGCTCTGTGACCTTAGGCAAGTGATCTGTGCTTTAGTTGCTTATCAGTGAAGAGTAGCACTGAGAAGATGGGGTGATAAAGGGATCAGAGTCAAAAGAACTAACACTTGGCTCAGTGCCCCGCAAATCTGCAAGGCACAAAATGTCTAACAAAGTGCAGAATCTCCCCTAGCCCCTTCCTCTTTTTCACCCCCTAAGACAAGCCATCAGAGTTAAAGGTCGCTCTGGCTAACTGTGCAAGGCAGCACGGGTCCTGACAGTAGCACACACGGGGCTCACACAGGTTTAGGAATCTGTGGAAACGGCCTCGGTCTAGAGGTTCAGTCACCCTTCAATACCTGCTCACCTGTCGGCCAGCCCCGTGCTCACAGGTCCCAGCACTTGCCTTCGGGCTCTTCCAAGCATGGGGAGCCTTCCCTCCTCATCCCTCAATCATACCACAGAAAGTTCTCAAAGGACAATGCCGCCAGTCCCTCACCTCCGAGGCACATCTACTGTAGTCTGTCCCCCTCTCATTCTCCAGAATTCTGCCCCAGACCTCACCGCCCTTCCCCCTGTTGCCAGCCCGCTCCTTCCACCCCACAGACTGGGCAGGCCCATCTCCCTGTTCAGGGGGGTCAATGGAGCGGCCAGCAGGCTTGAGCCCGTGTTCCCTCCTGGGAGGCACACAGAGGAAAGGACTCTTTTCCCATAAGGGCACCCTCCAGGTGCCTGTGCCCCCTCAGGAGAGCGGCCTCCACCCCAGTGAAGTCACCCAAGGCCCAGAATTTATGCCATTGAGGATTCTACCCCTTTCTCTACTCTTTTAGGTTTCTGCCTTTAATAGTTTTTGCCATATTAAAAGGTCTGTTTATTTTATTCATCTCAATTATTAATAAGAGTAATTATCTTCATATTTTAGCTAGAGTCCTTTAATCAATCTTTGTCACTTTTACTTTAAAGAAATCTCATTTTTTTTTTTTTTTTTGCGCAGGCCTCTCACTGTTATGGCCTCTCCCGTTGCGGAGCACAGGCTCCGGACGCGCAGGCTCAGCGGCCATGGCTCACGGGCCCAGCCACTCCGTGGCACGTGGGACCTTCCCGGACCGGGGCACGATCCCGCGTCCCCTGCATCGGCAGGCGGACTCTCAACCACTGCGCCACCAGGGAAGCCTAATCCTACTGTAACTTTTTAAATGTCCCCTTCTGCCACTTTAATGACCATAATTTAGTTTGCTGTACCCTGTTATAAGTGTTTGTTGGATTTGGTTTTCATTTTTTATTGTAATTTTAACAGCCTTATTGAGATATAATTCATATGCCACACGATTCACCTGTTTAAACTATACAAGTCAGTGGTCTTTTAGCATATTCACAGGTATGTGCACCCATCACAAGTCAGTTCTAGAATATTTTCATCACCTCAAACCCTTTAGCTATCACCCCTCTGTGCCTCCAGCCCAGCCCTAAGCACTCACTAATCTACTGTCTTATTCTGGACTCACCCCTAAATGGAATCCCATACTCATGGCCTTTTGTGATTGGTTTCTTTCTCCATTGAATGATCATGGCATCCTGGCTGAAAAGTCAGTTGACCACAGATGTGTGGGCTTTTTTCTGGGCTCTCAATTCTATTCCATCAGTCTCTAATTCTATCCCTGTGCCAGTACCATGCTGTCTGGATTACTGTTGCTTTGTAGTAAGTTTTGAAATTACAATGTGTGAGCCCTCTTACTGGATTCTTCTTTTTCAGGATTGTTTTCGCTTTCTACGTACCCTCTAATTCCGTATGAATTTTAGAATGAGTTTATCGATTTCCACAAAGAAATCAGCTGGGATTCTTACAGGAATTGCGTGGAATCTGAAGATCAGTTTGGGGAGTACTGACATCTTAACAATGTTGTCTTCTGACCTGTGAACGGGATATTTTCCCACTTACTTAGATCTTAAGTTTCTGTCAATATTTTGTAGTTTTCAGAGCACATGCTTTGTACTTGTTTTGTTGAATTTATTCCTAAGTATTTTATTCTTTTTGATACTATTGTGAACAGAACTGTTTTCTTAATTTCATTTTCGGACTGTTCATTACAAGGGTAAAGAAATATAACTGATTTTTGTATATTGATCTTGTCCTGCAATCCTGTTGAACTTGTTTTTTTATTTTTGAAAAGTCACAGGGCAGCAGCTTGGGGGAAGAGTCCACACCATAAACAGGGAGGTATAGACACTAGAACTACCCCATCCTCTTCACAGCTGGACTCACCTTGCCACTGAACCTGGGAAACCCGCTAAATGCCTGTCTCAGTCATTAGCCCCAGGGAGCCCGACTTCTGTCAACTGCTTCTGACTGTGATCCTTTTCCGAGGGATTACAAAGTTAACTTCTATTTCTCTTCCCTTCTGTTCTCAGCACAACTTAATAAACACAGAATGACTGCTAAACACTGGAAGAAAATAATCCAAATTTGAAAAACACATCAGTTCAGGTGACTGTTTTCGTTACCAAGATATTTTTGCCTTTTGCAAAACAGATCACTGCAGCTTTCTGTAACACATTTGAAATATGCTGAAATCCAAACTCTTTGTTTATGTCCTTTGAGAAACACTCATATATATCCAGGCGCACCTGTAAATTTACATGAAGCAATAATCATCTTTATTATTTAAGTCTTGTCTACTCCATAACAGCTTGAAGGGAAGGTTATATGTTAATTTTGCAAACTGGGAAGACACAGCTCAAGGCAAGAAAAGACTAAAAAGCTTTGCACTCATCCCTTTGTCTCCTCCTGCTCGAGGAAAGTCACTGGAGGGGCACCTAATTAAATTAAATTGGCTGAACATTTACTTAGCACCTACTCTGTTTCCAGCAGACAATGCACAGACATTAAGGACAAAAAGTATGTGAGGGGTGCGGCCACCACCCTCAAGGAGGGTGGCTTAGTTGGGAAAAAGTCACACAGATAAATAGCTGAGACACAGCGTGGCAGGCCTGTCCATGAGCCTAAAGAGCTGAGAGGTGGTGACAAGACCACGCGGGGATGAGATGAGCCTCCTGAACAGTCAGAAATGGGCTCATTGCGCGTGTGCGTGACAATCTACAAGTGCTGGCCGCCATCTCATCGTCTTAGGTATTTGCCCTCTTAATCTCACCACTGACATCCTTAGTACCCAGTCTGAGTCGTGCTGCTCCTTCTTCCCAGCACTGGGCCTCCAGAAAACTAGGACCACTCATGGTGTGATGAGGACACACCTTCAAGGGTTAGGCAGACAACATACCCGGACTGAGGCCAGCTGCGGGTTAAACAGCAGCTGAATGAATGGGGAAGGTGGGTTCCCTCAACAGAGGGTGGCACACACACCTCTCTGCCTCACCAACTGCTATTAAAGAAATGCAGTTTAATGTTGCCTAGTTTTATTCCTACAGGGAAGTTGAAAGGCTGACTTTGTAGGTGAAATTTCTGACTTTTAAATGCCATCAACTACAATCAGAACACCATGAGGCCAACAAAATACACTACCAGATGTGGCCCAAAGGCCCTGCTCTGTGTACACTGTCGCCTGTAAGCTCCACAACACTCTGGAAAGATATATTATTCCACATAATCCTGATGAGGAAACTGAGGCAGAGAGAGGTCAAAACTTGCCGAAGGACTCCCCAACAGGAAATGACGGGACAAGAATTCTAACCCAGGCTGTCTTACATCAAAAGTCCATTCAGGTGTGACAGTCTCAAGGGGCTAGTTTGAATTTCCAAGGACCTCAAGCCGTGGAGAAGCCCAGCAAAAAAAGTTACTTAAGGCTATTTCTTTCTTAATTTCTCTTTACTCTTAAAAAATTACTCATCTGCTTATTTTTATTTTTATTTTTTGCAGTACGCGGGCCTCTCACTATTGTGGTCTCTCCCGGTGCGGAGCAACAGGCTCTGGACGCGCAGGCTCAGCGGCCTTGGCTCACGGGTCCAGCCGCTCCGCGGCATGTAGGATCTTCCCGGATCGGAGCACGAACCCGTGTCCCCTGCATCGGCAGGCGGACTCTCAACCACTGCGCCACCAGGGAAACCCGACATCTGCTTATTTTTAATGCCTTTCTTTCAACAGGTCAGGAAATAAAAATGCTTATTAGATCCACAGGTCATGATATTTTAAGCATTCAGATAATCATATTTCCAAGTCAAATGTTAGGTGGGAATCCCCAGCACACCTCTCAGTTCCTGAAGCCTTTTCTTCCCTGCCTCAGGACCCAGCAGAACTTCCTGGTTTCCTGTCTACTTCAAGGCTGATGCTCTCCATCCCTTCCCCTGAGGAACTCCAGTCATTCAACCAGTCACACATCTACTCAGCACTTATGACACTCAAAGATGAAGTCTGCTCTTGGGGGGCTTTCCTACCTCCAGGGGCTCCTGCCTTTTATACATCTGTTGTGTGGTAATATCTGCGTGCTACCATCTCCTCCACAAGACTTAGACACAGGTAAGTCAGGCAGGGTGGGCAGTGATTCCATTAACTAAATGAGGAAGTAAAGGAAGAGACACAGCTCCCTCAGACTGGCAGCTCGGTCACTCAGCAAGCATAGCACCGCCCTCCTGCAGGCACCAAGCCAAGTGTTGGGGACGCCGTGGTCTGTCCTCATCCAGCAAACATTCTCTGGAGCTGTTAGTGAGTCCAGTCTCCACAGGTTACTTGCTATGCCCACATAGTCAAGCACACAGGCCTTAAGTTTTTTAAAATTACACAACTTTTAGTTTTACCTGGCGTTAATAACTTTTTTCCACTTGCTTGGTTTTCTCTGTACCCATATCGAATTCACACTCAGACTCTCTGCTAGCATACAAATTTCCCTTCACATATTCACAGGCACTAAGCAACTGATCCTTTGCATGGACTTCCGTCCCCCACCCCCCGGCGTCTGTCATCATGATTTCCCTTCATCATCTCTCCAGGGTTTCCATTGTCCCCCCTCTTCCTGGGCCCCATGCTTTCCTGTCTCTTGGCTTAGCCTGTTATTTGATGGTGTACATCCTCCTGTGGCTTCCTAAAAGGGAACTTGGGAGATCAGAGATGAATTGTTTCCAATCCGCATGTATGAAAATGTGTGAGGTCCTTATTCTCACACCTCATTGACTGGAAGATTCCAGGGTGAAAGTCCATCCCCTTCAGAAAGTTGATGGTGTTGCTCCAAGCTCTCTAGCTTCCATTACTACTGGGAAGTCTGATGTCTCCTCTCTGGAGGCTCTTCAATCCCCAGACTTCTGAAGTCTCAGGCTGTTGGATCCTGGTGTGGGTTTCTTTATGTTCATCATGCTAGACATCTGTGCTAGGTCTTTTGATCTAGAACTTAACATCCTTCAGATCTGGGAAAATTCCATGTCATTTCCCGTCATCTCCTCCTTTCTACTCCCCTGCACACACACTCCCTCCCCTTACTGTGAACTTTAACTCCTACTGTGTGGACATTGGATCTTTTAGACTCAGTTTCTTATTTTCAACTTAAAACTCTCCTATGTCCATCCCTTTTGAGTTTCTGTTCTTTACAGGAGATTTTCTCAACTTTATCTCACTATCTTTCCTTCCACCAAATCTTTTATTGCAATAGTCATATTTCTTTTATTTCCAAGAGCTCTTTTTTATTTTCTGCACGTCCCTCCTTTATAGCCTCTTGCTCTGGTTTCATGATGCAATATCTTCCTTCTCTCTCCTTTCCTTTTCTTCTGCTCCTCATTTTGTTTCTATTTCCTAAGTTAGTTTCTCTTACATTCATGTTAGAGTTCTCAAATGCTTGGTGAAGTGTTAAAATGCTGGAGATTCCCTGGTGGCGCAGTGGTTGAGAGTCCGCCTGCTGATGCAGGGGACACGGGTTCGTGCCCCTGTGCGGGAGGATCTCACATGCCGCAGAGCGGCTGGGCCCGTGAGCCATGGCCGCTGAGCCTGCGCTCCGCAACGGGAGAGGCCACAACGGTGAGAGGCCCGCGTACCACCAAAAAAAAAAAGTTAAAATGCTTCATTAAGATACTGCTGTACATTAAAAGTCCTGTGTTTTGCAGGGTCAGGAAGAGAAAGGGAGAGGCTGCCATTGTGTGGGCTTCCATGAAGGGTGAGCAGGCAGAGGCGGGCTAATTTGCTAGGAATCCCCTAAATTTCAGGAACTAGAAGACTTTTCTCTTGGACTGGTCAGTTTCTGCAGAAAAGAAGCCTCCAGCCTCTGGCTTTAGGGACTGTAAGCCTGGCAGCCAGCGTTTTAGGAGCCACAGGGGGAAAGGCAGCGAAGACTCCTACCTCACTGTGTATAGAGATTATCTCATACTGCCTGTTATCAGCACTGTACCCTGTCCCCAGCTGCATCTCATGTCTGAGAGTCTCAAAAGCCTCCAGTGCATCTTCTCTTGAGGTTAAGTCCAAGGAATGAGGAATCACTGGAGGTACTAATGAGGAAAGACTGCTAAGCCACAAAGTCCAGACCTCTGTCTTTGTGGTAAAGGGCTCATTGCCTGGTTATGCCAAGTAGGGGAGGGGACGTGGGGGGTGCAATGGCTCTTCACAGACTATAAACCAATCCTCTTGTCTCTAGCCCCATCCAGACTGGTGCTTTCAGAGGTCCCTGGTTTATTTCAGGTTTGAGGTGCCCACTCTTGGCTACTGCCCCACACAAGCATTCAGCTTTCCCAGTCTGCTCGGTCAGTTACCGTTTAGACATCTGCCTTTGAGCACAAAAATGTAGACAACTCTCCCTGCTGTCACTTCCTGTCCTATTCTCTTTGGACTTGCAGGTTTATTCCTTTTATAGCCTATTATCACTAGGAAGGAGTTGGAAGAGTGCAGAAAACCACATCTATTCCTTCTGTCATCTTTTACTGAAAGCTCTAACCCTAAGATTTTGAAACAACTTTGGTTAATCAGGAGGAGTTAAACAGCATGGGCTAAAAATCAAGAAGTGAGAAAAAAAAAGGACTAAGGAAGGTTTTTAAAGTTTCATAGTCTATTGTCCCTAGTTTAACTTTCTTAGAAAGTTCAAATCCCACCTCCACCACTTCCTGATTGCTTAACCTCATATAAGTTACTTAGCATCTCTTAACTTTAATCTTCTTACCTGTAAAATGGTAATAATACCACCTACTTTGCAGGGCTAGAAAATGCAATCATGCAACACACAGATCAGGTACTTAAAAAATACTGGCTTAGCATAAGAAGGAAAAGATAAATTTCGGTTTCTGGACCCCAGGAATGGGAGATGTTGGAGGGACATCCATATAGAGATGTTTGCTGGGAGTCAGAATGGGTTTCATTCAGCAAACGTTTCCTGAGCGCTTTTTATATAGAAGGTCCTGGGCCAGGCGCTGAATAGAGTGGAAAAAATAACGTGAAATCATCCTACCTCAGGGCAGAACGTGGTAAGAGGGACAGGCTGGCACTTAGAGGGGAAAAGTGAAAACTGTCCGTGCAGCCCAGGCAGGAGCCAAGCCTGCCTTTACCTTTCTTGGTCTTGCAAGGTCCACGTTCAGGGTGGATCTCCTGTAAGGGAAGAGGCACCACCTTGGCCAGCCCCGCGTTCAGCATGTACTGGTACAGGCGCTTAAATGTCCTCTCGCACAGCCCCTGCAAAATTGAAACGCTGCTGTTAGGTAGAGCAAGGTGTTTGAAACTATTGGAGGGTCATGTACACGAACAAGCGGGGACCTGAGTTAACTGATGATCTTGAATGAGGAATCACTGGAGGCACTAATGAGAAAATACTGCCAAGCTACCTTGTCCAGGGAACAAAACGAGTCTCCAGCAGCATATAAACCATCCATTTGATTATGAGTGGGGAAAGAGATTTCCCTAAAAGGATCCTGAAAGGATGCACCTGAAAGGGGTGAGAATGAGGCAGATGGGGGCAGCACTAGAAGATTTTCACTGTATACCGTTTCATCTTGTTTTGATTTTTTTAAACAAGTAAGTGTATTATTAATTATTAATAGATATATACACATGTACACACACCTCTCACAGGCAGTGGAAGAGAAAAAATTAAATTTAAGACCTTTAAAAAAATTTAGTCTATCTGTGAAGTTACAACAAAATGAGGATGAGTACATCCACCCCATCACTCATATTTCTGCGAGGAGGCAACACAACCATAATGACCCAAAGTGCTCCTAACTATTGAGGTTACCAATGAGCAGCCTCCAGTGCAGGCCGTGTTTTTTCATCTACACGTTTTCTTTGAAAAAAGTAATTTACGGGGCTTCCCTGGTGGCATAGTGGTTGAGAGTCCGCCTGCCGATGCAGGGGACATGGGTTTGTGCCCCGGTCCAGGAGGATCCCACATGCCACGGAGCGGCTGGGCCCGTGAGCCACGGCCGCTGAGCCTGCGCGTCCGGAGCCTGTGTTCCGCAACGGGAGAGGCCACAGCAGTGAGAGGCCCGTGTACCGCAAAAAAAAAAAAAAGTAATTTACTTGCCAACATTGAAAAGTGAGAGAGTTCATTTTAAAAAAAACAGATTCTGGCTTCTCTTGAAAAACAGGATCTGGCAACAAATCCTAGGCCTGCGGTTCCTCCCAGCATCAGCCAGAGGGAGGTGAGGACCAGCTGCTCCCTCCAGACAGGCACGCCCAACCCGGACGCCCTGGCCTTCTCTGCCCATCAGACCCCTTACATGGTGAGGCCGAAGGTCAGTTCCTGTTTACCACCATTTTTGTGCTGCTTTTCTCTCATGATAGTTAAGAGGAAAGTTGAATAATTCTTGAATCCACACTGATATAAAAAATTTTTTTTTTTTTTTGCCCACACCACGGGGCTTGCAGGATCTCAGTTCCCCAACCAGGGATTGAACCCGGGCCACAGCAGTGAAAGCGCTGAATCCTAACCACTAAACCACCAGAGAACTCCCTCAAAAAATTATTTTACACTTGGCCTGTTTCACTAATCCATACCACTCTCCTGGCCACTACTAGCATTTGATTTTGCCACCACTGGAACAGCCAGGCAGGTTACCACCTGAACAGCAAGACGCAATCGCGACTAAGAGTGGTGCATGGCACCTCCCAGGTTTCCTCTTACACTCTGGTGTGGAGAGAGGCAGCATATGTCTGAGGGATGCTGCCACCACCCACGTACGTGTGGTCACCTCTAGAAGGAACCAGTACGCTAACTGCTAGGCAGCAGAACATATTGTTATCAAAGAAATACAGACAACTCACATACGGCTCACTTAACCCGCTGGCTGGTAAATGGCACCTCTTGTTAATCCAGCTGTGCCCCCAGCGTCGTGGAAAGACCCTATGGAAACGCATCCATCGAACCCTAGCCCTCAACATATGGCCCTGAGCCCTGGAACATCCTATGGGGGGCTGCCATCGAGGACTCACATAATCTGCCCAGAGGGTGGATGACATACATAGTCCTTCCCGTACGGGGGGCCTACCGTTGAGGACTCGCACAACCTGCCCAGTTAAAGAAAGTGGCCTTCCCCACTCCCCCCAAAAGACAGAATCCATATTCACGGTGTCCACCTCATCCAGAGGTTAATTATTCACTAAATCCTGCTCAGCCTTCTCTGACCCCTATTTCCAGCTGCTGACTAAACATCACCAAGTCAAAGTCCCAGAAGATCTTCATACTCAATAAATCCTAAAATCTAATTTGTCATGTGCCTCGATCTCAGGCAAACTCACTCCTCTTTCTGAACTCTGTACTTTCACTGTACATTCATTCAACAAATCTGGGCTCAGCGTCTCCGTGGGCCAGGCCGTCCTCATGGTGGGGGGTTGGCAGGCACGATCCCTGCCCTCAGGTACCCGCCCTCCAGCTCTGGTCCACCCCAGGGAGGGGTTGCCACTCAAGCTAGACAACAGACTCCTCCTTCGTTGCTCCCCACACATGACACCCACACCCTGGCTTCAGTCACTCACCAAGTCCTGCTAGTGCCACCCCCCAAACATCACCAACAATTCAAGGCATCACCCACCCTACCTGAGGCCACAAGCACCCACCTCCCCGCCCTGCCTCCAATCCCCTCCCCATCCATCAGTTCATCTCCCCAACACTCAAACTGCAGTTCACCAGGCTAAAGGCTGAAACCCAAGTCCTCAGCCTGGCACTTGAGACCTTCTTTATCTGGCTCCAACTTTCCTTTCCAGCCACGTCTCTTACTACTCCCGCCGGGGACGCTGCCGCCTGGCTGCCTCCCGTGTCACTGCCAACCTCGGAAACACCCCGTCACCTCCCACAGCTCCACGCCTTTGCTCCAGCCCATCTCTGCCTGAATGATGGTCTCTCCTCTGCCAGATGATGCTGACTTCATCTTCAAAGCCCAGCTCAACTGGAACTGGCTCTACAAAGCTTTTCCCATCTCTCCTTTCACGCAACTCAAACACATCCTTCCAAGGAGCGGTCTGGCCTGAGTGTGTGGTCACACGTCAGCCCCTCCGATTAGACTGCTCTGCGGCAGTGTAAGACCGTCATCCTCGTTAATTTTTGCCACGGTGGTGCGAAACACAGTTCTGACTCCAAATCGATACTCACTAAAGTATTTGTTGAATGAATAAATAAACAGTGTCCTGTATCAGTCAAATCTTGTCACTTAGATCGTCCACAGCGTTGACCTAAGACTGCTCAGTTTCTCTACCCTTGAGTGACTCAGCAGGGCAGAGGGTTTCGATCTTCAGCGTCTGCATGGGCTGGACGAACTATATAAAGAACCAAGTGGGCAGATACTTCTTTGAGCTTTTGTAGGCGTTTCCTTCATCTTGACCAGGGCCTCTCAGGAAGAGGCCTTATCAGTCTACCTTTCATTCCCCACTTTTGACAGACACTCAGATACTGAGAAATATTTCTCTCCTCCTGAACAGCAGTGCTCATAGTGACAAATGGCACTGCCTGCGTGTCTGAGAGGTGACAGGAGGGAAGGGGCCTGGGGTGGGTGGCCAGCACACAGCCAGCTCCAGATAACTGCTATCACAAGAGACCACGGGCCCAGGCTGGCCAGAGCCTCTGATATTTCCAGGGAAGCTGGTAACCGAGATTTTGAGGCAAAATCTCAATTTTTAAAAGATGCTAGGTCAAGGTTCTTTTTAACAATGTGCAGACTGAATCTGACCCACAAGCTTTGGTTTATAACCTCTGCTTTAAAGAGACTTGGGCATACAGTGCATTTAGCAAGAGGGGAGAGAGCCCTTCCCTCAGCACAGTGAAATCAGAGAGCAGAGCCCCCCCGGGGGGCAGCACAAGGTGAGGAGCAAGAAGGATCTACCTGGAGTCTACAGCCTGGAGTCTACAACCAGACTCCAAGCCATGCTCCTTTGGGGACGAATTACTATCACCCCTAAATCTTGACTTCAAATCCTACTGTTTCACCTACAGGGCAGTCTTACTTTCCTCCCGTTTCCAGTGTTGGCTCTTTCCTAACTTCTACGGAAGAGGGCTCAAATCAGACCGGAAGCAGCATCACCCCTGTGCTTTCTTCCTCCCACTCTTACTTCATCACTGTCTCTGTTCCTGGACCCAAAGATGAAGCAGGTCCATAACTGCTTTTCTCCCTGTTGTCTCTCCTCCTTCTCAGTAGTCACTCTGTTATTTCAGCATAAAACCACTGGGAACAAAATTACAAGCTTGATTACGAAAGTAAATCTAAACGCTCAGATTCACCATTCCACAGGAACTTTTATAGCAGGACTTGGCGCAAATCCCTGGGGAAAACTGGAGGCCACCCAAGAGCAGGAAGGACTTAAAGACTGAGCCCTTTTTCATTCTGTAAAGCAAAGTTCTGCTTGTTTCATGGCTATGTTAACAGAGAAGAGCCAGTTTTGACTCCATGTTGATGTTTGACTTTAACCTTTGCTTTTCGTTGCTTTTGTTATTATAACCATACATAACGACCTGCCTCAGGGAACCCTGCCCCTCTGCCTGAAAGTTGAACTAAAGTGCCTTTGTTCAGCTCACAGGGAGACAATCTAACCCTGCCCACCTGTGAATGGCTGAAGAAAAGAAGAAATTAACATATCCCCTCCCTGATGCTGGCCAAGCCAGGCAAAACTAATGGCCATTTTACTTTACTTCCTCATCTCCTACCCCGCTCTGTTCTATAAAAAAAAACTGGCATCCAGACCCAGACAGGATGGTTTGTGGGGACCCCAGTCCGCATCTTCTCGGTCTGCCGACTTTCCGAATAAAGTCATTATCCCTTGCCTTGACACCTCGTCTCCCGATTTACTGGCCTGTTGTGCGGCGGGCAGAATGGGCTTGGACTCGGTAACAGCTAGGGGTGGTCAAGCCCACGACAGGGTTTTCAACTGCAGTGCAATGAAATCTACACTTGACAATGCTCCCCACTGCGTTACAAACAGATCCAGCCCCCCACACGGGCAGGGGCAGCTCACCAGTTCCTCCCTCAGCTTTCCCAATGTCTCTGTCCGGTTACTCCGTGTGCTCAGCACAGCTGAGAGCTTCTCCATAAGGATGTCGTATTTGCTCCTCCTGTGAGAAATATAAAACACTTCATTTTTTTCCAGACCTATTGCTAAAGACTGCCTGTTTTTTAAAGATGACAAGATTTAAATGACAACATATCAAACTACAGAACCTTGTGGTCTTAGGTCTCAGAGAACATCCAGCCCGACTCCTTGTCCCTTACAGCTGGAAAGACTGGGGCTCTGAGTGGTTCAGTCTCACGGCCACGGTCACCGCACTAGTGGCAGTGTACAGACTAGCCTCCGTGGCTAAAAGTGTCACGAAATGATTCTTTAAAATGCCTTACATCTTTTGATCATACTGATAAATGGAATACTGCCTGCCATATCAGTAAACAAAGGATGTCACAGTCATCAGCAATTGCAGCCCTCCAAGGTGAGCCAGTGAGCCCTGAGGAAACTCAGGAAAGAATACCTGCCATCTAGCAGCCATCAGACTGCAGCCACTCCCCATGGTGGGCCCTGAGGAATCTCAGGATGTGAAAACACAGGATACTGGCCCCAAATAGCTGAGGTACATATCAAAGGAATGATTTCAGTGAGCCCAGACTCTTGCACCTTGCCATACACAGAAATGCGGTAAATTCCTTAACTTGGTTTTCTTTAACAATTATCTTTTGATGTTCAGATTACCTGCCCTGGGCTTGAAGTCCTAAAAATTCCCACCGAATAAAACAGAACTCTCAACTTTTAGACTGTGAATATTTTTTGAGTTGACAATACCTTAAAGTTTAGGAAGCACCAACATATTTCCTTATAAATCACTTGGTAAGAAAGGAGGAATTATTTCATAAAGAAGTTAAGCTTTTCTAAAATTCAGGCATAAAATGCGAACCCAGGTCTGCTTCCTGGAAATACAGTGCCCTCTGCAGTAATCAGGACACCTCTCTGATTCTGAAGCCCTGGTTTCTCTCACTTTGCTGGCCTGAATGACTTTCCCTTCCTTTGCATTTTTATTGTGAAGTGGATGTCATAATAAATGCTTACAAGCTAATGGACGCCAAAGGAAGCTATTAAAGGAACCAAGGGCTACCCTTGCTGTGGGTGGGTGGGTGGGTGGGGTGTTGGAGGAGGGGCTGAGAGGAAGGTATTGTCATGCAGGTGGGGAAGGTGAACTTGGCTTTAACTGCCCACAGGTTTAGCAGGAGGGAGGGCATATATATGGGATCCAGAGAAGCCCACTTCTCCATTTTTACTGCCTTTCAATGAAAGAATAGATGAAGGCACAGATATTCACTGTACACTGTAAAGTAGTAGCAAGCTTTGTCACGGCCACACTCTACAGAAGAGGAGACAGTGGTTCAGAGAGGGCAAGTGAGCGTGCCCAAATCAGGAGCAAAGACTTAAATACAGATCTTGACTTAGTCCATTGTTCTCTCTTCCAGCCACAGAACCCTGTCACCATAACAAATCAAATTTGACTTATTTACTTTTATTTTTACACTCCCAAATTGCAGCAGAATGTTAACAGTTCCTATTGCTGGGCTGTGGGGTGACAGGCTTTTTTTTTTGCCCTTCTTTTCTATATAATTTCCAGATTTTCTAAATAAGCAACACTTATTCTCATAATCCAAAATAGGCGGTACATGTCTTTTTTTTTTTTTTTTAAAAGCCGGTCACATTCTGATTTGGCCTCTAGGAATTTTTAAAGGTATAATACACATGGCTGAAAGACAGAGGTAAGGGAGCATTCTGGCGTCTCGCACTGTACCTGTCCATGTGAAACCGATTCAGGAGGAGGAGAATTGAGTGCTGCTGGGCTCCGGTGGGTAATCGGATCACGTGTGACTGCATCGTAATGAGCCCATTTTTGTTCAAAATTTTCCTATGATAGTGGAGCTTCCCAGCATCAACCCTGGAGGAGAGGAAGAGAGTGGGCGGTCATTCTGCTTTGTTGGTTGCTTTCACCCCACAGTGTGCAGGACACGAACACCAGAGACACACACCTCCTATCCAGCCAACCTGAGAACAGCCGCTATGTGACAATGGCCTTGGAAAGAACAGCCGTGCCTCAGCCTAAGGCACACCCCAGACCCCCAAGAGAGGTGGAGAGGGGAAATGGAGTGGGAAAGGGTGGCTGGCGCAGGAGACAGTAAGGGTTATATTAGCAAGGAGCCAATCAGACATGGGTTTCTAATCATATAGCGGCCAATAACTAGGGTTGCCATGCATGCTGGCTCGCCAGGTGGTCTCAGTTTATGCCAGTTGCCTTGGCGTCCCTTCTGGTCAGCTCCACCTTCCACGCTCAAAATGTCTGGTTTGGACAATAAATTCTATGGTCACCCCAGGGTCTCTCTCTCTCTCTTTTTTCTTTTTTCAGCTACAACACGAGGCATGCGGGATCTTAGTTCCCCAGACCAGGGATCAAACCCATGTCCCCCTGCAATGGAAAGGCAGAGTCTAAACCACTGGACTGCCGGGGAGTCCCCCTTTTTTTGGTCTTTTTTCCAGGGTCTCTTCAATGAGAAAGCATCGTGCTTCTGATCACCATGGATGTGGGGACTGCCCAGGTGGCAGGGCCCAATGATCAGGGAGCCCCAGCATTTACAGCAGAGAAGCTAAAGCATCCCCTCACTTGAAAGCAGTGCTGTGGAGGTCTCGTTGGAGCTCCCCTTGCCACCGGGACCGGCCTAATCGCTCCAAAATGCAGTAGGAGAAGTCGGGGAGCTTCAGGTCGGGGTCACCCTCCAAGCCGATCAAGGCCCGGTACCGCATGTCTTGGGAGGCAACAATGATCAGTCTCTTCCGCCACCTGCAAATCAGAAGCCACCGCAGGAAGAAATAACTGTAATTGATTTTTAAGAAAATCGAAATATGAAAAAGCAGAACCTTAGTGAACCATCATTTCCTGCTTCTTCTTGGAGGTTCACAATCCCCCAGTTAAGGAGGTTTCCATCCTAGAACCATAGAGCGTTCAGGGGTAACAGAGCCAGTCTCACCAGTTCCTTGCTCAGAGCCCTCCCCGTCTGGCCAGGGCCCTCAGGCCATACCCCTGACTCCCAACCAGGGCCTGGCCCGCCCTACACACCCCCACGGCCCTGCCCTGCCCTGCGTCCACAACAGCCCCGCTGGTCCTCTGCCCAGCTGCTCTGCCCTCACATCTTCAGGCCACTGATTCTCATCATTCAGGCCACTGCTCAGATACCAACACCTCAGGTCTTCCTGAAAATGCTAACCAGAGTCTATCCCCCGCCTCTGACCATTTCCAGACTCTTCACAGCACCTGGCACTCTCAGAAATGGCCGCTTTTTGGGGCACACATTTCTGCAATAAGCACCCTAAGAGGGAGCAGGTTGTCATCAGGGTCCCCAAGACATCCTCAGGGCCTAGAATGGTTCTGGTGCACAGCAGGGTCTCTGTAAACATCTAATAAGTGAACAAACTCACATACTGAACTGGATGGATAAAACAAACTTCAGAATCAAAAACAGTGCCCTGTGTCATCAGTGGACCTGCAGCCTGTTGGAGACCAGACTTGGGACAAATCATTACTTCCTCCTACTGTCTTGGTGTGTGAAAAATAATGCCCAAAAAAGAGGCCAAGAACACTTCCCAGCCAGGTGCTTCGAGATGTCGCAGCTGGGAAAACTGACTTCTTTGCTGAGGTCGAACAGTCTACAGCGCTGAAGATGGAGACTTCACCCTGGTGCCTTAGCTGCTGACTTAAATGGCCATCTTGGGCAGACTGTCTCAGGTCCTAGTCCTGCCAGAGATCCCACAAGGGTGGGCTGGCAGAGAAGCTATCCCCATTCACTCCTCCCCACTCACTCCTTGGCATCAAGACACACCAGTTGGAGGAGCTCCCTCTCCCAGGGGAATGAGTCACCAATGGTCCATATTAGAGCCCAAGGGCTCCCAACCCCTCCCACCTAGAACCACCATCTACTGCTCCCAGCCTGTGGTTTATAGATGCCTGATCGCAAGCCCTGTCTTCAGTCACATCGCTCAGTCTGACAGTTCCTCCTCTTGGCCCCCGCTTGCCGCCCAATACACCAGATGACTTCATTGCTCCCACTGAACAGGCAAAAAGGAAAAAGAGGAGGAACTGCCCATTGCCATGTCTACATTTTCATTTAACTGCAGCTTCTTTCACATTGCCTGTGACCCATAATTAGTCTTCTGCATAGTCACAGGGTCTGTATGGTCCATCTGCAAAAAGAATGTTAGGCTGTGAATACACGTGACGGACAGAAAGTCTACTTTTCTGTGTCTGTGTGTCACAAACTTAGGACCTGTGTTCTCTGTCTCAAAACAGGCTCATTACGTTAAATTGGAAGAGGTCAGCTGAGAAGAGAAAAGTTTGAAAACGGGAGCTGATTTGCTGCTTTAAGAACGTGTTCAGGGTGGTTTACTCCCCTGTCCTATCAGAACTCCAACATCTCCCAGTAGCTGACTCTAGGACTCCTGCCCGAGGCCCACATTGCTGACCCTGGTCATCACATAGGTTATCCAACACTGATGAAGCGCCACGCAAGGTACCGGAGATGCCAAGATAAATAAAAATGGCATCTGCCTTCACGGAGCTCAGAGTCTACTGAAGAGAAAGACAAGAAAAGGAACACTTACTCTGGGATTCGATAACTGTGGTCAAGGTCATGGAATGACATGTGCGAGGAGCCCCAGTTCAGGCCTATGTGTGTGAAGAGAGCATGTGTGCAGTCACCAGGGAGAGCTCTTCCTGAGCTAGCAGGAAGCCGGGTGGGGGAGGGTCAGGAAGCAGAAGCTGCAAAGCTCCAGAGCCAGAGGAGGGGAGGGGAGGTCAAGAGGAAGAAGGAGTGAGTATAGCTGTTTCTTCCAAGAAGCATGGCTGCAGCAACAGAATCACAGCTACGGGGAATCCAAGGCCAAGAGGTCTTGTTTTAAGATGAACGCGCCATGGTAATGGGCTGACGAGAAAGTACTGGTCAACAGGCAAAAGCTGCAAATAAAGGAGAAAAAGGAGCTAGCTGACAGAGGTCGGAAAGAGCACGAGGTACGGGGTGGGGGGAAACGGAGGAAGAGAAGCATCCAGATGACTGCCCGACGCAGGGCCAGGCTTCCCGTCTCCCCTGAGGTGAGGGAGGGGGAGAGAAATACAGGCAAGCCTGCAAGCTGAGGAAGAAGGTGGCAACTAGGAGAGTTCAAACCGGAAGCTTCTCCCTGTTCTGTCAAGTAGGAAGGGAGGTGGGGGTGGGGCGAGGGGCTTGAGGCAGCCTGGGAAATTGGGACCCCGACTGAAGACTCACAAAAGTACAGCTGGGCAGCAGAGGACGCAACCTGGACAAGAGAGCGAAAGGCACCAAAATCCAAATGACAGCTGCCTGCCCTGCCCAAAGGGCCAGGCGGCCTGTGGACACAAAGGGAAAAGAAAGGCAGTGCCCCACCCCCACCCCCAGCAAAACTAGCCCCAAGAGGAGGGGAGTGGTAAAGGACTGGCTTGGGGCAGGGCGGACGCACTCTGATGGGCACAAGGGCGGCAGGCCAGTTGTGGCGCTCTGACCACACCCCCAACTTAAAGCAGGAAGATGCCCACAAGTTTCCCATGATGCAAATCAGTTACCTGCCAAAGGCTTCCACCATCGTACAGCGGGGCTGTAACGTCTTGGTCCTGATGTCACTGGTAATGTTTTTCCTCTCCTTAAAGTACTGGCATGAGCCCTGGATGCCATCTTTATTCTCCAAGATCATATGAATGGGGTAGACATCCTCCAAAGGGACCGGGTCCCTCCTGGACTCCAAAATGCCAGTTTCCAAATCAATTTCTTCATACCTAAGGGGGAGATCACAGATATCAAACCACAGCTCAGCCTCAGAAATAACACGTTTGGTGTGTTCTTCTGACAACCTCTGGCAGAGGTGGGGGAGAGGAATTGCGATCACCTGGTCGCACCCGTCTTCCAAACGCAGGTCATCTTAACAAGCAGCGTCCCTGCCTCTCTATCCCAGACAAGAGACTTTTCTAGGAGTCTCTGAGTCCACCCTGGACGCTGAATGCTGAAACCAGAACCACCTTCCTGGCCCAACTCATGGCCTTTTGTTTTCCCCCCAATCCAGTGCCTGGTCTCCAAACCATCAAGTTTGGACTTAATGCCTCAAGGCTTCCCTACTTTAAGATGTTACCTTTCCACATCTCTTTAGTTATCCCTCTCGTACTTCCACATTTTTATGGTTTCAATTATCACTTGCATGTTAACAATTCTCACCATCAAATCCTCAGTCCTGTTTTTCCCCCAAACACTAATCCTGCCTCCAACTGTCTACGACTCAGATCTGATGAGATCAAAACTAAAGTTATGGGCTTCCCTGGTGGCGCAGTGGTTGAGAGTCTGCCTGCCGATGCAGGGGACGCGGGTTCATGCCCCGGTCCGGGAAGATCCCACATGCCGCAGAGCGGCTGGGCCCGTGAGCCATGGCCGCTGAGCCTGCGCGTCTGTAGCCTGTGCTCCGCAACGGGAGAGGCCACAACAGTGGGAAGCCCGCGTACCGCAAAAAAAACACATTAAAGTTATGACTACCACTCCCCACCTCCAATAAAGTCCCTCCTTCCCCTCCTTGGTACAACCTTCTCCCAGTCTGGGTTAAGATTCTGGGTTGATGACCCTCTCTGCGTCTCAATTTTCTCTTCAGGAAAATGGGGATAAGAATATCCAGCTCCTAAAGTTGTTGTAAAACTTAAATAACTTGCTATACGTAAGGATCCTGGAACAGTTCCTGCTTACAATAAGCATATATGTAAATTTGAACTATTATTCCTCATTCACTGTCTCCAGTTCTACACTTCAACCCAACTTAACGGACTTCTCTTCTTTTGGAATACTCTGCCAACTGGCTACCTAAATCCAACCTTTAAGGCTTGTTTTAGACAGTATTACCTCTGGGAACCTCTCCCGACCCTCACAATATGGCTTAAGAGCACAGACTTGGGAGACAGACGGCCTGGGTTGAGTCAACACTCAGTCAACTTACAATATCCATAACTTTGGACGGTTTACTTAATCTCTATCACTCAGTTTCCTTCTCTGCAAAATGGGGAAGATAACTGGGAATTCCCTGGCAGTCCAGTGGTGAGGACTCGGTGCTGAATGGGGAACTGAGATCCCGCAAGCCCTGTGGCACAGCCAAAAAAAGAAAAAAATGGGGAAGATAAGAGCACCTTCCTCATAGTGTCACTGTGAGAATGAAGTGGGTTCAGTCTCCTGAAACTCCAGGAACAAGATCTTAGAATAGTACGAGGCCATAACGAGCACTAAATAAACGTTAGCTATTATTATTGTCCTTGTTGTTGCTAAGCTTGCCGACGTGAAGACTCTAGTTGCTTTAGGCTCTCTAATCCAGCACTGAATGAAGCTGTTCTGTGGAACTCAACTGTCTCCAGTCTTGAGCTGAACAGCCTTCCTGCTCCAATCCTAAGCTCCACTTCGGAGGAAATACTCTCTGAAACACAAAGAATATCCTCCCAGTCTTGCTCACCACCACCCCTAACACACACAACATAATGGAACATCACCAGGTGACCCCCCGCAACTCCATCAGACGCCTGGGTCCTGCCAGGCCTGAGGGACCCCAAATCAGCCTTTCTCTGCGCCTCCATCAGACTCCGGGTCTTTCTTCCGCTCCACTCCTTTTTCTCCCCTCCCGTAAGAACCTGGCCCTATCGCAGCTCCATCAGACCCGGGTCTCTGCCCCCGCCCGCCCGCAGAGCCAGGCCGCTGACCGGTCTTGGAGCTGGAGATCTGGTCTCTCCCGAGGCTCCTCGTAGAAGCTGATGCCCGGGTGCGTGGCAAGGGCCCGCCACAGAAACTCCTGCGTGCAGGGCTCCAGAGGCAGCGGGAAGGGCGGCACTCGCGTCTCCAGACGGCTCCAAAGCGCGGGAAGACACAAGCCATCAAGCCCCTCCAGGGCCACCTCGTCCAACAACGACTCCAGTGCGTCCATTGCTACTTCAGTTGGCAGCAACCGGGGCGCCTGCGCGCCACGCCGCCAAGGGCCCTGGTCCAGAGCGCCTGCGCACAACGACTGGCAGCCAGGGAGGCGGGGCGGATCCGGGGACCGGAGGAGGAGTTCCCGAGCGTGGTCGTGCTGTCACTCCCTTTGGGGGCGGGTTCATTCCGTGGAACTCCATTGCCATTGGTCCGGAACCCCGCAGTAACCAGGGGAACTGCAAACAGTGTAGAGGCCGCTTCCGGTTCGAGCACCCGGAACCGCCGCCTCTAGGGATGGACGGTGAGTGTCCATGGGCCCCCCCGGTAGGTCGGGCAGTTACTCTCCCATCCCTCCTGAGGGCCCCCCCGACCCGGGCAGAGCCCTAGGCCACAGACCCCTGGACCACCACTGCCTGACGCAAGGTCGTCTCCGTCTGAGGGAAAGGGAGCTTTAGTGGTCTGGGATGGGAAGAGGAGGCTGGGGGGAGTGGTCAGTGATTTGGTCACTATGCTGCCTGTGGTTGTGTTGGAACCCCGTACTGGCCAGGGCATCAGAGTAAAGGCTGTCGACTGAAAAATTATTCACAACCTAAAAGTTGAGAGTTATGTTTCATTTGGTGGGAGTTTTTATAACTTCAACCCCGCTAGGCAGCATCTCAAGTAATCCTGAGAGAACTGCTCCAAGGAAGCAAGTTGGGGGAGCCCGGATATATAGGAGTTTTGCAACAAAGGGCAGGTAGTGTGAACGTCAAAAGATTATTGTTAATTAAAGAAAACCAGATATCCCAAGTTAAGGAATTTAGCGCTTTTCTGTGTATGGGAAGACGCAAGAGTCTGGGCTCACTGAAATCATTCCTTTGATGTGCACCTCAGCTATTTGGGTTCAGTATGTAGGGAGTGGCTGCAGTCCGATGGGTGCTAAATGGCAGGTATTCTTTTTCTTCCTGAGTTCCCTCAGGGCTCACCGGCTCCTGTTCGAGGGCTGCAATTGCTGATGACTGTGACATCCTTTGTTTACTGACTTGGCAGGCAATATTCCGTTTGTCAGGGTTTAGGGTGGGAAAGACAAATAGAGGTGTGGGGGGGTTCTTGTGTATCCTGGGGCGTGGAACTGTGGAATACGGGAGTTGGTATGGAAGTAAGCATCATCATGGGGAATGCAGTCATCAGCTACTGGGAAATGGGACTTGGTAAGGGGGATGCGGGGGAGACTCTCTTTCTGTGCTTTGATGTTAATGATCCTGTTCAGTGCTAGGAACTCTAAATGTTGTCAAGCAGCTCGATAAACTTCATAACAGTCTTTTGAGGTCAGTGTTATCCCATTTTACAAATGAGGACACTGAGGCTCAGAGAAGTGAAGTACCTTTTGCCCCAAATCAAAGTCATCAAGTGGCAGAGTGAGTAAGGAAGCCGGACACTCTCTGGAGCTGAATTAGGGAGTTTGAGATTTGAAAGGAATTTTAGAAGCCCTTCATTCCAGAAGTTGCAAATGCAGATATTTGCAGGGGCAAGTCTGGTGGGCTGGATTGGGCTGTGATTAAAAGTCAATTTCTTTTCTGATTAAAAGTCAAATTTCTTTTCTGAAAGGGAAGCTTCTCACTCAGCTCCAAGCAATTAGTTTCCTGGGGTGCTTCTCAAAATGCCACAATGGCAATCAGTCTGAAGGCCAGATGCAGCCTGTGGGCCATCATTTAGGGATCCCCATAAGAATCATAGAATTCTATGATTCTAAAGATAGGCTACCTTGATATCTCATTTTATAAATGGGAAGAGTCTGCCAGAATCCACATAATTTTTCTCATTATACCACTGTCCCTAACTTCTGGGAAATGTTGATCGTTTGTGATATCTGCTTAACACAGTGTGGAAAAAAATTTTAATTGAACAATCTGTTATGTGCTTAAAAGATATCTTTGCCCTTTGCACTTCAGAGGTAGTATAAAAAGGCATTCACCAGTTTGCCCAGTGGAAAGGTCAATGTAATGTTGCTGTAGAACAACAGTACTCAAATCTTTCTGGTCTCAGGATGCCTTTATGCTCTTAGCTCAAGAGAGCTTTGTGTGTATTATATCTATGATATTTACCATATCAGAAATTAAAGCCAAGAAAATCTTAAGACATTTGTCATTTATCAACTCACTTAAACGCAGTAGTAAATGCATTACTTCTGAACATTAATAATACTTTTTATTGAAAAGTGGCTATATTTCCCACCAGAAAGTTTAGTAGGAAGCATGATATTGTTTTAGAGTTTCTTAAATCTCTTTAATATCTGGCTTAATAGGAACTAGCTAGACTCATTTCTGCTTCAGCAACCAAACTGTTGTGTTGTTATTTTGGCTGATATATTTGAAGAAAATGGGGCCTCACACAGACATTTCTTTTTGGAACAGGGAGTATTTTAATTGTCTTTTCAGATAGCTGTAAACATTCTTCTTTGATAGTGTTCTGAAACTTAGCAAGTGGTAATTTCTCAAAGGTTAGTCACAATGTGGCATCTGAAACCATATTGGTGAACTTTTGTTTGTACTCTCTTACATTAAAGCCCATTGGTCTATCTTGCCCTTTGATTGCATATTTTACCCATGTATGATTCCGTAACATTAGGCATTGGTCATTTGGAAAGCTCACTGAGTTATGCAGATCTTCTAAATGTTGACATTGCAAATACAATATTAAATGGCATGTCATGACACAATATCAAAAATCATATTCCTTAGTATCCCTTTTTAAAAAAAAGAGTTTAAGTATTGGGAAGCTATTAAACTCAAAGTACTAGAAACAAGTTTCCTACTTGTTTTCACTTGAAAGCTTGAATTTTATCATTGGCAACAAATACCATCAGTTGTTTTCTTGAAGTGACATGCTCACTTTTGTATTTAAGAAAATGTCTGCCAGATACTCAAGTCTGAATAACTATAGTTTGTCTACTAGTTGTTCATTCAATAAACATGACATTTGATACAATATGTGGCTACTTCAGCTGGCAACTTAAACACACAAGTGTTTTGTAGGATCAACTGTTGTACTTTGGCTTATAGCAGAAGTGCTTTATGTGTACTTTGCATTTTTTCACACAGAATATTTAAAAGATGTGTTCTCATGGGTTCAGGTTTAATAAAATTAATTTTTATTTAATTTTCATCAGGACATTCTTAAGTGAAAATGTTTTTTTGTTTGTTTTATCGTCAGCACATGGCACTAAAAAGTATAATGACTACTGATACAGTTTGGTGCCGCTGCCTTGTAGCCACTCAAGCTATCAGCAGTTTTACCTACTGTTGCTTTTGCATCATCAGTGCAAATACCAACACAATGACAAAGTCTTAGAATTATGATGAAGATAATACTTGTCCTTGGGAACCCCTCTTCCTCCCAGGATCTGTGGAACACACTTTGAGAAACATTGCTGTAGACCATTTTCAAGAAGTCTGTTCAGTCAGTTCTGTTATCATCTCAGTGCTCCTGAGAATTATGGCCCAGTGGAGGAACTTGTCCATTTTCAGATTGGTTACAAAAAGGAAAACTTTGTTCTAAGAAAGTGTTTGCCCTAAGATTAGATTTAGCATTCAAAGGATCCCTTTTTCCTTTGCAATTTGTTTTTCCTTTGCAATTTTTAAAACTTTGATCTCTGCACAATTTTCCAGGCATATATCTGTTGGGTAAAGTGAGGCATACCGTGATGAATTTTGATTCTAGCCAACTAGATAGATAAGCCAAGTCCAGCCTTGTTAGAAAGATGTTTACTTCCTAAACCCACAAAAGCTTAAATGTCTGCTAAGTATCCCCAAACTGGATTGTAGTTTGGTTTATTCCTCCTGTCCTAGTCAGCATAGCTGTTCACAACATTTTTTCTGGCCCATTGGGTTTGACCCGGCAGGTTCTATCTGGCTCTGCGATGCAGCATGGTGTAATATTCATAGGTTTTGCAGACCAAATAGCCCTGGATTTGAATCCCAGCGGCATACTCTGACCTCTTTGAGCCTCAGTTTTCCTGTCAATAAAGTGGAGATGATGATGAAGCTTACCTTGTTTTGTGTGCCCATCCGTTGGTGAATCTATTATTGTGAATTCAATAAGACTATGCATGAATGCACTTAACACCAAGTCTGGCGTATAAAAAGCACACCTATGTGGTAGCTGATGCTGTCATTACCTGCCAACGTGCAGACTTCTTCCGCACTGCTGACAGAAGAGGAAGGAGGGAATATGGTGAAGCTCTCTAACAAATAATAATCTTTGCAATTAGCTCACTCTTTGTTTAAAAGAAAACCCAGTGTTTGCCATGGTTTATTTACATGAAAGTAAATTGGCAATGTATGAGTCTCCTGCCTATGTAAATGTTCACCTTTATGTCAAGGTCGAATTTCCCCCATTGCTTTTAAAATATGAGATGGCCGGCCGAGAAAAAAAAATTCTACTCAGCTTTCCAGGAACATAATAATTAGACAAAAGTTCAGCACATGGAGATAATTAGAAAGGATTTTAAAGCTAGGCATTTGCTTTGGTTCCCCCCAGAGCAAGTGTTCAATGTCTCCCCTGTTTATACTGTTCATTTGCCTAGCAGACTTTCTCAAAGAATTAATAATGCCAAGATGAAATTTAGCCTAGCTTGTCTAAATAATCCCAAACTGCAAAATGGGTGACAGTTGAATTAGTTAGGTTTTGCTGAAGTCCAGTCACCGTGTCTAATCATTTCTGTTCTTGTGTGGTGTTTACCTGGGCTCTTGGTGAGTTGTCTGTTTCTCTTCCTACTTAAAATAAACCAAGCAAAAAAAAAAAAATAACAAAATAAAACATAGACAGCATTCAGCAGGCAAAATAAACACGTGGTCCATGTAGTCTTTGTGTCAGTTCTTCCTCCTTTGCTTCCATCCTTTTATCTGATTGATTTCTTTTCCCTTGCTGTTCCTCAGCGTTCATTCCATCCTGTCATTTTAGCTAGCAGGAACTTGGCACACTCTGTTTTGCTTATTTTTCTTGGGGGCATTCCTTCAGTTACCACATTCAGCTCCTTCTGTGCGCTGGGATCCAGAAATATCAAGATGCATTAGATTGAATCCAGGTGAAGAGTAGATGAGAGTTTACTGTAGTCTTCTCCAAATTTTCTTTAAAGTTGATTTTTCAAACGCATGTAAGTTAAAATTTTTTAACCCAAAAAATAGAAATGTAGCAAATTGAAGTCTTTATATCAGAGGTTGCGCACCGAGAGTCTCGGGCTGAGTCAGCCCACAGGCATTTTTGTGTGTGTGTGTGACGCGGTCTCTCACTGCTGTGGCCTCTCCCGTTGCGGAGCACAGGCTCCGGACGCGCAGGCTCAGCGGCCATGGCTCACGGGCCCAGCCGCTCCGCGGCATGTGGGATCTTCCCGGACCGGGGCATGACCCGTGTTCCCTGCATCGGCAGGTGGACTCTCAACCACTGCGCCACCAGGGAAGCCCCCACAGGCATATTTATTTGGCCCATAATGTTTTTAAATTTTTTGAATTAGTTGTCAACATTGAAAAATTGGGAGATTTCTCATAAATCTCTGATTATGGTGTTTTCTTTAAAATATCAGTAAAGTTGATTTATCAATCTCAATAAAAAGCAATAAAGTTAACACTGAATTGAAATTCTGCATGGCAAGAGTTCCCTCAGCTGGAGCTAAGTGGAGACTGCGCCCTAGAAGGGAGGTGCCCTTTCCAATCCATCACAGCCTCTACCTGGCTGGCTTCCCTCATTGCCTCTGGTACCTGCCTGGCTTCCCTCATTGCCTCTGGTACCTGCCTGGGCCCCTGTAGGCTTTTTTTTTTTTTTTTTTTAATATTTATCTACCTATCTGTCTATCTATCTGGCTGTGCCAGGTTTAGTTGCGGCATGCGGGATCTTCGTTGTTGCATGCGGGGATCTTCAGTTGTGGCATGCGAACTCTTAGTTGTGGCCTGTAGGATCTAGTGCCCTGACCAGGAACTGAACCCAGGCCCTCTGTGTTGGGAGCGTGGAGTCTTAGCCACTGGACCACCAGGGAAGTCCCCTCTGTAGGCATTTGAAGTTACAGTCCTGCTCTAGTATTAATTGGGACAATTTTGAAAACCTCTACGTACTTCATTGTGTGCCATACTGTGCTTTACTTGTTCTTTTAGTTTTAATCTGGAAAAAAAAAAGTGGGGGGGGGATATATTCTCTTCACTGAAGAACTTCTTAGTCAAGTGAGAAAGCCAGACATAAACAGATAACTATAGTCCAACATGGGGGTCCCCAGAAGATAACATTTGTAAAGTTCTTCCCCACACCCAAAGCACTCTGGTCCACTGCTGGCTTTTGTAAATAAAGTTTTATTGGAACACACCCACACCTATTTGCATACAAATGCACACCAACACTCTATGGCTGTCTTCATGTTTCAAGTGGCAGAGCTGACTCATTGTGACAGGGAACAGATGGCCCCCAAAGCCAAAAATATTTACTGTCTGGCCCTTCACGGGAGAAGTTTGCCAACTTCCGCTGTAGAAGACCCAGTTTGGTCCTTCAGACAGCTCAATATGATGCTGTAATTGTGCTCATTTTACACCACACAGCTAGTTGGTGGCAGAAGCAGGACTCAGCTGAATAAAGTCTACACTATAGTGTGTCATCAAAGACCCAGCCCAGCCCTGTCCCTGCCAGTGTGTGGCTAGGTTCTCACACCTGGGGAGAGTCTGCGGGTGAGGCTTGCCCGTTAGGCTGGTGTAAAAGACACTGTCCTCGACTACTTCTCGGCTTCCTCCGGGATCTGACCCTGTGGCTGCTCCTCTGTCCACGTAGGAGGGGCTTACGAGGAGCAACATGGTTGGTTGGAAGGAGGAGCTTGGAGCTGTTCACAGAGCACTTCCTGTAGGAATAAGAAAGCATCCGTTGGGGCTTCCCTGGTGGCGCAGTGGTTGAGAGTTCGCCTGCCTGATGCTGGGGTTGCGGGTTCGTTTCCCGGTCCAGGAAGATCCCACATGCCGCGGAGCAGATGGGCCCGTGGGCCATGGCCGCTGAGCCTGCGCGTCTGGAACCTGTGCTGCGCAACGGAAGAGGCCACAACAGTGAGAGGCCCGCGTACCGCAAAAAAAAAAACATCCGTTAATACCACTGGACTGACTACTGGTGACCCATGGGTTTTTTGTGTTTTTTTAAAGATTTTTTTCATGTGGACTATTTTTAAAGGGACTATTTTTAAAGTCTTTATTGAATTTGTTACAATATTGCTTCTCTTTCAGGTTTTGGTTTTTTGGCCGCTAGGCATGTGGGATCTTAGCTCCCCAACCAGGGATGGGACCTCACCCCTGCATTGGGAGGCAAAGTCTTAACCACTGGACCACCAGGGAAGCCCACCCCATGGGGTTTTGAACAGCCTGACCCTTGTAACCTTAACAATTGCCCTGTGGACATAGCACCTTTAATCGGAGAATTTCCCTGGGGAAGCAGTCCCCCTCCTTTCCCCATCCCTCTGTTGGTCTCCCTCTTCATCTTTAGACGCTCACCCACCCACTCTCATGCCCAGAGGTTTTATACTGGGCTGAACTGGGTCCACAGATGTGTTTTCCCACACTTAAAAATAATAATTTCCCATAAAAACCTGGACATTTCAGTCTCTTGATGAAAGGGAGCTTTAGCCCTGGGGCTGTGTAGACCTGCCTTCCTACACAATCCCAGTGGCTACCCCCTTGACCTTGGGCATGTGGTAACAGTTTGACTCAGTTTTCTGGCTGGTGGTGCCAGTCATCAAGTGTTTACTTCTTGCATTGAGAATATTGGCCTGACCCTACAGGCATCTGTGATTTCAGCCCCTAGCCAAGCCACCTCAGAAAGCTGGCCGTCTCTTGAGCACCCCGTATCCTTGCCCACCTCCCTGCCTTGCCTTTGCTGTGCTCTCTGCCAACCGTGCCCTTCTTTCATGTCACTTTCACACTGTAGATTACAGTGAGTAACCTCACCTGCAGTCTTAATTCCTCCCACGTGGTGGAATCCTGTGGCCTGTCAGGCATGGTGCTGTATCAGAGGTACTGGGCTCCATGCCTTTCTCCTTCTCTGTGGGTAGAGACCCATTCTTGTTCCTTTGCATAACCAACACTTGGCCCAAGGACTGGCACAGGGAGATGCCCATGAGTGTTTGCTGGGTTGACATTGTAACAAGGAAAGAGATGAATCCATTTGTTCCTTAGTGAATTGCTAGCTGGTCTCCATTAAGCAGAGAAAAGGCCCTTGTAGACAAGCCTCCAGGCCAAGTTCCAGAGACTTCAGCTGGTTTCTCTTTCTCTGGTGGACAAGTATGGTTCCTCCAGACTCTGTCCTTTGCAGCAATTCAATGCAGTCCTAATAATATACTCTAGCCTAGCTACCTTTACTATACCCCAGAGCCTCTAGTTTTGTTTTGTTCTTCCTCAGCTTTTCAGCTGGCATTCTTATGCTCCCCCATTCCCTACCCCAGTAAAGTCACTGTCACTCCTACCTCCCGACTCATTTTGGAGTCCGATGCTATTATACCTTGACCACCCTTAGCTGATGGATTCTCCAGACACAGCCCCTGACTTATGTCCTTAGGGGATAGGAAAGTTACAGGTGAATGCAGCACCTGGCAGGAAGTTGGAATATCACAGATTTCTAGTCACCAACCACAGGTCCCCCGCAGGGACTACAATACTTTTCTAAACTCTAAGTGAACTTGCAATGCATTGTGTGTGTGTGTTTCCACTCCAAACGATCCCAAACTAATTAGATACATTGTATGAACCGACATAAAATCACAGAAGGTTAGAGCTGGAAGGGACTTGACAGATCTAGTCCAGGATCCCATTTGGGGAATGCTGATATATCTCAGAACACTGAGGATCCTGTAGAGAGGTCATAAGTTTAGAAGCCTGCAGGGACCAGGCAGGTAATATAATGGCGGCAGTGGCCAGGGTTTATTTCATTACGCTGATTTGCGTGGGGTTTTTTCAACACCTAAATACACTTTGCATATCTGGGAATTTCCTAAAGAAATCTGTTGTCTACTAATTTTTTAAAATTAGTTAATTAATTTATTTTTGGCTGTGTTGGATCTTCGTTGTTCATTGCGGGCTTTCTCTAGTTGCGGCGAGCGGGGGCTACTCTTCATTGTGTTGCGTGGGCTTCTCATTGTGGTGGCTTCTCTTGTTGCAGAGCACGGGCTCTAGGGCGCATGGGCTTCAGTAGTTGCAGCATGCAGGCTCAGTAGTGGTGGTGCACGGGCTTAGTTGCTCCACGGCATGTGGAATATTCCCGGACCAGGGATCAAACCCATGTCCCCTGCATTGGCAGGCGGATTCTTAACTACTGTGCCACCAGGGAAGTCCCTCTACTAATTTCTTGAAGCACGTGTCTTCCTCCATCTCTCTGTCATCTATACAATAGAGATAATAAATGTATTCACCTCCTAGGGTTGTTGTGAGAATTAAATACATTAGTAGCTGCCAAGCCCTTAGATCAGGGGTTGGCACATGAGAAGTACACGTGTTAAGTACTTTTGATAATGATGATGATTCACTCTTACTGGAGACGTGGACACATGAACCTTCACTTGCATCTTTACTGTAGGG
>NW_006779491.1:3333066-3336985 GCF_000442215.2 Lipotes vexillifer | reverse complement strand
CCCCCCCCCCCCCTGCCGATAAACGGCAACTTGGATTTGACCTCTGTGGTAGGGAGGCAACTGGGGAACGGGGAGGGATGGGAGGGCACCATGCCATCTGGTGGACATTGCCCTCAGCTCCTGACAGTGGCTGCCAGACAGGAACACAGGTCCTGTGTTGACAGATTTTTCAGTTTTTCAAAAGAATCCAGAGCTCAGGATTTTTAAATGTGACACCATCTCCCAAGCTTTAAATATTGGCTGGAAAAAAAAAATCTTTCTTAACAGTTTGGAGACCAGACAAATGTATATGGGCTGGGTTCAGCCAGCGAGTGACTTTGGATGTAGTCTGATCACTGTCATTTATCAGATGTGGAGGCCGAGGCACGGGGTGTAGTTAAGAGCCCCCGATGGGCAGCCCAAGAGTAGGCGAACAAGGCTCAGATCGCTTTCAGTCCGGCACCCCTACCCAGACCACAAAGCCTTTCTCGTAATGAGCCTGCGCAGCAGAAGTTCTGCCTCCTGCCTCCGCTGGGATGGAGATTTCATTGTAAGCCTGCAGAGTGGAACTATGAAAACCAGGGCCAAGAATTTAGACTTTCCTCTCCCTCTCTGCATGTTGATGCTCACCTGAGCCTTCCTCATCCTGGAAAGGAGTGGAAGGAGCCGAGCTCATGGAGTTAGTCAAAAGGGCTTCGAGGGGCTTCCCTGGTGGCGCAGTGGTTGAGAGTCCGCCTGCCGATGTAGGGGACGCGGGTTCGTGCCCCGGTCCGGGAAGATCCCACATGCCGCGGAGCAGCTGTGCCCGTGAGCTATGGCCGCTGAGCCTGCGTGTCCGGAGCCTGTGCTCCGCAACAGAAGAGGCCACAGCAGTGAGAGGCCCGCGTACCGCAAAAAAAAAAAAAAAGGGCTTCGATTTCTGGCGACTCCTCTTCCCAGCCACGTGATCCCGGCTGGGGGAGGGGCGTTAGTTACTTCATCTCAGTACCTAGACTCTTAAATTGTAAAACGGAGATTAATAGAGTGTAACTGGGAAGAGCTAAATCGGACTCCATGTTGATGTTTCTTTGACTTTAACCTTGCTTTTCATTGCTTTTGTTATTATAATCGTACATAATGGCCTGACTCTGGGAACCCTGCCCCTCTGCCTGAATGTTGAACTAAAGTGCCTTTGTTCAGCTCACGGGGAGACAATCTAACTCTGCCCACCTGTGAATGGCTGAAATTAACACGTCCCCTCACCAAAGCTGGCCATTCCAGGAGATGTTTTGCAAGACTGATGGCCCTTTTTACTTTGCTTCCTCACCACCTCTCCCTCTCTATTCTGCCTTTTTACTTTACTTCCCTCTCTGATTCTATAAAAGAAACTGGCATCCAGACCCCATAAGATGGTTATTTTGAGATATTAGTCTGCCATTTTCTCGGTCTGCTGGCTTTCCTTATAAAGTCATACCCCTTGCCTCAACACCTCGTCTCCAACTTATTGGCCTGTCGGGCGGCGAGCAGAGCGAGCTTGGACTTGGTAACGGTAGGACCTTCCCATAGGGCTGCTCTGAGAACCAAGTGAATTCATCTATCTAAAGCCCTTAGAATGGTGCCCAGCACTTAATAGGCTCTCAGTAACAACTATCAGAGGAACAAATGCATCTTTTTCCTTAGGATTCCGGGGATCTCATGAACCAATCTCATGTTTTCCAAGATCGTTTGGCTGATCATTTTTTGGAGGGGGATGAAAATACTCAAAAGATACTTGAATTTGGATACACACACATACACATATTTCCACAAATGCAGTCAGTGTCCTCATTTGTGTTCTATGGGGAGCTGGGATATGGGAGGAGGAGCCTGGGTGGGGTTTGGAGTGGGAGTGCGTTTGGGAGCTTGTATGACGGATACAGAGGTAGACCAAAGTCCATTTTAGCCTGGGAAGCGTGTCATCACATAGACCACTGATTAGATTACAGATGTGTGGCATTTACTTATCTTCACTATTTCAAATGAAAAAAATCAATATTTTCCAATTATCTCCAATGGTGTATTTTTTTTTAATTTAATTTCTTTTTGGCTATGTTGGGTCTTCGTTGCTGTGCGCTCCAATGGTGTATTAAACTTACTTTGTCATATTTCATTTCACCATCCCAGAAAGAGCAGGGGGAAAGGGTCAGGAAAGCACATTGCAAGAGAAGATGAAGTCTTTACAGCAGTTCATAATCATGCCTCCTGCCCTTCCAGCATTGTCCATTCAGAAATTTGGTCATTCACTCATTCATCGATTTCAGAAATGTCTACCGACGCCTACTCCATTTCAGGCACTGTTCCAGGTGTGGGAAATTCAGTGATAAAAAAGCCAGACAAGCAGCCTCTGATCTCACAAAGCTGATATCTAGTGAGGCAGGCAGACTACATCAGCAAATAAAGATCAGATAAGTGCTATGCAGAAGATTAAAGTAGGGAAGATTGGGGGTAGTCCACTCTGAGCAAGTGGGTCTGTTTAAGCTGAGATCTGATTGATGAGAAGGAGCCAGCATGAGAAGACCTAGGGAGATGAGGACAAAGGCCCGGAGGCGAGAATAGATCCTGAGTCCAAGGAGCAGAAGAAAGACTGGGGGCTGCAGAGGTGTGAATGTGAGGCAGGGAAGAGGGAAATGTACAAAGTGAAATACACCAGAGGATGGTTAGGCAGGCAGGTGTCATCACTTGGACTTACGGCCTTATTTTTCGATGGCTGCAGTGGGAAAAGCCAGCAGTAGTGGAGGGTGGAGACCTATCAGGTGGCTATTGGAAAGATGACAGGGCACACAAAGGGGTGACTGAGAGGAAGGAGCAGATTCAGGATATGTTTGGGCAGCAGAGTTCAGCGGAACTCCCTCAGATCCACAAACAGCTGTTTCTGCGGAAGGAAACTGCTAACTGCTAAGTACCTACTATGTGCAAGGCAGTGTTCTAAGTGTTTCACATGTACTAACTTAACCCTAAAAATGGAATTGGAACTCTTAGGATTCCGAAACAGGTAATTAGTGGCCGAGTGATACAGGCTGACCCAGAGCCTAGCCTCTCAGCCACTGCACAGCATCGTCCCCAGGCTCTCATCTGATTATGAAGCTGGCTGAAGAATGCACGGCTAAGCATTTCTAAACCAAGCAAATGCGCGGAACGGTGTGCAGGTTATAAATAACCATTTCTAGCTGCCAGCTGCTGTTTAGGTTTAGAAAGGAAAAGAGAATCTTAGCATGACTTGTTTATCTCAGGTAATTTGGCAGTAAACTGGGCCCTGGGAATTTGAGTTATACAGAAAATGCAAAGGAAGAGTGACAGGGATATTGTTTTGGGCTTTCAGAAGACAGGATGTAACTTAAAGGCCCAGAACCAGCTTGGAGGTGCACTTGGAGTATTTGAAGAGAAAAATGTGTCTCAGAGCCAGTGTTTGTTTACTTGGCTCCCAAACAGTCATGCTCTTTGTCTAATAGATTCTGTTCTAATGATGATATTTCCTTAAAGAGGTCTCCCTTCCCCCTCCCCAAAAAGGGTCCATGGCATTGAGATAAGGAAATAACAGGAGGAGTGGGAGATTTTCCCATCTTCTGCCTAGTTGTCTACTAGGTTGGAAACTAGAGGCCTCTTTTGTTGGGCCTGTCCAGAACTCTAAAAAAATTTTAATTACTTGTCAACATTTAAAGATTAGAAGCTTTCTCATACAACTGGACTTCTCTGGAAAAATCTCACCCAACAAAACTGAGCCCACGTTCCTGCCTGGAAACCTGCAGCCGGAGACAAATAGTGATTCGTCTCTAGGCTGGGCAGGTGCTTGCCAGACTGCCCTGTCCCCACCCTGCCACACGTGTCTCTGCAGAGGCTGTAGGTTCAGGAGGCTGGGATGGGGCTGAAGGTGGGTGTGGGGTGGGGTAGAAAGGCCAGTGGGGCTGGAGCTCTGGCATTTCTG
>NW_006779491.1:3328274-3333056 GCF_000442215.2 Lipotes vexillifer | reverse complement strand
AGCTGGGATTCCTGGAGGCAAAGAAGGTGTGCAGGCAGGCGGGCCGCTGGATGCAGTGAACACGGGATTAGCAGCTAGCTGGTGGCTTCTTAACCCCAGTCCTTTCTCTTCATTGCTCTGTGACCTTGGGCAAGTTACTCTGCTCCTCTGAGCCTCATGGCTTTGTTGTTGCATATGCTAGTGAGGGAATCCCAAGAACTATCACCTGGGGAGGAACCTGACCATGCCCGGTAAACACTAGGAAACCACGGGTTCCAGACAAGCCATCTGGACAGGTCTCAATCTTCCTTTCCTTTTTTCTTTTTCTCTTTTTCCTTTCTCATCTTGTCTAGCCATTTCATAAAAAAAAAACTTAGCCCTCAAGTGAATGAGCAGGTCACCCCCAGCCTACTGGCTTAGCTCAGAAACTGTCGTTTCAATGTCCAGAAACCATATTTTGTCATCATTTCATTCTTAACTCTCATACATTACAGACTGATCTCTTAAAAGAAGGCAGCTTGTCCTCCGAAAATACTGTGTCCTTTCGAGCAAGCTTCGGGGTCCCGAGGTCCATGGCGGCTACTCTTGTCTCCCTCCGGCAGACCACACCCTTGGACCTTAGGTGGGAGTGTCCACAGCGTTTCTCACTATATTTTTAAAAAATCTGAACTAGCCCTTTTGGACATTTAATGTTTTAAGTTTATTTTAGTTTCTTGAGTAGGAAATAGTTCCAACTAAATCATTCAAAAATAAAAACAATATAAAAAGTTTACATTAAGAAGTCGATCTTGTGCATGTGCCTTCCAGGTGTTCTTTGTACAAACAGAACCAATACGAGCGTATATTCTTTTCTTTATATATAAGTTCATTTGTACCATTTTTTAAAGAGAAATCTGTTTTTATAGGTGTTTCTTAAAAAAATTATTTTATTTTTGATTGCATCTGGTCTTTGTTGCTGCACGCAGGCTTTCTCTAGTTGCAGCAGGTGGGGGCTACTCTTTGTTGTGGCTCGGGCTTCTCATTGCGGTGGCTTCTCTTGTTGCAGAGCACGGGCTCTAGGTGCATGGGCTCAGTAGTTGTGGCTCACAGGCTCTAGAGCACAGGCTCAGTAGTTGTGGCGCATGGGCTTAGTTGCTCTGCAGCATGTGGGATCTTCCCGGACCCGGGATCGAACCCGTGACCCCTGCATTGGCAGGCGGATTCTTAACCACTGCGCCACCAGGGAAGTCCCAGGAGCATATATTCTTATTTTCCCTCTTTCATAGAGAAAAAATTGCATACTACGTCAACTATCTCCCCCTTGAGTTCATTTAACATATGGTCATATTATCAGCTTGCCATTCTTTCACCCAGTATTCCATTTCCATTGTGTGGATCCACCATATTTATTCAGCCAGTCCCCACTGTGATAGACTTACAGTTCACTTCTAATATTTTCCATTGCAAATTATGATCCAGTGAATATCTTGTGCATGCATTTGTTTCCTATTTGTGGAGCTATTTCTTCCCGGTAGATTCCTAGAAGTGATATTGCTAGCTTAAAGGAATACTGCCAAAAGCCTTTTTGAAGATATTGCCAAGATCCCCTCCACAGAGCCTGTATCATTTTATATTTCTCCCAGCAGTGCTCGAAAATGCCTGCTTCCCAGATCTTGCCAACAGTATATTGTCAAACCTCTGGAATTTTGCCAATCCGATGGGTAAGATTAAGTGGCATCTCTGGGATATTTGCCATTTGAATTAAATTACATAGATAGATAAAATGAGAACAGGGTGAGCCCTTATATTTGGACTGAAGAAGAAATAAGCTCGTTTTAGTAACCTAGCAGAAGCACCATCACCCCAGTTGGGAGAAACAAGTTCTTCATTTAAAACTCCTTTTTGGTGGGGAGGTCCCTGCATGGTCTTGGATTTCCATTGAGTTGCCTTTATTCTCCAAAGCCCAACCCTGCTTGCCAAGGCTGAGCATTGTACCTGAGTAGATGGGAGTGAGTGTCTAATGCCAACCTGCCTTTCCACATTTGGCATTTAATGGCAGTTTTCTGGCTTATGGGGAACTCCATCTTCCTTGACCCTTGGGGAATCATTTTGTTCTAATCCCCTTATTAATTACTGTAGGAGTCCAAAGTACATTAAAAAGCTGCATCACAGAAAGAAATCCTTAAGTCAGACTCCCTCTCTAGCACATGCTGGCCTTCTCAGACTTGTCTTTAACCTGACCTAGGGGCAGTGTATTCTAGTGGTTAGGAGTGCAGGCTCTGGAGCCAAACTACCCAGATTCAAATCCAGGCTCCTATACTCACTAGCTTTTTGATATTAGGCAAGTTTCCTAACCTCTTTGGGTCTCCGTGCCCACCTTGGACAAGTGGGATAATAATAGTACCTATTTCGTAAAGTAGCTATAAAGAGTACATGAGGGGCTTCCCTGGTGGCGCAGTGGTTAAGAATCTGCCTGCCAGTGCAAGGGACACGGGTTCAAGCCCTGGCCCGGGAAGATCCCACACGCCACAGAGCAACTAAGCCCGTCCGCCACAAATACTGAGCCTGTGCTCAAGAGCCTGCAAGCCACAACTCCTGAGCCCATGTGCCACAACTACTGAAGCCTGCATGCCTAGAGCCCATGCTCGGCAACAAGGGAAGCCACGACAATGAGAAGCCCGCACATCGCAACAAAGAGTAGCCCCCTCTCGCCATAACTAGAGAAAGCCCGTGTGCAGCAACGAAGACCCAATGCAGCCAAAAAATGAAATAATTAATTAATTAAAAAAAAGAAAATAGTACATGAGTTGGTTCATGTACTTAGCCTGGAGCTCAGTGCCTG
The DNA here is from genome assembly GCF_000442215.2 of Lipotes vexillifer. Lineage (NCBI taxonomy): Eukaryota > Metazoa > Chordata > Mammalia > Artiodactyla > Lipotidae > Lipotes > Lipotes vexillifer. The sequence goes on along the minus strand of NW_006779491.1, from coordinate 3,330,256 downwards.
GCACATAAGAAACCCTGACTAAGGTGAGCTCGTGTGGTTATGATGATGATGATAGTGATGGTGGTGATAGTGATGCTGGCGCTGGTGCTGGTGCTGGTGATGATGGCCATTGGGAGCACACTGAGCCTGACCACCTACAAGCCACCCTTCTCTGGCCTTGAGCAAGCAGCTCAATCACTCACCCTCAGTTTGTTTCTCATTTCTTCATTGGCTTGTTCCAATGGGAATAGCTCTGTCCACCTGAAACAAGAGTCAGCAAACTACAGCCTGGGCACCATATCTGGCTTGCTGCCTGTTTTTGTGAATAAAGTTTTATTGGAACACAGCCACACCTATTTGTTTACATATTGTCTATGGCTATTTTCATGCTCCAGTGGCAGAGTTGAGTAGTTGCACCAGAGACTTTATAACCTCATGACTTTATGGTCTATAAACTAAAAAAATATTTACTCTCTGGGCCTTTACAGAAAAAGTTTATTGATCTAAAGGAGTGTCTGTGAGGATGCAGGAGATGAAGGCTGTGCATAGAACCTGGACCGTAGTAGGTGTCTGGTACAGTGGAGCTCTATCAATTAAGCGTTTAAGCTTCAGGAGCTCAGTGCCTCGTTCTTGCCACCATCCCCGCCCCCGCCCTCTCCTCCTACCCCAAGATGAAAAACAGAGGGAATAATTACAATATCAATAGCTTAATTAGAAATACCATAAAATTATATTTTGCATATGTATTTTACCATGTACCATGCATTTCCAAATGCACCAGATATTACACACGCACATTAGTCAACAACAGTGGATATAAAATCTGTGTCCTGGAGGCTGTACTTTACAGGAGGTTTAAGGCTCTTTTTCAAGGGGAATTTTGACACTGATTTTCCCATGCCTGAGGACTTCAGAAGCTAACATCCAAGGAAGACACAACTTCCCTCTAAATGGTAATGATGAATATTATTATCTGCATCCAGAGCAAAGTAAAACTAAAGTGTCAGAATCTTCTAACCACTGAAAATTAATCCTAAGTGCAGATAAAATCTCTCTGAAATCCTAAGTGGGAGACCGGCATTATATTTACAACAATTCAATGCAATCACTTTTTCTTTTCTCCAGGCACACATCTGTTTTCTAAAGTGAGGTGTACATGTGGTATTTACATTTGGCCTTATTTATTGTTTCCTGGCTGAAGCTGGCAGGTCACCTTGCAAAATGCAGAGGAACACCCCCTTAATTTTGCAAGCAGCATATATTGATATTAATGTCACCTTCTTACCCCTCCCTAAGTCGTTGTGAGGATAAAATGAGATCTAGGTAGGAAGCTAGCTACTCAGAGAAGCTAAGTGCAGTAGACAGGCACAGTGTGACCTGGTCCCTTCTGTCCTTGGGGAGAAGGAGTCGTCTCCACGTCGAGCTACCTGGAGGAGAGAGGGGCTCAGTGGGGCGAGGACAGAGGCATTCGATAACAAATGTGCATAATTAGAGTGAATTATCTTCATTGGAAAATAAGCAAATTATTTTCCAATTTAATGAATAAAGGAGCTTCTAATTAACTCCAGTAGAGAGATTTGCTTGCAAATTTCAGTGGTTAAGCTCTCTGTTCTTTGTTTTAATATTTTCTTTTTATGGCTCACCTGAATCTTTTTTTTTTTTTTTTTACTGTTCTTTATTGGTGTGAAAGAACTTTAGAGATGGAAAGCAAACCCAGAGGTGATTCAGTCTAATCCTCATTTTAAAAAAATAGGAAGAAAATATGGCCCATAGAGAACCTGTTGGATCTTGTGAGTTATCTAAGATCTCATAACTGGTCAGCGATCCACTGGACTGGATCCCCAGGCATGAGTCTGACCAGAACAGGAAGGGCCTCAGCCGGACCCTTGGGTCTGTCGTGTTCACCCCCCATCTAGCACTGTTTCCCTCCCGCTCCCTACCCTTGCTCTGGGCTTTTCTTGGCTCTGCTGACATCTTACTTGCCTCAACACTGCTTCTGCTGC
>NW_006779491.1:3318608-3328264 GCF_000442215.2 Lipotes vexillifer | reverse complement strand
CATTCCTGCCCTCCAGTCTGCTCTGTGCCCTTCCAGCTCCAGACCCACCTCCCAGCTCCTGGCTCTGCATTGCGTGGCCTACTACCTGGTATGTCATCCTCTCTGGTCGACCTTAGGGCCTACCCTGAGGCCTTGACTGACAGCCAGAGCAGGTGTGGATGAGGGTTTGGGGGAGCTGTCTACCCAAGCTCCTGCCCTTGAGCATCAGGGATCAGGAGGTCACGATAAGATTGACAACAACCCGGATCACCTGATCCCTAAATCCCGCCCCCGGGTTTTTTTTTTTTTTTTTTTTTTTTAGTTAATAAACTTTATTTTATGGAGCAGATTTAGGTTCACAGCGAAATTGAGTGGAAAGTACAGAGAGTTCTCATATACCCCCTGTCCACGTATGTAAAACCTCCCCCACTATCGACATCCCCCATCACAGTGGTATCTTTTCCTGGGCTCTTTTTCATCTTTAAACCCTAGCTTCTTTGTCTTAAGGCAGAAAAAAAAAAAGAGGCAACAGACACACACACACAGAGAACATAATCTAAGTGGGTGTCTGTGGAACACAAAGGCAAGCATGAAGTTGGTTTCAGATCTGTTCATTCTGTCTTGGCATTCTGTGTTAGTCTGTCCCCAAGGCCAGTGGCTGGTGGCTGCTCACACATGGAGGTAGCCCTGCTCCGGCCCTCTATCCTCTCTCTCAGAATCAATTTCAGTGTTAGGGGCTGGGATTCTGATTGGCTGCAACTGGGTCAAGTGCCCATACCCAGTGCAGCATATGAAGTTCAGGGTATGGGGTCATGTACAGTCATGGCTGCCACACGACCCCACTGTGGTGATGGGGAGGAAGAAAAGAGAGAAGGGAGAAGTCTAGGGTGTCATTATGAGCTGAGCAGATACCCCCAAAGATGTCTACCATTCCATGATACCGTACATCCCGGGGTCTCCTATAAATAGCTGCCTCTTTTCTACATCCTTTTATGTATTGGCCCAAAGTTTGGCCAGTTCCAGAAGTTCATCTTTGGACCTTTGCTCTTTCCCTTATTCTCATTTTTTTGGAAAGAGCATCATCCCTTGACCTGAGCTTTATCACTAGCTGTGAGCCCCTCTGCATCCCCCTCACGTGTGGACCCACTGCAAGTGACCACATCCAAAGACAAACGTCTTTCCTCTCAGATTCGGTCCCTATCTCTTGCCTCTCAATAAGTCATCACTAAGCCTTTTTGTTCCTGCCTTCAGAGTGCTCCTGGCTAATGGGACATATGGTTGTGGCACTCTAAAAAATAGCCACCTGGGAGTGAAGCTGGACAATTTGGGAGACACACTGACAACGTGCAGTGAGACTCGCATCTTATGTTTTAAAACCAAGGTGATCCATTAATTTCCCATCAAGGATTCCTTTTATAATGGACACTTCCATCGAAGTTGTAAAAACTGCACTTGGAACAGCATATTTAAACATTCTGATGTCCATCTGTGAAATGTATGCATAACTTCAATATTAGTTTTCTAGTTTTCCGAGAAAAGCAACAATTCTCTCTGAAATTGCCCCATTATGTGAAATGCAGGTGATTACTGCTAATTCACATCTGCACCAGCACCTGTGTGGCGAGTTTGGGGGTTTGGTGCAGTGTATTGGCACACACTCATCAAAGGTTATGTGTATGTGCACAGTGGAAGGCATTTTGTATAACTCCAATTTAATAAAAATGTAATTCGACTGGGAAAAACTAGTCTGTCAGCCCTTGCAGAGTGCAGATAATGTTCCAGATTAAAGAGTGGAGGCTTTGTTCATTATAGTCAAATAATATGAGTGTGTGAATTTCCATTTCATTGCCGTTGGTCTATTTCAAGAGTATGCCATTTTCCCACTATCATAATAGGCTACATTTTCTTAAAATCACTTGATTGTGATTGATCCCATCTATTCGGTTTGCAAATAAAAAGCTTTTGTGGTGATAAACTAGCTGTTTTAAAACAGCCTTAATCTCTGTTTCTGCTTTTGAACAGCTACAGGTCAGACTCTGCAGAAGGCTGAGAGAAGCCGGTCCTGGTCTCGGGAGAAAAAGGAGGTAAATGAGTCACTGGGGAGGGCAGGTGGGAGGCAACTCTATTTAAAGAGACCTGAGGGAGTGGGCTGGTGATTAAGTATCCCTGGATCTCCTATTCTTTTCTCTCATTCTCAACTGGAGTTATCAACCCAGTGTCACTTATAGTAATAATCTCTTACCGAATGTATCAGTTAGCTTTGGCTGTGTAACAAGTCACCCAGATTTTAGTGACTCAAAACAATCACAGATTTAGTTCATGATTCTGAGGGTCAGCCATCTGGGCTCAGCTTCCCTGGGCAGTTCTGCTGATGGGCCAGGCTCTGCTGACCTCAGCTGGGCTCATTTATGCATCTGCAGTTAACAGAGGTGTTGCCCTGGGGCTGCCTGAACATCAGTTAGGGTGCTTTCGTTCTCCTCCGATGTTCTCCCATCCTCCAGCAAGCCAGCCAGGTTTGTTCACATGGGGGCTCAGGGGTTCAAGAGCATGAGATTGGAAGACGCAGGAACTCCTGAGCTCTAGGCTCAGCACTGGCATTGTGTCACTTCTGCCACTTTATGTTCTTTAAAGCAAACCACAAGGCTTCCCTGGTGGCGCAGTGGTTGAGAGTCCACCTGCCAATGCAGGGGACACGGGTTCGTGCCTCGGTCCGGGAAGATCCCACATGCCGCGGAGCACCTTCTGTCTGCAGCTCACGGCTCTGCTTGCAGGTTCAAGGGGTGGGGGAATAGGCCTCACCTCTTAATGGGAAGAGCTACAAAATATTGACATATACCACATTCTTGAAATTTACCATTCTTGAAATTTTTGAAATTTACCACACTGAGCCCACCTGTGCTGTGCTGGGCACCAGGGCCAGGACTAAGGGATGGATGAGAGACAGTCCTTGACTCAGGGTGCGCACAGCGTAGTTGGAAGGGATGTGCAATGAGATCATTACAATACAGTGTGAGAGTGCCAGTACAGGGAGAGAAGGACAAAGAGTGGGATTTCAATACAGAAAAAGGGTCACCTACCTCTGCCAGTAGTATCAAGAAAGGCTTTGCAGAAAAGCGGATGTAAAGACCAACTCTTGAGGGTGAGTAGTTTTCCAGGCCAAGTAAATAGCATGGTCAAAGGCAGAGAGATGGGACTTCCCTGGTTGCACAGTGGTTAAGAATCCGCCTGCCAATGCAGGGGACATGGGTTCGAGCCCTGGTCCATGAAGATCCCACATGCCGCGGAGCAACTAAGCCTGTATGCCACAACTACTGAGCCTGCGCTCTAGAGCCCGCATGCCACAACTGCTGAAGCCCATGCGCCTAGAGCCCGTGCTCCACAACAAGAGAAGCCACCACAATGAGAAGCCCACGCACCGCAACAAAGAGTAGCCCCTGCTCGCTGCAACTAGAGAAAGCCCGCGCACAGCAACGAAGACCCAACTCAGCCAAAAATTAATTAATTAATTTAAAAAATAAGTATACAAAGGCAGAGAGATATGAATAAGGAAAGCTGCAAGATTCATTGAGCCTGAGGTGGGAAGTGGCAGTTAGGACCCATGAATTACTTAAGGGCCCTTCAATCAAGACCCAAGCTTGTGGGAGTTTACATTTGAGTCTTATTTAGCGGCTGATGGGAGCAGGGGTGTGAAGGCTTCTTGCTCATCATCAATATCAACCAATCCTGAAATTCGTCGACACTTAAGTACTCATACTCTTGACTGTAAACTGACCTGATTCCAAAGACAAGAGGGAATTTCTCTGGCTCAGCTGGGTCCAGCGGCTCAAAAATGGCCACTAGACTTGATTCTTCTGTCTGCAGCTCACGGCTCTGCTTGCTCGGTGTTGGCCTCACCCCAGCCAGCTCTGAGGAGGCAGGTCAGGGTTGGCTTGCAAAGGGCCTTGTGTGCTTTGCTGTGACTTTCATCCTGTCTCCTGTTGCCTCCTTTCTCAGCTGTAGCCAGAAGAGCCAGTGTGGCTTTCCTTCTTCTTGAATCGACCTGCCAGGGATGAGGGCTGGGAGATAACTTAGGAACTTGGATGCTGCTGCAAAGACCTCCATGTCAGCCCCAGTGGACACTCTAGAAGCTGAACCAGGGTGGGTTTTCCCACTCCTTTCTGGTGGAGGCGTTTTTCTGGAGGCAGGAGCAGGTGTCCTTGTCTCCACAAAGTCCTTCCAGAAACCTCAGGGTGGAGGAGCCACAATGGGAGTGAGCGCAGAGCTGCAGGCACCAGGTCTCCCTCGATTAAGTAACCAAGAGTGAGGGACTTCCCTCGTGGTGCAGTACTTAAGAATCTGCCTGCCAGTGCAGGGGACATGGGTTCAATCCCTGGTCCGGGAAGATCCCACATGCTGCGGAGCATCTAAGCCCGTGCTCCACAACTACTGAGCCTGCACTCTAGGGCGTGCATGCCACACTACTGAGCCCGCATGCTGCAACTACTGAAGCCCATGTGCCTAGAGCCCGTGCTCCGCAACAAGAGAAGCCATCCCAATGCGAAGCCCGTGCACCACAACGAAGAGTAGTCCCCGCTCGCTGCAACTAGAGGAAGACCGCCTGCAGCAACGAAGACCCAACGTAGCCAAAAATAAAAATTTTAAAAATATATAAATTTATTAAAAAAAAAAAAAAGTAACCAAGAGTGGGGACCAGTCCCCCTAGGCCAGGAATGAATTGTTTAAACCTGAGGCCTTTGGTTGCAGAATGACAGCATCCGATTTATCCACATTAAGAAATTCTCTGGAAAAATGATGGAGCAGGGCAGCCGGTAACTAGCAGAGATACTTTTTCCCTCCCCTCCTCTCTCTCCTTGGCAACAGGACTCCCCTAATTGCCGCTTTCCCGGCTACTCCCATCATTCCAGTCACCCGAGAGCATTTCAGATCACTCTTCTGAAAAATGCTTGAATGAGGGAAAAGGGAGAGTGGGGTTGTTTATCACAACATCTGAGTTTAACCCTGAAAGATGTTTAAAATGGTTTCAGGCCCTCTGAAAAAGAGAGTGCTTTCTTAACAAGGCTTTCCTTTGGTTAGAAAAACAAGAGAAAGAAACTAATAGCAAGCTGCCAGGATGCTCATCTTGATATATTATAACACGCCTTTCCACCCACCTCCTCTTTCCACATCCTTCCCCACGGCCCACCCCCCTCCGTGGTCTGTGAAATCTGCACTTCCTGATACTCTGTGCTTACACAGGATGCCAGGTATAGAGGAAGCTTTGTCCTTAAGAAAGGCAAGGAAAAGACAAGCTGGTTAGAACAAGCAGACAAGGACACTCATCATGTTCCTTTGGAGGTAGGGTATACAGGCCAGCTCACACCTTGGCAGGTGGATGTGCAGTTTCCATCCTGGGTGGGGATTGGGTACCATCCTGCATGGTCATGGGCCAGCACAGCAAAGGGAGGATGGGAAGCTGTTCTCGGTGAGCCTGCCAGGCCACATTCAGCCTAAAGATGTGTTTTATTTGGCCCATACCCTACTACAGTTTTTAAAAATCAGGCAGCTGCGTTCAAAAATTAGGAGATTTCGCATTAAAATGCTGACTTCTGGCTTCTCTGGAAAAATGGAGAACGACAACACTGAGTCCTTCCTTATTCCTATAAGGAATATTCCTATAACAGTGGGCAATGGCTTCTGATGAGGACATGTCCCCCTTTTTATGGGACCCTCCCTGTCCCCCCCGACCCCCCACCCACTCAACAGCAAGCAGGTATCAGCACCCACATGATGCCAGGCCCTGTGCTGGGTGCTTGATGTCAACAGTTCACAAATGTTGCAGCACGTTAGAATCACCTGGGAGCTATTAAATACCCCCATGTCCAGGCCTCTTTCCAAGCCAGTTAAATCAGAATGTCTGGGGGTGTGACCCAGGCATCAGAATTTTTTCATCTTCCCAAGTGGTTCCGATGTGCGGCCATGGATGAGAGCCAGTGTTTTACGGGTTATTAAGTAACCCCTGGTTCTCAGTGCTTCCCCACGCACTGCATGCCTGCCCTGCACCAAGGATGCTTCGGTTCTCAAGCCCTGTCACAGACACAGACAGGCACAGATCATAGCAGAGAATGACAGCCAGCACAGAGGAGACCCAGTTAAAGCCCCAGCGGGTGCTGGAGGAGAGAGAAGACTTCCTGGGAGAGGCGGCTTTAACCGAGGTTTTGGAAGGGTTACAGTCATTTCTGAAAAAATGTACCTTTGATGGTTGGCTTGAGGTCGGTAGATACTTTTGAAGTAGCTGGTGAAAGTATTCTCCACCTCTTCTCTAGCAAGAGTTCGCTGCCTGTGGACATTATATAGTGTTTATGGCCCTTGGTCATGAATTATTAATGGTTTTGAAATCGTGGTCATTGTAGTTTACTCAAAAATCATTAGAAAGTAAAGTTATTATACAGTGTTAAAAAAAAAAAACCAGGAAATCGCAGTGGAGGAAGAAATCTTTATTCATCACCCCCCCCTCACTAGGGTCCACACTGATGGCCATGGCACCTTGGGGCTCACAGACATGGCGCTGGGGACATGTTCTGCTGCTACACAGAGGCATGGAGGCCCCAGGCAGCTCTGTGAATTAGTGCCCACAATGGGCTTCTGTCTCAAATCCTTGTCAGGTGACCTTGGACGAGTCTCTTGACCCCTCACACCTGATTTGATAATTCCCACCTTGGAGACTCAGTATACAGAGTCAAGGCAGTAATAAAGTGCCTAGCATAGCACGTAGTAAACATTCCGTAAATGTTGGTTGCTACATAATTGTAATCATTCCTTAGAGTGTCTAGAATTTAACAGAGAGACAAGTCACGGCCTTGGAAGGAAAAGGCAGCACAATTTCACTTAGTACTGAAGGGGTCTCCCTTGCTCCAGCTGGACTTTAGGCTGATTCCAGCCGTCCAGGCTCCTGGCTGTGCGCCCCTAGGCAAGTGAGCCCCAGGCAGGCTAGCTCTGGGGCCCCCACTGTAAACCACTTTGAAGGCCTTCTGTGATCATGGACTGCCTCCTTGTGCAGCTGATTGGAGATTCTGCAAAATGCTCCTGACGGCACACTCCTCTGTTGAGCTCACTTTGTAAAGGACTGTATAAGTCATCTAACTCAACCACCTAGAAAATGTTGAGCCTTCCCTTTGCACGCACGCATAAGTGTGCACACGTGCATGTGCACACATACGAACACTTCCTGCTATTAAGCAGAGCCTTGTGGTGCAAGGACTAGAGATGCCTTTCATCTTGCCAAGCAAAGGAGGAGACTGGGTTCTCAGGGGAACACAGCAAAGGAGGGAGGCCAGCATCCAGGGTGCCTCCAGGGATGGGGCTATCCCAACAACCTCTCCGTGTGCCGCCACGGACACGCCTCTGCTCCCCTCTGGTCCCTCCCTGTACCTCGTTGTCGTCTTTATGCTCCTCTCTCCCAGCTGTTCCTTCTTTCAGCTCAGAGGCCAGAGGGAGAGTCTAATCAACCTGGCTAATCGATGCTAAAGGGCATTGAGGGGGTACAGTACTCAACATTAGCCCCCCGGTTGCCCTCCCAAGAGACAACCATTGAAATCAATTTCTTGTGTCCTTCCAGAAATATTCTATCTATCCCTTCTGCCCTTACCTCTACCCCCTGCCTTTGAACACAATGATAGCATGCAATACACATTGTTCTGGATTTTTCTTTTCACTTAACAACATGTCTCAGAAAACATTCTGTAGTACAAATCTCATCCATTCTTTTTTTTTTTTTTTTTTTTTAAATTTATTTGGCTGCGCCGGGTCTTAGTTGCGGCAGACAGGGTCTTTAGTTGCGGCATGGGGGATTTAGTTCCCCAACCAGGGATTGAACCTGGGCCCCCTGCATTGGGAGTGTGGAATCTTAACTGCTGCACCGCTAGGGAAGTCCCTAATCCATTCTTTTTTATGGCTGCCTAGAACTCCACTGTGAATCCACAGAAACACAATCCTTTATATGAAATCTTTGGGGCCAAATGTGTTTCATTTTTTTTAGAATTTAGAAAGTAATACCATCCCAGTATGGCCTGGGTCAGCACTCTATAATCAAATATGTTAATATATCTGTAGGAAAATAAGAATATTTATACTATGTGGGGTAAATCAAGACTTTAAATTTCATGTCAGTTCAGATCTGGTTTTGCTTCTAAAAAAATGACATATAAAGGATCGTGGGCCTGTCCATAAATACATGAGTAGTTCCCAGTTAATGACTAATCTAGGCTATCAATAGTCTTCTGCTACTATAAGAGTACTGGAAAGAATATTCTAGAGCAGGCGTCTTGGTGCACTTGTACAGGAATAGCCAAAGGTTAATTCTTGCAAATAGAATTAAGGGATCACAGGGGATATGCTTTTTTAGATGAGTGTTTCTGATTTGTTTTGTAGCAGTGCACGAGGTGGGCAGAGTTTTTTGTTCCAAGACACCTGGTAGCATTCTGGCCAGATTCAAGTGTGGCTACCGTTGGCTGAGGCACCCACACTCAGTGGCCTCTGCTGTAGTTCCCCAGCCCACTTTCCTCAGCAGGGAGTGGGAGCAGGGCATTGTCCTGAGAAGGACTTGGGGACATGTCCAGCACCTCGATTTCTGAATGCCATCTCTCACGGGCCCTCAACTCCAAGCACCTGTCTTGGCCAATTGCAGGAGGCCAGTGGGACTGGTGACTCTTCTTGTAAACTTCAGACCCCACTAGCCTGGAGACCCTCCCCTTTCCTCATTTCAGTTCTCAGTGTTCTTGCAGCTTCAGTCTCCTGGGGGAATCAGGAGCTGCCCCTTGCATATTTACAGATCTCCACTGCTTTGTTTAAAATGTTAAAAAAAAAAAAATTTAAAAAGGAAGCGAGAGAAAAAAATACAGTGTAAGCTGATGGTGCTGCATTACAAGAGCCTGTCTGATGTGACAGCTGACATTCCAAATCTGCACTTTTCCTGGAAAAAGTTCACATTTCTGGGCAGAGAAGAACTAAATCCATTTTACATCCAACTGCCAAATATGTTCCCAGTTGTGAAGTTACCATTGTCAGTTTTTTGGCTTCTTGTGCTCTTGGTCTCCATTGCTTTGAGAACCTGGACAAGTGGGGCCCCTGGTGACATGAGCAGCTTCTGATTTCTGCAGGGCAGGGCAGTCACCCGGCAGGGTTTGAAGCATCATAGCCAAATGAGCCCTGGAACCAAACAGCCTGGATTCCTAGGCTCGTGCCATCACTCGGGCAAGATACCTAACCTGTCTGTGACTTGACTTCCTCTTCTAAAGAGTAGGGATAATATAGGGAATCCCTGGTGGCTCAGTGGTTAAAAATCCACCTGCCAATGCAGGGGACACAGGTTCAGGCCCTGGTCCAGGAAGATCCCACATGCCACGGAGCAACTAAGCCCGTGCACCACAACTACTGAAGCCTGTGCGCCTAGAGCCCATGCTCCGCAACAAGAGAAGCCACTGCAATGAGAAGCCCTTGCACCACAATGAAGAGTAGCCTCCGCTTGCTGCAACTGGAGAAAGCCCGCGCACAGCAAAGAAGACCCAATGCAGCCAAAAAAAGAGAAAAGGAAAAAAAAGAAAAGAAAAAAATATCAAATAACACCTCCTCCTGCTACTGCCTTATTTGGCCATACCTCTTTACACAAAAACATTTTTTTTTTTTTTTTTTTTTTTTTTTTT
>NW_006779491.1:3292223-3318583 GCF_000442215.2 Lipotes vexillifer | reverse complement strand
TTGCGGTACGCGGGCCTCTCACTGTTGTGGCCTCTCCCATTGCGGAGCACAGGCTCCAGATGCGCAGGCTCAGCGGCCATGGCTCACGGGCCCAGCTGCTCTGTGGCATGTGGGATCTTCCCGGACCGGGGCATGAACCTGTGTCCCCTGCATTGCAGGAGGACTCTCAACCACTGTGCCACCAGGGAAGCCCACAAAAACATTTTTAATAAACAGCTTTCTCGAGGAATGTAATACATACCTCATACGGTAAACTGTACATGTTTAAAGCATACAACTTAATGAATAAAGAAGATGTGGTATATATATACACACACACACACACACACACACACACACACACACACACACACACACACACACACACACACACAATGGAGCCCAGGTGCCCTGGCACTCTTACAGCCCTCGTTCTGCTCCTCCAGAGGTGTCCCCAGACTGAGGAACAATTCTACAGGCGCATTTTCACCCAGGACACACACCTTTCATCAGTAATGTGCAGGAAACTTCTTCCTTTAGATAGTATCATTCTTTTTTTCTAATCATATTCTGTATTCCACAAAGTGATTTGGGGGGGCGGTGGAGAGGTGAAGGGAGACTCAGGGCTCCAGTCCTGAGTCACCGTGGCTGACGGTAGGCACACTCACTCTCCCCGCTCTGGGCCTCCGTTTCCTCTGTGACTACTCTGGGTCTGGTAAGAGCCAATGGTCCTGTGAACTTCAACTTCATTAGGGTTCACAAGCTGTGTCTCTTAGGTTCTGTTCAAGTGATAGAAGCCTTCCTCAAACCAGTGTCAGCAAAAAAGGGAATCCTCGTTTGCCTCACCTAGCTGTAAAGTTCAGGGATGGACCACGTCAGGAATGGCTGGATCCAGGTGCTCTGGCTCAGTCCTTCTGACCCTGCCTTCTTCCAAGACATGGCTATTCTGCAGCTTCTGGTCCTGCTCAGTGTAAACTGGCCACTGGCAGCTCCAGGCCGACTGCATAGAGGCTGGATAGCTCACGGGTGCAGGGGTGCAGTGGGGGGAACCACACAGGCACTGGAGCCAGATAGCCTGGGGTTGAATCCTGAGTCATCACTGACCAAGTGCTTATCTGCCTCTGAGCCTTGGTTTCTTCATATGTAGAATGGGGATGAGAGCATCACCTACCTCTGCTGGTTGTCAGGGATACTCTGAACGGTGCCTGACATGTAGTAAGTGAGTGAGTGACAGAGGCTTCTTGCTCTTCTCTTACTTTTTTCCTGTCATTATTACAATTCTGTCAGCAATTTCAGCAAAAGAGAGTCCGCACGTTAAGCACATGGTAAGGAAGAGGTGTTTTCCCAAAGTACCATCAAGATCCAGTTACCAGAAGAAATGGGAAAGGCTGGTGGGCAGGCAAAGCCCAGCCGCTGTCCATCACCTGGCCACTGTGTAGTGGGTGTGGTAAAGCGAACAAATAGCGCAATTGTTAAGAATTGCTTTCAGGCTTCCCTAGTGGCGCAGTGGTTAAGAATCTGCCTGCCAATGCAGGGGACACGGGTTCAAGCCCTGGTCCGGGAAGATCCCACATGCCGCGGAGCAACTCAGCCCGTGTGCCACAACTGCTGAGCCCACACTCTAGAGTCCGTGAGCCACAACTACTGAACCTGTGTGCCACAGCTACTGAAGCCCACGCAGCTCGAGCCTGTGCTTCACAAGGGAAGCCACTGCAATGAGAAGTCCGCGCACCGCAGCGAAGAGTAGCCCCTGCTCGCTGCAACTAGAGAAAGCCCACACGCAGCAACGAAGACCCATTGCAGCCAAAAATAAATAAATAAATAAAATAAATTTTATTAAAAAAGTAAAGAATTGCTTTCACGTCCATGCTCACAGTACTCGGTGAGGTAAGCGATAGTATCCTCATCTCGCACGTGAGGAATGTCGGCTCAGGGCAAGGAAGCTACCTGCCCCAGTTAACACAGCAAGCACTGGGCCCAGCTGATCCCACACGTTCTGTGCACGTGGCAAAGTGGAGGCAGCTGGGGGAGCTTAGGCACGTTTCTTCACCCTTCCCAGACTCAGTTTCTTTAGCTGTAAAATGGGCATTATCAGTCCTTCCTCCTTAGGTGCCTGAGGGCTCAGTGAGGTTGAGGGAGATAAACACGGGACACCCAGCCCCTCTCAGGACACCCCTGCCTCTCCCCTCTCCTCCCCACTGACCCTGCTGCCGGCTCAGAGCTAGACTGGGGGACCCCAGGCTCCTGGGTCCATAGAGCTGGGCGGGTGAATGGGAGGCCAGGGCCGTGACTGCCAGATAAATGGAATCCTCGGTTTCCTCACCTGATGGGCTGAGATAGTCTGACACTGACTTCCAGCTAAACGCTGTTAATGATGGCTAGATTCCCATTAGAGGCCAATGAAGAGATTATGTGCCCCTCCCCGCCCCCCACTACGTATTTCAAATAAAAAACTGTGAAATAAGTGTAGGAAAGTTCAACAAAGTTCTCTATTTCTTTTCCCAGGATAACTACTTTGATGCCCTTTTATGGTTTTTTGATTTTGGGTTTTTTTTGGCTGCGTTGGGTCTTCGTTGCTGCATGTGGGCTTTCTCTAGCTGCTGTGGGGGCGGGGGGCTACTCTTCGTTGAGGTGCGCTGGCTTCTCATTGCGGTGGCTTCTCTTGTTGCGGAGCATGGGCTCTAGGCGCGCAGGCTCAGTAGTTGTGGCTCGTGGGCTTAGTTGCTCCGCAGTATGTGGGATCTTCCCGGACCAGGGCATGAACCCGTGTCTCCTGCCACAGCAGGCGGATTCTTAACCACTGCACCACCAGGGAAGTCCTACCTTTATGTTTTTAATATAGAAGCCTAAGCTCTTGCAAAAAATTTTTTGTGAATTCACAGTTTTGTGAATTTTCATGTATGAATACTCCTGTGTTAGCACTACCCACATCAAAATATGGAACATTCCTAGCAATGCAGGAGGCATCTTCATGCCACCTCCCAGTTACTACGCCTCTCCAAGAGTAACCACTATCTTGGCTCTAATAGCATAGATTAGTTTTGCTTGTATTTGAACTTCATATAAATGGATTCACAGAGTAAGCACTTTTTTTGTCTTTTTGTTTTTTGTTTTTGTTAAACATATCTGTGAGATTCATCCATTTTTTAAAAAATAAATTTATTTATTTTATTTATTTATTTTTGGCCGCATTGGGTCTTCGTTGCTGCGCGCGGGCTTTCTCTAGTTGCGGCGAGCGGGGGCTACTCTTCATTGCAGTGCACAGCCTTCTCATCGTGGTGGCTTCTCTTGTTGTGGAGCATGGGCTCTAGGCACGTGGGCTTCAGTAGTTGTGGCACACGGGCTTCAGTAGTTGTGGCACACGGGCTTAGTTGCTCTGCGGCATGTGGGATCTTCCCGGACCAGGGCTTGAACCCGTGTCCCCTGCATTGGCAGGCGGATTCTTAACCACTGTGCCGCCAGGGAAGCCCCATGTTATTAAATGTATCAGTAATTCCTCTTTACCACTGTGGTATTAAACCTTCAGTTATTCTTTCATTAGAAAAATTAAATTGCAAATTTTTAAAATAATGTAGTTGTCATTATTTTTAAATTTCAAGTTTGCTCATTAAATAAACTTTGCTCTCAAACATACCCCAACTTAATTCCCCTTTCTAGAAACAGCCTATTATCAGTAGGATGTTCATCTTTCTGGGCTTTTTTCTATTTATACAATTCTAGTCATTGTTTCAGTTGGGAGTGCATTTGGCTGCAAAGAACAGGAAACCCAACTAACAATGGCCTAAACCAGGGATCAGCAAACTTTTTATGTAAAAGGTCACACTGTCTCTGTCACAACCACTCAACTCTGTTATTGTAGTATGAAAACAGCCATAGTCAATATGTCAGTTAATGAGTGTGTCTGTGTTCCAGTAAAGTTTTATTGACAAAAATAGGCAGTGGGACAGATTTGCCCTGTGGGGTATAACTTGCTGACCCTTGGCTTAACAACAGGGATTTGTTTGGCTCATGTGGCAAGAAATCTAGAAATAGCCTCATAAGAAAAAACGAATAATTTATACTCCTGCTAAAAATATTTGAGAATGCTGGACTCTCTAAGACCTTGCTAATAATGGATATTAACAGCCTATGCTGTTTTTGCCAGTACTCTTTGTGTTATTCCTGTGTTTTGGGGGGAAATACCTCTGCCTGATCTTCCAGCTCAGTAATTTTCTCTATAACTGTATCTATTCTGTTCTTCATTAACTTTTGATTTTTTTCTTATTTTGATGATTAAATATTTTATTCATGATTTCTAATTCTTTTGCATAGTAGGTTGCTCTTGTTTGATGGAGTCAACGTCCTCTCTTATCTCTCTAAGAATATTAAATGTATTTTTAATGTCTCTGCTTGCATTGTTATCTCTGTTTCTTTGGTTGTTAGTTCCATTTGTTGAGTTGGCTCTTCTCTTTCATGGTGTGAGTTTTCCTGGAATGTTTGGTGATATGTGAATATGTGCTCTTCTATGTAGTCTGATCCCCTGTTTTCCTCTCTGTGGATGCTATTTCTTTTTACTCGAATTTGCTGCCAGTGATTGTGGACAGAGGGGTGGAAATTGCCACAAGAAGTGTGATGCTAATAGTGTGTCTTCTGAGCACAGAATCTTCCTTTTCCTTCTGGACACGTCCTGCCTTTCTGTCCCAGAGACCCACAGTCACAGCTCCTACAAGCTGGGTGGATTCAAGGGCCACTTCCTAGCATCCCCACAGGCATCCTCAATCAGTCTGTTTGACCTTTGACCTTAGGCCCCCTCCTCTCCCTGGAGAATGTGTTGCCTCTAGGTTTGGAGCAGCCTAAGACCACCTTCCCTTATCCCAGCAGTCCTTTCTAGCTTCGGATTTGGCCTGTGCTTCTTTTCATTAATCCAGTTCTGTCTGCCATCCATTTCTCAGGAGTTGCTCAACATTTTAAAGCTGCCAGTAGCACCCCTCCAAGTCTTCCTGTGCTCTTATGAATTTTAAGTGGTGTCATTTCTGTGGACTTGGGTGGGAGAGGCTGATGTGTGTACTTGCTCTTGGTCTTCCCAACTTGATTCAGTCTCAAGGTGACTTCTCGTTAGAGTTTTCACCTTCTTGGTCACCTTCATCTGGACAAGTTCATCTTTCTCTAGAAATACACTGTGTCAGAACCAAACTGAATATTCCAACTATGAACAGATCAGTGTAGACTGGAGATGGAGTGTACTTTCTAATAAGAACTGGGTTCCAATACTAACTCTGGTCTCTACTATCAATACATTGGTCAAGTCCCTTCACTTCTCTAAGCCTCAGTTTCCTCACCTGTCAAATGGGAATAATGATCATAACACCCCCCTCATAGGTTAATGAAAGTATCAATTGCAATAGTGTGTCAAGTGTTTAAGGTGGGGCCTGGTACACAGTAGGTGCTGAAACATGTTAGTTCCCTTCTTCTCTCTGATCCTGACAAAATTTCTAACACACTCATCATGTTTGCTGCGGTGGTGGCAGTTTTTGGCAGCCAGGTCGCCGTGTTAGCTCATACTGAACACATTAGCTAAAAGCCCTGCCTTTGTCTCGTGAACTTTTCCCAAGCAGACTTTTCCAGTGCCTCTCCTGGTATAGGACCTTTACCTTGGCCGTGACGCATTTTATCAACCTGTTCTTGATCCATCTCTAGCCCGTAGAAATTGATCTGACCCCAGATTCCGTCATCCAGTTTACTTTGTGTGCTACCCATCTGAATATCATCTGCAGACTTAATAAACAGCCTTCAACAGCCAGATCTGGCCATTGATAAAATTACGGCCTGGGATACAACCAAGGACAGAACCCCATGGCATGCCACCCCTCACGGGAAGAGTAATTTAGATGACTGGGCAAGATGATTAATTTGTCCAGTTCCTATAATACTCTGCCCTTGTGGCTTGATTATAATAATAATATTAGCAACCATGTATTGGGTGTTATTTACAGGCCAGGCACTGAGGTAAGCATTTTTCATATATTATTTTTATTTCTTATAACAAATCTATAAGGTAAGTATTTGTATTACTTAGGACTTAGTCCCTGTTGTTCTGCTAAAGATAGAGTTTATTTTTTTAAACTATGTTACTTCATTACAAAGCTCTAAAGAGCAGGTGCTTCCTAGAAGCCAAGGGCAGGGATGCACCTGGGTGGCAAGATGACAAAAACGATGTCAAAAATGGTGAACCCATGCCTGGGGCCCCTAAGGTCCCAGAAAATCCTCTCTCTATGGCTCTTATCTTTATATCTGTCAGTATCTGTGCCCTTCTTCTCACTTGGTACAAACCAGCTTTCTGTGTTTCTCAGTTCACCTGGCAGAAAATAATCCCACCAGCAACTCTGAGTTCATGTTCCCCCTTTTGAGAAAACAGCCAGATCTTCCCTGAGCCTGTTAGTCCCAATTCCCCAGGATTATTGGCTCTGCTTGGGTCAGGTGCCTGCTCCTGGGCAGTGGTGGGATCACACTGTCTGGACATTACCTCCAGGTGTCTCAGTGCTATGACCTGGTGGCCATGGGGCACGTGACATCCAGAGTCCTGCCCCATGACATTTGTACGTTTTACAAATGAAAGGGAGATCCAGAGTCACATGGCAAGTAAGTAGAGGAATCAAGACTTAATACTGGTTTATCTCATGCTGAAGCTTGTATTGTTGATGCTGTGTTCCTTACACCAGGACACGTGGTCCCAGGGCGGTGCCTGTGGTGGTGCTGGTGAAGGCTGGCCTGTGTCTCTAGCGGGGCAGCTCAAGCACCCACCTAATGCCTCACCATGTCCCAGATCAGGGCTCTGAGACCCTTGGTTGGTTGGTTGGTTTGCTTGTTTCTTTGGTGACTCGGCAGATGCCTCAGTGCTGGCCATCACAGGACTCACACACAACTTTGATGAGGGACCTGATACTTAAGAGGATAAGCACAGACTTTGGAGCCCAGTAAAGCTAGGTTCAGATTCCAGCTCTGCCACTTTTTCACTGGTGACTCTCTGTCTCAGTTTCTATAACTGTAAAATGGAGGTAATACCACCTACTTTGTTAGTTGTTGTGGTGGTGATTTAATGAGATAATATGTGTAAACCACATATGGCCAGCAGAGATAGAGCAATCAGTTCATGCGTCCACTTAGCAAATATCTGTCCAGTACCTGCTGTGTGCCAGGCACTGCCCTGGGGCCTGTAGATTTCATGGTGAACAAAACAGACACAAATCCACACCCTTGTGTTCCAGTGGTTAGAGGCAGACACCAAGCAAATAAATGAGTAAAATACAAAGGGTAGCGGGGAAACAAATAAATCAGGGAAGCGGGATGGGGGCTGCTAGGCAGCTTGTTATGTTACATAGGTCCTCAGGCAGAGACCAGAGGAGGTGAGAGGGGAGAGCTTTGGGCAGAGAAGACAGCAAAGACCAGAGGCCCGAGGGTGGAGGCCGAACTGGGGGAATGAGGGGCAGGGTGGTGGGAGGCGAGGAGAGGGGCAAAGGCCAGGTCGTGGGAGGGCCTTGTGGCCATTAGTAAGGACTTGGGCTTCCGTCTGAGTGAGAGGGGAGTCATGGGAGCATTTTCAGTGAAAGAGGGCCAGGACCCGATTTTAGCAGGGTACGCTCCCTGGCTGTATGTGGAGAACAGACAATGGGGAAGGGCAGATGGGGAGACCTGTCGGGGCTGTTGCAGAAACTCTGTGGAGGTGACGGTGGCTCGGACTTGGGGGGGCAGCAGTGGAGGAGCAGAGAAGGCGCCAGGTCCCAAGCATCGTGAAGATGGAGTCGCTTGGATCTGTGGTTGGACAGGATATGAGTGGGGAGGAGAGAGAGGAGGAGTCAAGAAGGACTTTAAGTTTTGGTCTGAAAACCAAAGAGATTGGTCATCTCCTAAGATGGGCACGAGAGTGGGGGCAGGTTTTAGGGGGAAGATCAGGAATTCAGCTTAAACCCTGTTAAGACCTCGACTGAACCTGCAGCTGGGTATGGGAATCTGGAATTCTGGGGAAAAGTCATGTCAGGCTGCATCTGTCTGGAATGTTGGAACCATTGATCTTTTTTTTTTTTTTTCCTTACTTTTTTGGAGAAGGGAAATGGGTGGATGGAGGTCATTAGTTAGGCAAGTAATACAAGAAAACAGCTTCCTTAAGAAAATATTTTTCACCCTCTAGATAAGCCTGGAGTCCCTTGTGCCAATTCCCAACCCTCCCTAATCCCAGCCTTCCCCTCCTGGACTAATTGTTGTCAC
Source organism: Lipotes vexillifer (assembly GCF_000442215.2). NCBI lineage: Eukaryota > Metazoa > Chordata > Mammalia > Artiodactyla > Lipotidae > Lipotes > Lipotes vexillifer. The sequence goes on along the minus strand of NW_006779491.1, from coordinate 3,310,363 downwards.
AAGCTTGGCATGCATCCTTCCAGACCTTTCTCTGCACATCCACATATTCGAGTGTATCCATAAAATATATGTGGTATTTGGGGAGTGTATGTATTTTAACAAAACGGTGTCATAAGGAACGCGTCATATGTGCTTTCGTAACTTGTTATTTGCCTCTCTTCCCTGAACTGTGTCTTCAAGATCCATCCTCGGTGTTACAAACAAACCCAGATTTTTCTAAACTTGTTACGGTATGTTATGGACAGACTGTGGGTTATTTAGTCATTTTCCAGATGGAGGGCATTAGCATTTTGTACATTCCTCCTCTGGCACCTGTGTGAGTCTTTCTGATAGATTCCAAGGAGTGAAATGGCTGGGTCTGAGTAGACCGAAGCTATTCGGGGTTTTGTTTTGTCTTGTTTAGTGGAGACTGCTATTGCTTCCTGAAGTGCCTCTGTCACCTTACTCGCCAGCTGTGGCAGGTTTTTCATGAGGGAGGCCACAGAGATCTGCGTTGTCGAGCAAAGCACAGTGGCAGGCTGTGGGTTGGAAGGAGCGAGCAGGAAGCTGAGAAGGGAATTTGTGGGCTGCTGTTCTGCTCTTAAGAACCCACATTCAGAGAGGACACAGGCTACTTTAGGGGCTGGGAGAGATGCTCCCAATCCCTTCCTTTCCTCCTGAAAATAGAGTAGCACAAATGAAATACCATCTCTCCTGCAGCCTGCACGCCTGGCTTCTTCCCTGTCAGCCAGTTTCTATTCCTAGCCCTCCTCACCAGCTTTAAGTCATCCCCTTTTGACAAACACACCAATCAAGACATTATAAAAATGCTATTTTTATTAGAGCAGACCAACTCCTCCCTCAGTGGGCCCCTTATCCTGACCCCAGCCTGATAGCATCCTTTGCCTGCCACCCTCGACGGCACATTCAAGGGTTGGTGCACAACCAAGGTTGTGTTTGTCACCAGCTTGGCGCCTGTTCCGAGGGTGTGATCGCAGTCCCACTCCTGAAGCAGACCGAATCCTACACCCAGCTGCTCTCCCCTTCCTACACGGGAAAAGGAAAGTTGCAGCCTTTGAAAAGTTACGTCATCTTTTCTTTGCATGAATTTCAGGTGGGTGTTAACTTTGTGGTATAAAATGCCTTTAGGGTTCGCTCAGGGAACTGGGTCTAGGGTCAACTCCAAGTTCAGATTTTGTGCCATCATAATTAGAAACTTCAAAATATTTCTCATCAGCATCATCTTCATTGCTAACATTTATCGAGCATGTATTACACATCAGGCAATATTCTAAATATCTTGTGTTTATAAGGTGGATGCTTTTAATCGTCATTCCACTTTTTTTTTCTGCCTTTTTTTATTGAGATACAATTTATGTTACACAAAATTCACCATTTTAAAGTGTACAATTCCGGGACTTCCCGGGCGGTCCGGTGGTTAAGACTCCGCACTTCCACTGCAGGTGGCACAGGATCAATCCCTGATCGAGGAATTAAGATCCGCATGCCTCATGGTGCAGCAAATTAAAAAAAAAGTGTACAATTCAGTGATATTCACAAAGCTATGCAACTATCACCGCTATTTAGTTCCAAAACATTTAGGTCACCCCATATAGAAACCCTGTACCTGTTAGCAGTCACTCCCAATTCCTCTTTCCCCCATTCCCTGGCAACCACTAATCTACTGATACCTTCTGTCTCTGTGGATTTACCTATTTTGGACCTTTCATATATATGGAATCATACAATATGTAGCCTTTTACGTCTGTCTTCTTTCACTTAGCATAATGTTCTCAGGGTCATCCATGTGGTCACATGTGCCTGTGCTTCATTCCTTTCTATGACCAGATGATATTCCATTGTATGGATACGCCGCAGCCTGTTTATCCATTCATCCATTGATGGACAGTTGGGTTGCTTCCACTTTTTTTTTTTTTTTTTTTGCGGTACGCGGGCCTCTCACTGTTGCGGCCTCTCCTGTTGCGGAGCATAGGCTCCGGACGCGCAGGCTCAGCGTCCATGGCTCACGGGCCCAGCCGCTCTGCGGCATGTGGGATCTTCCCAGACCGGGCACGAACCCGCGTCCCCTGCATCGGCAGGCGGACTCCCAACCACTGCGCCACCAGGGAAGCCCGGGTTGCTTCCACTTTGGGGGCTATTATGAACAACACCGCTAGGACGGCATCCCAGTTTGACAGCTCAGGAAACTTAGGAACAAGTATCTTTTCCCACTCAAAAGAGCCTGATGGGATTCTTACCCAGGTGCCTGGCTTCACAGCCGAGTCCTGACCACCCAACTTGGCTGTTTAGCTGTCGAACTAAGGCCTGGAAATTGAGGACCTATGTCACACACCTTCATGGCAACCATGTTTCAGAATTAAATATTGGGCCCTGTGGTCTGAGGAATTCATTTTTGGGGGACTTGGGTCGGTCCTGTTTGAATTCAGGACCATTGTGGGAAGTCCTGGCTGAGTCAGGACTGTCCATTCAATTCAGTTTGCGTTTCCCAATGGCCTTTGATGTAACAAGGTTCAGCCCTGCCCTGGGAGTTCATGGTCAAGTAACTGCCGTCAGTCCCCAGGAAGCAGACTGTGGGATGGAGATGTGCATGCAGGAGGCTGACTGGGGAGGGCTTTCAGGAACAACACCTGTGAGGATGAGGGAAGCCGGGTTGGACAGAGGGAGGAGCTGAACTGTGATGCCGGCCTTGCTGACCACACAGGGAGCTGTGGGGATGGGTGGCCCTTCAGAGATGTTCCCAGTTGAGGCAAGGAGCCTGGGTCTTTGTACCCTTGTCATTAATCAGTATCAGAGATCAGGCATAACCTGGGGCAAGACAGGCTTCTCTCTGGGAAGGGACACAGCTCCCAGCAGCTGGGGTGTGAGTGGGTGATCTGGGCCCGTAGCACAGAGTCCACTATACACACCTAGGCCCATGTCCATGGTGGCTTTCATCAGTGTCCTGACTGGGAACAGTCTGTGAAGATGCTTGAGGAGCACAGCTGAGGGAGGGTGTAACCCAGACTGGGATGGGGGTGAGCAGGGAGGAAGGGGCATCTTAACTGTGCGATGCACCTTGAACCCCAAACCTATACATTCCAACCGCCAGTTCACGAACTGTGCCTCTTGGGTGCCTCAGAGTATCCACACGACTGCTCCAAACCAAACTCAGCCCCGCCCCTCCTCCAGCCTTGACCTCTCCGAGAATGGCACTGCCCCTCCAGTTACCCAGGCCAGAAGCTGCACAATCATCAATACTTCATTCTTCCTCGCCTCCTTTTTCCAGCCCATCACCAAGTCCCCCGCCCTCACCTTGGAAGCATGTTCTCCCTGCTTCCTCCATGTGGCTGACACCTCTTGTCCCAACACCCATAGCACCCACTCCCAGCTGCCTCTCACTCCAACCTCCACCCTCTACCCCAGTAACCCCACGTGGCTTCCCATTGGTCTGGGCTTAAGGGAAAAACTCCCTGCTGTGGCCCACATGGTGGCCTTGCCCGCCCAGTCCCGAGTCAACCCCTGCTCCCCTGCCCCCCGGCACCAGCCCCTCTGTCATTCCTTGTCCCTCTTGATACCGACCAGGGTTCTTGGCCTTCCCCAAGCAATAGAAATTGACTAGAGGCCAGGCAAGAAATTCAGGCAAGGCTTTACTGAGGCCCCTGCAGCCGCCGGAAGGAGCAGGAACAAATAACATGTCCCCTTACTTGCTCCCCGAGGTGTGTGGGGGAGCCGGTACCCTATATGGGGTGAGGGTAGGGGTGTGTCCAGGGGTGGGGTCGGAGGCGTGGCTTAGGTGGTTTGCCCACCCCTTAGGTGGTGAGTGCAGGGGGCATGCGCAGTACCCTGCTTTTGCTCCCGGCCCTTCAGAAGTGTCAGTTGGGGCTTTTTTTTGGTCTTTCTGTATCTTTTTGTCTATAATTTGCCCCAACTGCACGTGCACGCAGTTATTTTTAGTCCCTTATAGTTTCTTTGTAATTTGTAGCTTGAGGAGACATTTGTCCAGGTGCAAGTACTGCAGCACTGCAGCAAAGGGTCCCACATCCCAGCTTGTCTCTTACTCTCTGCTCCCTCTCACCACGTGGCCTTCACGCGTGCGTTCATTTTGCTTAGAGCACACCCCGCTCTGTGCCCGTAAGTTCACTTGTTCGTCCTTCACATCGCGGTTGTTGTCACCCTTCCGTGGAGCGTCATCTCACCTCCCTGCCACAGTCGTGTTTCCCATTGAAAACCTCTCAAGGCACCACGCACCTACCTCCAGAAATGGCTGACGATGTACTTTGGTGGTGGGGTCGTTTGCTTAAAGTTGGCCTCCCTCCCTAGATGGTCCATTCCCTAAGGCAAGGGAACTTGTCCCCGTGTGGAATAGGAGGTGCTCAGTCAACCTAAAGGGGGGGAAGGGGAGACGGAGGGAGGGAGGAAAGGATCACAACCCCACGTGATCAGGGAGGAGACGGGGGCGAACCGTCTCCTTTACATTCCTGGATCTCCAGGATCTCACACAGCAGAAATCTTGACTAGTGTGTGAGACAACATGAAAATGGGGACCCTGAGCCCCACTGCACCGCCCTAGACTTGAGCAGAACGTTTCACTCCCTTCCTGGCTTTCCCCACCACTCAGCACCTGTCATCGGCACAAACAGGCTTTGTCCCTCATCGGGCTTTAAGCTGGCTGGAATGTCGGAAGCCAGGGCTCTCCCCTGCGAACAACCAACATGCTCTGACCACTCTCCATCCCAGCCCCGAGATGAGCTCCCAGGGTCTCCTGGCACTGGGGCTTTGCACATGCTGTTCCCGCCCAGATGCCCTGCCCGCCCCGTCCACCTCTGAGCTCCTTAGCGTCGGCACCTGTCCTCTCCTCTGCAGGGCCTGCCCCGCCCCGGAGCGATGCCAAGGACCCGTCCTCTCCACCCACCGCCCCCGGCACAGCACCTACTCCATGGCCTCAGAGCAGTGTCTTTGCTGCTCCTCTAATTTCCTTGAGGACAGGGATCTTGTCTTCCTGCCCCCCTCTCTCTCTCTTCCTCTTCATCCCTTCCTTTCCACAAATACGCTGGCCCTGCCCTCATGGGTCTGGCATCCCAGCAGGGGAACCACAAACAGACAAACAGAGGTAATTCCAAAGAGGGAAGCACTGCCACGTGGAGGAGGCTGAGAGGCCTGGGGACAGTCAGAAGAGGCCCCAAGAAGGGCCACGCGTGCCCATGAACAAGAGGAAGCCATCCAGGCAGGGGCAAGAGCAAGTGCCTCGGCCCTGAGGAGGAAGGGGCCTCTCTGAGAAACAGCCTGAAGAGCTATTGGGCTGAGGGGGGTGCGGGAGGTGGGAATGAGGTCAGGAGGGCGGTGGAGCCAGATTACATCCATCTCTGTGTCGGGCCCTTAGCGCAGCACCCAACCCATAGGAGAAGCTCAAAGAGTCTTTGTTGAATCAGCGGGGAGGGGCCCTGAGTGCTCCCCTTTGAGGGGGCGGGGGGCAGCCCTGAGAGGAGAGCGTCCACTCAGGCAGCCCAGCTTGCTGGGCAGGAGGTGATAGGTAAGGTCCTGGTGATGGATGCTCTCTGTGAGAGGTTCATTCCGTTAGAAGGAAAAATTCCCGGATGCAAACCAGGTGGTGGAGGCAGAGATTGGAGGGAAAATTCCACCCAGGCCGCCTCTCTCCTCTCATCAGGCCAAGTGACGGGTGCTGTGGGATTAGAGGCTCTGACAGGTAACAGCCGCCCTAAATCAGTTTAGCACCAGTCTGGGAGTTCAAGGGCAGGCGAGCCTTGTTCCCTCCTCAGCAGTCAGAGGCTGTTTACACTACTGGGCTTCCAGTGGGCCCTGCAGGCCTACGTCCCCTCCCAAGCTCTCCTCAGGGTGGATGGTGGGAACAGCCTCAGCCCATGGCAGGTCTGCTCAAAACCCTCCACTAGCCTCCTGGTCACCTCATGGTAAGACCAGAGTCCTCACCGTGGCCTCCGCCCCCATCTCAGGGCCTTTGCACTTGCTGTTCCTGCCACCTGGAAACCCCCGTGTCCAGATTCCCACAGGGGTTCCTCTCCTCTACCTCCTTCAGTCTCTGCTCAAAAGTCATTTCACCAGAGGCCTTCTCTGACCCCCTGGCTAAAATAGCACCTCTCTCCCCACTCCCTCTGTTTTTCTCTACCTCCTATTTTCTATAGCACTGAGCATCATTTGACAGACTATATATTTACTTTTTTTTTTTTTTAATTACTTGTTTCCTCTTGCTAGAATGTGAGCTCCATGATAGTGGAGACTTTGATGTGCCCACTGTGTGTCCAGAAGAGGTGTTCAATAAGTATTGAGTGAACAAATGAATTGGGGAGATGAGGTCAGTGCCTCCGCCTCTCGGGGTTGTGTGGACGTGGAATTTCGGGCACCGAGCTTCCCAGTGTGTGGTTTGCACACTTGCACAGCACTGCAGGTGGCATGTAAACGTGCTATTTCAGCAGGGCCGTATTTCTGTTTGCCTTCGGTTTATGGCAGGCGATAATGATTTTCCATTTATGGCGTTAATATAAAGTTTCCTTTTTGAAGCAAGCTCATTCAAGATTAAAAAAAGAAAAAGCTATATTTGCCAGCCTAAAAGATAGTTTATAATACACATTGCCATCTTACAAGGAAACTTTTCTGAGAATACAAAGAAACGTTAATTATTTTCTAGTGGCTGTGTATTCAAAATGATTTTTTAGATAGCCGTGGAAGAAAAACATTTTCATGAAGATACAGCGTACCGTGTCCTGGAGACCAGGAGGAAGCCCTAGATTCTGGATCTGCGTCAATATTCTACAAACCTGAAACTAAGTATAAAATCTCAAGGTGTACACTGGTTGCAGTAAATAATGGTGCATAGGTATTTGAGAAATAACCCAAAGTCTTCTTTGGATTAACCACCTGGTATGCGAATAGCATGAGATTTTATTGGCACATCTACCCAGGGCATGCGACACTCCAACCTTTGCTTCAGTGTTTGTGTTTTTTTGATCCACCTCGAGGAGGCAGTCTCAGCCATTGCTTTAGGTCTCGCAATGTAAGCATACTAAATGCGGAGTATTTATTGTTCTTGTTTTGAGGATGGGAGTACATCTGATATGTCAGCAAAAGCCACAAAAACCAAACTCAGAACTATACCTTTTCATTCAACTAATATGCATTAAGGACTTACTATACAGCACCGGGACACAAAGAACAGAATCACTGGGAGAACACTGGGGTGGGTTTTGAAGGAAGAGTAGGAGTTTTGTACTGTGAGATACATTTGGATCGTCGCTTTCTGTGGGCTTAGGGCCATCGTTGAGAATATTCATTAAGGAATTATTTTAATCCTCTACTAAATGCTCCTCTGGCCTTAGGACACGGCAGAGACTTCAGATTCAGACACCTCTGAGTATTAGTTCTTCCACTCTACCACCGAGAACTCACTCAAGTGTGACTTACACACACACACACAATTCAGAGTGGCTTGAGTAAAGAAAGGAATGTATTAGCTCTTGTGACTTAAAAGTCCAAGATAGTGCTGGCTCCACGCGGGGCTGGTTACGGGGGTTGAACACGGTTAAGAAGTTCTACTTTCTATCTGGTCTGTCTCTCTGTGTCCTCAATTCTGCTCCCTCTATGTTGCTGTCACTCTTGGACAGATCTCTTCATGGAACATAGAAGAACATTCATAATCGTGAACCTAATCAGTTGATTAAAAAATAACTTCTTGGGCTTCCCTGGTGGCGCAGTGGTTGAGAGTCTGCCTGCCAATGCAGGGGACACGGGTTCGTGCCCCTGTCTGGGAAGATCCCACGTGCCGCGGAGCGGCTGGGCCCGTGAGCCATGGCTGCTGAGCCTGCGCTCCGCAACGGGAGAGGCCACAACAGTGAGAGGCCTGCGTACCGCCCCCCCCCAAAAAATAAATAAATAAAAATGACTTCTTCCTTTTGGTGGCCCTTGTAGCTCTCGGCTCACATCAGCTAATAATTCCAGGGGAAGAGGAAGACGGACTTTTCCAGCAGATTCAACCAATCCCTGGGTTGAGTCTGTTGGCCTGGCTTTGGGCACGTGCCTAGTCCTAAACCAGTCACGTGGCCAGGGAAATGGACTAGCCAGAGTAGCCTGGCCTTGAGTGGCCAGGCCTCTGTCATGTGCTCGCCCTTGAAGTGCCAGCAGTGTTATTTCCACCCACACCACATGGATTGAGAGTGGAGGAGAGGTGGTTTCCCAAAGGAAAACCAAGATGATGTAACTAGAAGAAAATGAATAGATGCCAAACCGACAGAAACAACAAATGTCCACTATCTCCACTTGGACATGGCCTTTGGGCAATTTGCTTCAGCTTTCAAAGCCTCAGTTTCCTCCTCTGTAAAATGGGGATAATGACCCCAGGGCATAGCATTATTGCAGACAGCCACAATAAGCACCACAGAGAGCATCATAAATGGTCATTAAAGCGGCCCCAGTAACCTCGCTTGTCGCTCATAAATCATCCCTCAGTTAAGATGTGGCATGTGGGGGAGGGGGAGGGGGAGGGCAGGTGGAGTAGTCAGTCAGGTGTGCGGAAGTGCTTCAAGAACTCTGTGGTGCCCCTGACACAGTGTGTTCACAGCTCATTATTACACCATTCCAAAGTCAGGTCCTCAATGTCCTCCAGCCCTGGAAACCAACCCTATGCTCTAAGCTGCTCGTTAATGCAGCTCAGGCTCTGGCACTCGCTAAATCAACCCTGTTTAGGAGAATTCCAATATTCTGGCCTCAGAGGAATACGTGATCCCTGAAATATAGACTCTGTCGAGTTCCTTTAAGCATAACTGATTCTTGGCGTTTCTCTCCAATTCCATTTCTTTTTCCCCCAGAGAGAATTAATAATATGGCCATTGATAAAATTCTGCACCATCTCTGGGGCCAGCATTAGGGATAAAGATGATAAGGATAACAATAATGGCAGTGGGACTTTGCTTTCGCATCACGTCCAAATTCCTTAAACCTTTTCCCATACTTAACTCACGCCTCCCCGGCACCCATCACTCTAGTCAAACCCAACTCCTGGCCAATCCATGAATGTTGCAGGCTTTTTCAGGCCCCCAAACCTTTGCCTGTGCTGCTCCAGCTGCCTGGAATGCCTTTCTCTATTGCCCGGCAAACCTTTCAACTTTCAAATCTCAGCTCAGATGTCTCCTTATTTATTCATTTAGGGCCCATTGTGTGCCAGACAAAGTCCTAGGGGCTTGGAATACACAAGTGATCAAAACAGATGCAGTCCCTGCCTTCATGAAATTTCCATTCTAGCGCAGGGGATGGCCCAATAAATAAAAGGCTTGATGAATAAGATAAAGTAGAAATTAGTGAGTGGTTGGGAGTGTGTGTGTGTGTGTCTGTGTGTGTGTGTGTGTGTGCGCGCGCGCATGTGTGCACACGCGCACGCACAGCTTGCAATTTTAAATAGGATGGCTGGTGAGGAATCTGGGTATTTACGTGGGGGAAGGAACGGTGGGTCTAAGGCCCTGAGGTGGGCACATGCTGGGTGTTGCGGGTACTGCAGTGATGAGGAGGAGGGTGGAGCAGTGGGAGGAGGTCAGGGACGTGGATGGAGGCCCAGTGGGCAGGGCCTGGTGGCCGCTGGGACCCATGCAGAGTCCAGAGCAGAGAAGTGACATGATTCGACTTCCCTTTCATCAGGACCCCCGGCTGTAGAAAGGAGAACGGACTGTAGGGGTGAGGGCGGGAGCCGGAGGCCAGTGAAGGGTCCTGAACCAGTGTGGTAGCGAGGAAGTGGAGAGAAGCGGTCAGCTTTTGGATACATGGTATTTTTCACATGGAGCTGATGGATTGGACGTGGAGTGGGAGAGTGAGTTAATGAGTTACGCTTCGAAGATGACTCCCAAGGATTTGGGCCTGGCCGTGCCCTCAGGAGCCTTCTCTTTTCCCTCCTTCAGATCCTTGGCATCACATTTTATACATTTTGCTGTCATCACTTGTCTCTTTTTTTGGGCCTCAGACACCCTTTGTGATGAAAGTTATGGACTCTCTTCCCAGAATAGTACCCTTGTGCATTCAGTTGAATCGATGTCCCCAGAGCCCCCTGCGGGCCATCCCCCATATTAGGGACCCCTGGCCAGTGTGTGTTGCTTGACTGGGTACATGAAAGCAGGGGGTGCCATTTCACACTGCACACAACAGGAATGGGGGCAGAGTTGTGCAGATCGGCCCCTGGCTGGTGGTTGGGTACTGTCTACAGGCACGTGGGAATTTGAATGCACACTGGGTCAGTTTTTTGTTAAACCCTCATTGCATAGGTAACAGCCACACAGTAAACACTTGATCAGTGTTTGCTGAAACACAGTGATGATAAACCTGGCGCTTCCTAAGTTTCTCCCACCTTTGTGGGATGCCTTAAATATTAATTAATGCCTCCGCTTTATAGCCTGAGAAATAAAGCCTCAGCAAAGGGAAATATGCCGTGCTGGGGAAAGGTAGTGTCTGATGTGTGACCAGGGTGAGGGTTAACCAGGTGGGTACTTGGTCAGCCTTAGCAGTTATCGTCACGGAGCTGGATGTTGCTGAAGCTGAGACCCGAACCCAGGACTCCAGGCTCCCCACATGATGGTCCCCTCCTTCCCCAGTTCTGTGCTCCAGGAATTTATAATCCAGCTGGGGGATCAATAGGAAGAAGAAAGAAACGGATCCTAAATTACTTCTACTTTTCTCCTAGTTAATCCTTAGAGCAGCCCTGCCAGGTAGACCTTATTACTATTCCCTTTTTACAGATGAGGAAACTGAGGCTCAGAGAAGGTAAGTAGCAGAGTTCAGGACTCACCTCCAGGTCTCCAAATCCCCAGATAATGAGTGAGCAATAGATATAGTTAAAGGCTTACAATGTAGCACTTAATTATATATGATTTCACGCTGTATTGTATATAATTTAATACTAATTGCAGGGTTTCAGAATGAGCTGAAGTGAGCGGGGGTGAGAATGGTAGGGGAAGGCTTCGTGGAGAATTGGGGAGCTGAGCTGGGCCTTGGAGAGGATTTGGGTGGAGGCTGGAGGGAAAGGGAATCGAACGATTAAGGCATCAGGATAGCAATGAGCTGGCTGGGAGTGGGGAGGGGCCAGGATTGTACTAGTTAAATAATGGAACTCCATAAATGCAAATGTAACTAACGTTCATTGAGAGCTAGCCAAGTGCCAGGTGCTGTGCTATGGTTTTTTTACTGTTATTGCATCCAACCCACCTTTGACCCTGTGAGGGAAAGACAAATCCAACCAGACAGGTACTACTGTTACCTCCATTTGATAGATAAGGAAACACATAGCACTGTTGTGACTTGGAGCTAGGCCTGGACTCCAAAGCTCACATTCTTCACAGCTCAAGTTCAGTGCTGATCTGATTAGAAGTGGGCATATTGTGAATAGTGGGGAATAAGCTGGGCTGGTCTAGGGCTTTGCTGGCTAAGTGTGGTCCACGGGCATTGCCTGGGAGCTTGTTAGACGTGTGGGCTTGGGACCCTTCCCAGTCCTACTGAAGGAGAACCTGCATTTCAGCACAATCCCCAGGTGATTTGTGTTCACATCAGCATTTGAGAAGCACGGGGCTGGTGAGTAGTTTGGCTGGATATATGCCTGAGCTCTTCAAATCTTTCCTATGACACCTCCCTCCTGGCAGAGGCGAATAAATGTATTCCCTGAGGGTTTGAGGTAAAAGCCCAGGACAGCCCACCCCAAGCTGAGATTTCTCTGAAGTCTCATATTTCATCTAAAAATGTCATTGGCTATTTCATTACATACCATAATATATCAGTGGTCATTTTAATATCTCAAAATGGTTTTGTAAATTGCCATGGAGTAGGATCCGTATTCCGGGGAGATGCATGGGATGGGTTTCCTTGTATCTTAAATGGGGTAATAATAACCACTTCAAAGGCTGCTACAAAGATCAAAGGAGAATCGTGTATATGGAATTGCTGCATCAACTGTCCGTATCGTACACATGTTGTTGTGGAAGGAACTGAGGATCCTCTCCAGACCCAGTGTCCCGCAACCAACCAGCTGTCCAGAGGGCTGAGGTCACAGTGCTTTTCTCACAGTCAAGGTGAGGCAGGGCTCAGTCCCGAGGAGGACGAGGGAGCATCTCTGGGCATCTCAGGAAGCCAGGGAAATAGGAATAGGAACACCTATTGCTAGTTTGTTTAAATTTCTTATGATTTCATAAAATCACCCTTTCTTATTATTCCCCACTTCCTGATTGGCCAGATTAGTTAAGCCGGAAAACCCCAGGAAAACCCAGAGGCTTCAGAGTCATCGGGTGAGAGAAGATGGAAGTACAGCATCCTGTCCCCAGGTGGCCCAGAGAGAGGGGAGCCTGGGAGGAAAAGTGGGGGTGACAGGGAAAGAGGGAAGCAGATGGCCACAACCTGGAGTCCTATAGGAAAAGGGGAGAGAAGGGGACTGGGCTGTCAGCCCTGGACTAGCAGTGACTCTCTGGCTTCCCCATCCAGGGGGCCCATTTCCTTGTATCGGAAGAAGAGAAGACAGAGGGAGAGAGACCCAGAGAGGTGAGATGGACAGAGACAGTGACCATCCACGTCCAAGGCCAAGGAGGAAGGGCAGCCAGAGAAGGCGCAGGAGGGAAGGGAGGCTCACTCAGAACCGCAGAAGCTACAGGAGGGGAATTTGGGGACGGATGGGTGGGAACAGCTCCCCGTGGCCTGGAGCAGTCGAAAAGGATGAGTTGGGAAGAGCTATTATATTTGCTTAAGGAGGTTATGAGTCACCCTTGGGGAGAGTTCTGGTAGATTAGTGGGGTTAAGGCCAGATTTTGAGGCGCTGAGAACAGAGTGATGGAGATTCTTTTTTCTTCTTCTTCCCATGATAATCGTCAGGATTTTCACACAAATTGTGTTTCTCTTACAGATGTGTCTAACTTGCCATTTAACACTTAATCCCTGTGGCTTGTGACTAGAATGAAGCTGATATTGTCCCTTTAATCCATTCCTTGGCAAAAAGTTAGTTAAGAAACATAGAAAATTACAAAGCATTGTTAACAGTATAATCCTACTTTGGTTTAAAAGAATGTGTGTGTTTGTGTGCGTATTTATAAATATGAACATATGTATATTGTACACAAAGAAAAACATCTAGAGAAATATGTATCAGATTGTAATGGGGGTTTTACTGGTATATACATGTCGCTTTTAATATGTATAGTTTATTATACATTTATTATCCCTCCATAAAGCTGTAACAAATTCTAATAGGGGTTATCTCTAACGGTCAGGTTACGGTATTTGACTTATATTCTTTTGGCTACAAAGGGCGGAAACTCAGCTGAAACTTTAGAGCAATAACTAAGTTGTTCCAGTACTCCTTCAGGCATGGGTGGATCCAGGGGCTCAAATTATGTTATTGGGAATCTCTCTCTCTCCATCTCTGGGATCTGCTGTTTTCTTTCTTGACTTCATTCTCAGGCAATTCCAGGCCTGCATCTCAACACTTTAGCACCCCAGTGGAAAGAGAACAGCTTTTTCCCCAGGAGTATTAGCAAAGTCCCAGGGCTGACTTTCAAGGGCCGTGCTCAGGCCACGGCTCATCCCTAGACTAGTGAATCTTTGTGGCTGAGGGAAGAACTATGTTGATGGTTGAGACCAAGGCCAAGGTCATGTGACCCAAGAGGAGACCAAAGGAACTTTCATGGGCATCTAAGGAAGCCAGTGAACTGAATAAAGGGGGCCGAATAGTTCCCCCGAAGAAATTCAGAGTTCTGTGGCCGGAAGAGGAAGCAGGAAACCACAAATGTCTGCTTTAAAGGAGCCTTCACTCTCTGGGTCATATATTTTTTGTGGGGGGGTCATATATTTTTGTAATGACTGAGTTGTTTATAATAAGCATGCGTTTTTCTTACAATGGCAAGAGAAAGACGAGCTTCCCCTCTTTTTTTTTTTTTGCAGTACGCAGGCCTCTCACTGTTGTGGCCTCTCCCGTTGCGGAGCCCAGGCTCCAGACGCGCAGGCTCAGGGGCCATGGCTCACGGGCCCAGCCGCTCCGCGGCACGTGGGATCTTCCCAGACCAGGGCACGAACCCGTGTCCCCTGCATCGGCAGGCGGACTCTCAACCACTGCGCCACCAGGGAAGCCTGAGCTTCCCCTCTTAAACAACTGATCTGGGTTCCATCTGGTTGGGACAACTGAGATCACAAAATCATGAGTGTGGAGAAAACAGTAAAGCCCAAGTCTTCTCAGAGTCCTTGATTTTATAGGACATGGGAGGAAAGAACAGTGGCAAGGCTGGGGAATCGACCTTCTCATTTTCGTAGATTGTTATTTGTGTATGTTCAAGACCCAGTGGGCCATCAGACAGTCTCTGGGGCTCTGGGTCACCAGGGTGATGCGCCCAGGGAACTGGGCCTTCGTCAAGGTCAGCCTCTCTGCCTCTCGGCCTCCTGTGTGGTGTGTGCTGTACCCAGGCTTCAGTAAAGCTTCCCTGCATTTCGATATCACACCGCTCTGTTTCTTCATTTCAGGGTTACACTAAGGACATGGTGACAGACTTTGATGAGAAACACGATGAGTATTTAATATTGCTCCAGCAGAGGAACCGGTAAGATGAAGCCGCTCAACGGCTGCCCTTAATATTAGCCAAATCAAAATCCTATTTAGATTTATTAACAGCATGCAGACTCTTTCACGTAGGAATGGGATGCAGTCACCCTCCACTCAGAAGCTTGGAATAATATCTGCCATCCCAGTTGCTATTTCTCCATTCACTGATTTAATTGCATCTTTTGATTGAGCTGTAGCAAACTGTTCGACGTGTCAGAGCCACCTCTCGCTTCCCTGCTTCGGTTCTGGGAGAAGCTGGGTTTGCCATGAAAAGCTAGAATTTGGCAGGGCCTGTGCATTAGTCACCTGAATAGGCCAACCTGTGATCTCACAGGCTTTGAAGGTCCCTGGAAATCTAAGCCTGTAATCATGCCTTGTTGTATAAAGGAGGAGTCCTTTTACACTTGTGTTTGAAGTTGGTTGATGTCATTTAAAGTTCAGTCAGTCCTGATTTTGACTCTGGAGTGCTGGTTCTTACAAAAGCGTGCAGCCATGCCATGTGTAGTGACTGGGGTCAAGGCTTGTGGTCTGGTTTGAAAGAGAGCGGGTATTGTGTCCTCCGTGCCTTTGCAGGGCTGCACAAGTTTATTTGCAGTCACTGTGGTTTGTCTTCAGGCCTGGAACCTTACAGAAAGCTGGGTTTGCAAACTCCGATGCTAGGAGGGGACAGTCAGGGAGTGAAGCTGGCTCAGTGGGGACAGTGGGCACCTGGAACTCTCACGGGCCAAGGGGTCCATATCCTCCAAGGTGGCCAGAGGAGCTGGAAATCTGGATTTGTGTGGTGAAATCTCCTGAGTTTTAAAATGTTGGTAATGAATTCAAATCAAAGCACAAAACAAACAGAGGAATACCGCAGGCCCCCCAGACAGATCTGCCGGAGGGGGAAGGACAGGGGTACTAATGTGGGGCTTTGTGTCGTGGGCTGGGCTTGGGGTCTTGTAGGTCAGAGAGTCTGCAGGTTGTTATTCTGAATGTGAATTCAGCCTTGTCTGATGGGCTGGATTCCCGGTGCTTGTCAACTGGGGCCCCGGTGGCATGTCGCATGGGGCAAGTTTTTACGGTGCAGGATTGTCCCATGTGTTGTAGGAGTTTAGCATCCCTGCCTACCCACCCCTTTACTTAATTCCACTAAGACCCCCAGTATCTATGACAACAATACCTGCCCGCATTCCAGATGCCTCCTTGCAAGGCGGTCGCACCCCCCATAGAGAACTTCTGAATACATCAACTCTCCAGGACCAGCCAGAAATGCCAGGCAACATCCCATGTGCCCAGCTGCTCTGCACTCATCTCTCTCCATCCCAGGGGCAGCCTCAAACCCAGGCTTGTGCTGATTAGACCTATGTGGGTTTTTATCATCATTAATGCCAGGAACAGAATGTTTTTGTTCAGTTTCTGGCAGGCTGGACGGTGCCACTGAACACCTGGGCAATCATTGAATCATATACATGTGACTTGTCTGCGAGGAGAGTGTCATAGTTCTTTGTTGTTTGCGGCGCGCGGGCCTCCCACCGCCGCGGCCCCTCCCGCTGCGGAGCGCAGGCTCCGGACGCGCAGGCCCAGCGGCCACGGCTCACCGGCCCAGCCGCTCCGCGGCACGTGGGATCCCCCCGGACCGGGCCAGCCGCTCCGCGGCATGTGGGATCCTCCCAGACCGGGGCACGAACCCGTGTCCCCTGCATCGGCAGGCGGACTCCCAGCCACTGCGCCACCAGGGAAGCCCCTGTCATAGTTCTTTATGAGCAAATTGCCTCTCATTAATCGAGAGGTCAATACGTGTGTGATCGAAGGGCACCGACCAATAACATAGCTGAACAGATCCAGAGATGAGGTTGCAGCACAAAGGCCATTAAAAAAATATGTCAACATGGAGCTGCCATAAAATTTGGGGGATGTGTTGTCACCAAGAGAGAGCTGGCTTGATGACAGGAAATTAGAAAGTAGAGCTAGAACACCTCCAAATGGAGACCTGCAGAGTGGGAGTGCCCCTGAGCTGTCATCAAATGAAGCCTGAAAAGGCACCTTTGCTGGAGTGCCAGTTGTGTGGCAGGCACCTCAACCCCATCGGTACAGTTATTGCACCCATTTTACAGCTAAGGAAGCAGAGACCAGGACCGCAAGCAATTTGCCCACGGTCATGCAGCCAGGGAGCTGGGCCGTACTTTCTTATTTATGTTTTGTTTGACATTGTCATCAATAATCAAAAGGAGAGAAACCTGCCAGGGTTGCCAATGGCTCTAAGTTCACCACGGAGGAGTTTTGTGGGAATAAACTGAAACTGACTTGGAAATGTAGTTACAAGACTGGGTAGAAAACCAGCCTCTGAACTTTATATTGGGCATAGAGGAAGGTGAAAACTCAGGATGCTTATCTGCGTTGCCTTGTGACCCAAGAAGTGGGTGTGCAATCACTGGGCTGAGTTCTTAGACATCTGCCCAGAACGCAGCTGCCCACAAGATGCTGGTGACATTATTCTTCCATTCATTCATTAGGATTCCATTGAGTACCTTCTCAGTGCCTAGCATTACCACTGGTATGAAGGAGAACATTGCAATGAGGGAGACACAGACTGTATTAGTTAGTGCCCCTTTGCTTGAAGGGACAGGAGCCCAAGGTAAATGACTTTAAACAACGAAACGTATTGACTTGTGACATTAACAAATCCAGGATGCTACACTGGCTTCAGGCATAGTTGGATCCAGGCACTTAAACTGGGTCGCTGAAATCAGTCACTCCCCAACTCTCAGTTCTGTTTTCTCACGTTGGAATCATCTCAGGCAGGTACTTCCCGCACGGAGGTCAAGGCAGCCACTGGAAACCCCACACTTACATCCCACCTCGAGGGGAAGAGAACACATCCTTCCTAATAGTCCCAGCAAAAGTGCTGAGGAGGGCCCCCGTAGGTCTGGCTGGGGCCCCGTTCCCATCCCTGAGCCAGTCGCCGCCCTGTGCCTGGTGGGGGTGGCAGGGTCTGCCTGGCCACTCCTGGGCCACCCCATTAACCTGGGCGATGGTGTGAGTCTCACCCAAACCACGAGGAGTAAGAGGAAGAGGGGAGCAGTTCCCAAGGGGAACCTGAGGGGCTGTGTTTGGAAGATGGGGGAGAGTTGCTGGACAGGCAAAAAGAACAGGTGCCCACCACACAGCCCTGGACCTCAAGGAACTCCCCAGGCGGTGGCAAGTGAGCACAAGTCCACCTGTGACTATGCCAGAAGCACAGAAAGTGATCATGTGCTCCAGGAGAGGACCGGGGAGAGTGGAGAAGGTGGGGCCGCCCTGTTTCACCCCCGTACAACCCTCGCCCATAGGGTGCTTAGTGATTCTAGTCACTCAGCTTCAGGAAAGATGTAATCATGGCCAACAGGACTCATGAAAACACAACCAGAATCATCAAAGGGCTGAGATATGAGGAAGAGTTAAGGGCTAACGGCCAAGAGGGACTGTAAGATACGCACTAGATGTGGCAGATCTAAGATCTAAGAATCCAGCAATGGTATTTGCTTTTTTTTTTTTTTTTTTTGTTTCTTTGTATGACAGACTCTAGGTCTATCCACCTCATTACAAATAGCTCAATTTCGTTTCTTTT
>NW_006779491.1:3279340-3289884 GCF_000442215.2 Lipotes vexillifer | reverse complement strand
CCATGGCTCATGGGCCCAGCCGCTCCGCGGCATATGGGATCTTCCCAGACCGGGGCACGAACCCGTGTCCCCTGCATCGGCAGGCGGACCCTCAACCACTGCGCCACCAGGGAAGCCCGGTATTTGCTTTTTGAAAAAGGTTGTTTGAGGGAAACTTATAGGAGAACGTACCCATATGAGAGGTGAACCCACTGCCCCAAGAGGAGATTCAGGCAGAAAGAAGAAAGGGGAGAACCAGCACCCAGGGTGGGCCTTGCACAGGCCCGTCTCTGAGCTGGAGATTCATCTGGTATCCCCTTCCATCCTCATGAGCCACAGGCATCCTTGGTCTCATTTTACAGAAGAGGAAACAGGCCCCAGGAGGTGTAGGGGATTGCCCAAGGTCACGAAAGCTGGGAAATGGCAGAGCCTCCAGTACAGAGCTCTGTCCTCCACCCACACGGGTAGGGGGTGGTGGCATCCTAGAAGACAAGTTACAGAGCCTGTGGGCCCCCAGGTTCTGGGAGGAATGGCAGGCTCTCTGCACCACTGCCTTCCTCCTCTCCATCCTTCAAGGCTGCACTGAAATGACACCACCTCCAAGAAGCCCCCACCTGGGAGCCACTGCTTCTCCTCTGAACTCTCCTTGCTTGGAGCCCCTGTGGCATGATGCCTGGTGAGGTGACAAGCAATGGCACAATGATGTGGCTGGGAGACGGGCTCTGGAGCCTCATGGACTGGAATTTAAATCCTGGCTGCTTCCTCCGCTCTCTGACCTTGGGCAAATTCATCTATAAAACAGATCAATGGTAGGAACTTCATCCCTGGGCCAGTGAAGGATTAAGCAGGATGAGGTGCTTGGAGGTCCACAGTAAGCCCACCCATCCAAGTATACTTTCTCCATCATCATCATCATCATCATCATCATCAATCATTGTCATCATCATCATTTTAATGATAAACATGCTTTCTCAAATGATGTGCAGATAATCCTTGAATGCCTGACCCTTAGAGAACCCCTCAGTTGATCCTGGGGGTAAATGAGGTCCAGAGGAGGCACGTGGCCAGCCCACAGTCACACAGTAACTGGGGCACTTAGAAACCGAGATGGTTCAGTCATAAACCCGGTCACAATTAGGCCCGTGAGCAACATGCCACCTGCCCTTTGAGCTCAGCTAAGTCCTCTCACCACCTGGACCCCTGCTTGTGCCCTGACCACCCAGCCGTCAAGCGTCTCTTGTCCCGTCCCGTCACAGTCCCTCACGTGACACCCTGTGCTCTCACAGTGCCTCCACTTCCTCTTCTGAACAAAAGAGCTCTCTGTACAAGTGACCCCAAAGGTCATTACGAGATAAGCGGAAATGATGCCTGTGACGTGGTTAGATAGACGGTAGCTATATTAGGGTGCTCGTCCATGCCTTCTCTCTCCTGCTAGACCTTGAGTTCCAGAAATATTGAGAGTATTCCTCACCGTTCCTCACACTCATCACGGACCCCACACCCAGGGGGCAGGAAGGGAGAATAAACAGGCACACAGATACTATTCCATAGCATGAGGCAGGGAGACACGTACTCTGAAACAAACAGAATCTGTAAGGGAATAGAGAGTGACAGGGCAGCAGGTGGCTGGGGGCTCCATCTCCGAAAGGGCAGGGACTTAATCTGATTTTTCTGAATCCCTGACACTAAGGGCAGCTATTTATGCAAAGTAACCTATCCGTTAAAAAACACCCACTTTTCTTTGATGCCACGTGTGTACTGCTGATATGCTCAGCTGCAGCAGGGGAGTTCCTATAGTGATTCCTTTCACAGTCTGAATAATTATCTCCCCATTTATCAGTTTCATGAATCCACATTTTCATAAATCACTCTGCTTAAAGAGAGACCTGTGTGGAGCGCCAGCCACAGAGCCTGGATAACGGGATGCCACCGTGACCATTAAGGTAGCATCAGGAGACAGGGTGGTCTCCGGAAGGAAGTTGAGGCAGACACTCCCTGGCTAGATGGTCAGATCTTCCTCGTGCCGCCCCTCCCTGGGCTCCCTGTTCTCCCTCCCCGGGGACTGCTGGTACCCACTTCGCCGTTTGATTGTTTGCTCCAGAGAATGCAGCTACTGCCGTGTTTGGAAATTGTCTCTTAGTTACTTGTGTTTTCCTTCTGTTTTATGCTGTTGCCCAACAATCAGGCATCTCCCAGGCTTCCGAGGCTGGCAAGAGATAAGCAGTCTGTAATAAACGTTCCTGCCACGATTGGCAAGATGGATGTATCAACCATTAAAGAAACATTTAAAAAGCAAACAAAGAAATCACCAGTAATACCACCACCCTCCCTCAACAGCTGATTTAATTTTCACATTTATGACCGTCCACTCTGGGTCCACAAACACACTTTTTTCCAACTTTGCACTTATCACAGATATACCACTTTTATCCTGCCTTCTTCACCCCCCCACTGAACAGGTCACAAATAATCCCCTATATTTCGACTGACTCTTCGTAATTTTAACAGCTGCATGAGATCCCAGCTTCCACTTCCCTAGTGTTGGACATTCGAGTTGCTTTCATGGTTTTGTTATGACTGAATGCTGACCATTGTTCCTGATCAGAAACAATTTGCTTACTGGGCAAAGACCAAGCATATGGCATTTTCTCTATTTTCATATTACTTCTGAGAAGGTCTTCTGAGTTTCCAGCAATGTCTAAGTTTGCCAGTTTCAGCTTGCTAGCTTTATAAGTCACCTTTGTTGTGGTGAAGACTCTGGAGCCACATTGCTTCAATTTGCATCCTAGCCCTAATGCCATGCTAGCTGTGTGACCTTAGACAAGTTACTTAACCTCTCTGTGCTCCAGTTTCTTTATCTATTCTATGAGGTTAAGAAAAGTAATTACCCCACAGGGTTGTTGTAAAGATTAAAGTCTTAATACAGTCAGTCCTTATTATTCACAGATTCCATATTTGCAAATTTACCCACTCACTAAAATTTATTTGTAACCTCCAAATCAATACTTGCAATGCTTTTGTGGTCACTCCAAGACACATGCAGATGGCAAAAAAATTTTAGTTGCCCAGCACACACGTTCCCAGCTAAGGTAGAACAAGGGAACACTCTGCCTTCTGGTTTCAGATCTTACACTGTAAAGTGTCCTTTTCACATTTTACTTAGTGCTGTTGTAACCGAAAGTGGGGTCCAGCTGCTCACCACTCAAAAGCCAATAAAGAGTCCAGGTTGGTGGAAAGGAAAGTTTGCTTTATTTCAGATGCCGGCAACCAGAGGGGAGGGCGGACTTCTGACCAAAGGCCAACTCCCCCCGCACTGACAATCAGTGGGCAAGAACTTTTATAGACAAAGGAAGGGGGCTACAGGCAGAAACAGAACAGTCAACTCTTGACAGTCATCTTGAAATTGGTCCTGCGGTGGTCTGACCAGCATCATTTGATTGTTTTTTTTGTTTGTTTGTTTGTTTTTTTCATTTGATTGTTTTAAGTACAGTTAATCTTTAGTTCCAGGGTCGGTTTGTTCCCATTTCCTTGAGGCCAGTTCTCGGAATTGTGGGAGCTTGTGTCATGGCTACAGACTGATCATCATGTAGTTGACTTCTTCCACCTGGTGCGGGTTTCAGTATCTACAAGACAGCTCAGTGGATATGGCTCAGAATATTACCTATAGCCCTTGAGAAGGAACTAAGGGTCCTTAACTATGCTTAATGACTAAACTATTATTATTTAGTCTTGCTGGACTGTTTTCCTTTGTTTCTGCATTTTCTCACTTCTCTGATGAAATTTATTCTTTGGCTAAAGTTTTTCCACAGACAAAAGGCAGGCTGAGGACATGGGGGCATAGACCATAGGGTCCTGCTCCGTTTCACCATGTTTTTTATATTTTTGTGCTTTTCATTGAGTAGGGAATTGCCCAAGGTCACGAAAGCTGGGAAATGGCAGAGCCTCCAGTACAGAGCTCTGTCCTCCACCCACACGGGTAGGGGGTGGTGGCATCCTAGAAGACAAGTTACAGAGCCTGTGGGCCCCCAGGTTCTGGGAGGAATGGCAGGCTCTCTGCACCACTGCCTTCCTCCTCTCCATCCTTCAAGGCTGCACTGAAATGACACCACCTCCAAGAAGCCCCCACCTGGGAGCCACTGCTTCTCCTCTGAACTCTCCTTGCTTGGAGCCCCTGTGGCATGATGCCTGGTGAGGTGACAAGCAATGGCACAATGATGTGGCTGGGAGACGGGCTCTGGAGCCTCATGGACTGGAATTTAAATCCTGGCTGCTTCCTCCGCTCTCTGACCTTGGGCAAATTCATCTATAAAACAGATCAATGGTAGGAACTTCATCCCTGGGCCAGTGAAGGATTAAGCAGGATGAGGTGCTTGGAGGTCCACAGTAAGCCCACCCATCCAAGTATACTTTCTCCATCATCATCATCATCATCATCATCATCAATCATTGTCATCATCATCATTTTAATGATAAACATGCTTTCTCAAATGATGTGCAGATAATCCTTGAATGCCTGACCCTTAGAGAACCCCTCAGTTGATCCTGGGGGTAAATGAGGTCCAGAGGAGGCACGTGGCCAGCCCACAGTCACACAGTAACTGGGGCACTTAGAAACCGAGATGGTTCAGTCATAAACCCGGTCACAATTAGGCCCGTGAGCAACATGCCACCTGCCCTTTGAGCTCAGCTAAGTCCTCTCACCACCTGGACCCCTGCTTGTGCCCTGACCACCCAGCCGTCAAGCGTCTCTTGTCCCGTCCCGTCACAGTCCCTCACGTGACACCCTGTGCTCTCACAGTGCCTCCACTTCCTCTTCTGAACAAAAGAGCTCTCTGTACAAGTGACCCCAAAGGTCATTACGAGATAAGCGGAAATGATGCCTGTGACGTGGTTAGATAGACGGTAGCTATATTAGGGTGCTCGTCCATGCCTTCTCTCTCCTGCTAGACCTTGAGTTCCAGAAATATTGAGAGTATTCCTCACCGTTCCTCACACTCATCACGGACCCCACACCCAGGGGGCAGGAAGGGAGAATAAACAGGCACACAGATACTATTCCATAGCATGAGGCAGGGAGACACGTACTCTGAAACAAACAGAATCTGTAAGGGAATAGAGAGTGACAGGGCAGCAGGTGGCTGGGGGCTCCATCTCCGAAAGGGCAGGGACTTAATCTGATTTTTCTGAATCCCTGACACTAAGGGCAGCTATTTATGCAAAGTAACCTATCCGTTAAAAAACACCCACTTTTCTTTGATGCCACGTGTGTACTGCTGATATGCTCAGCTGCAGCAGGGGAGTTCCTATAGTGATTCCTTTCACAGTCTGAATAATTATCTCCCCATTTATCAGTTTCATGAATCCACATTTTCATAAATCACTCTGCTTAAAGAGAGACCTGTGTGGAGCGCCAGCCACAGAGCCTGGATAACGGGATGCCACCGTGACCATTAAGGTAGCATCAGGAGACAGGGTGGTCTCCGGAAGGAAGTTGAGGCAGACACTCCCTGGCTAGATGGTCAGATCTTCCTCGTGCCGCCCCTCCCTGGGCTCCCTGTTCTCCCTCCCCGGGGACTGCTGGTACCCACTTCGCCGTTTGATTGTTTGCTCCAGAGAATGCAGCTACTGCCGTGTTTGGAAATTGTCTCTTAGTTACTTGTGTTTTCCTTCTGTTTTATGCTGTTGCCCAACAATCAGGCATCTCCCAGGCTTCCGAGGCTGGCAAGAGATAAGCAGTCTGTAATAAACGTTCCTGCCACGATTGGCAAGATGGATGTATCAACCATTAAAGAAACATTTAAAAAGCAAACAAAGAAATCACCAGTAATACCACCACCCTCCCTCAACAGCTGATTTAATTTTCACATTTATGACCGTCCACTCTGGGTCCACAAACACACTTTTTTCCAACTTTGCACTTATCACAGATATACCACTTTTATCCTGCCTTCTTCACCCCCCCACTGAACAGGTCACAAATAATCCCCTATATTTCGACTGACTCTTCGTAATTTTAACAGCTGCATGAGATCCCAGCTTCCACTTCCCTAGTGTTGGACATTCGAGTTGCTTTCATGGTTTTGTTATGACTGAATGCTGACCATTGTTCCTGATCAGAAACAATTTGCTTACTGGGCAAAGACCAAGCATATGGCATTTTCTCTATTTTCATATTACTTCTGAGAAGGTCTTCTGAGTTTCCAGCAATGTCTAAGTTTGCCAGTTTCAGCTTGCTAGCTTTATAAGTCACCTTTGTTGTGGTGAAGACTCTGGAGCCACATTGCTTCAATTTGCATCCTAGCCCTAATGCCATGCTAGCTGTGTGACCTTAGACAAGTTACTTAACCTCTCTGTGCTCCAGTTTCTTTATCTATTCTATGAGGTTAAGAAAAGTAATTACCCCACAGGGTTGTTGTAAAGATTAAAGTCTTAATACAGTCAGTCCTTATTATTCACAGATTCCATATTTGCAAATTTACCCACTCACTAAAATTTATTTGTAACCTCCAAATCAATACTTGCAATGCTTTTGTGGTCACTCCAAGACACATGCAGATGGCAAAAAAATTTTAGTTGCCCAGCACACACGTTCCCAGCTAAGGTAGAACAAGGGAACACTCTGCCTTCTGGTTTCAGATCTTACACTGTAAAGTGTCCTTTTCACATTTTACTTAGTGCTGTTGTAACCGAAAGTGGGGTCCAGCTGCTCACCACTCAAAAGCCAATAAAGAGTCCAGGTTGGTGGAAAGGAAAGTTTGCTTTATTTCAGATGCCGGCAACCAGAGGGGAGGGCGGACTTCTGACCAAAGGCCAACTCCCCCCGCACTGACAATCAGTGGGCAAGAACTTTTATAGACAAAGGAAGGGGGCTACAGGCAGAAACAGAACAGTCAACTCTTGACAGTCATCTTGAAATTGGTCCTGCGGTGGTCTGACCAGCATCATTTGATTGTTTTTTTTGTTTGTTTGTTTGTTTTTTTCATTTGATTGTTTTAAGTACAGTTAATCTTTAGTTCCAGGGTCGGTTTGTTCCCATTTCCTTGAGGCCAGTTCTCGGAATTGTGGGAGCTTGTGTCATGGCTACAGACTGATCATCATGTAGTTGACTTCTTCCACCTGGTGCGGGTTTCAGTATCTACAAGACAGCTCAGTGGATATGGCTCAGAATATTACCTATAGCCCTTGAGAAGGAACTAAGGGTCCTTAACTATGCTTAATGACTAAACTATTATTATTTAGTCTTGCTGGACTGTTTTCCTTTGTTTCTGCATTTTCTCACTTCTCTGATGAAATTTATTCTTTGGCTAAAGTTTTTCCACAGACAAAAGGCAGGCTGAGGACATGGGGGCATAGACCATAGGGTCCTGCTCCGTTTCACCATGTTTTTTATATTTTTGTGCTTTTCATTGATGACTTTGCTGTTTAAACTGGCCCCCCGGCACAGGGGTAAAGTGGTGTCTCGCATTTATTTCTAAGCCCAAGCTGTCCCTTACGGAGAATATACACGTGTTAGATAAGCTTCCTTCACTCATGAGCTGAAGTGCTGCTGGCATGAGTTCAGTGTTATTGTATTAAGTATATATTAAATAAGGCGCCTTCAAACAGAAACACACATAAAGCAAGGTTTTGTATTGATCGGCTGATGAAAATGTTGTGACCAGAGGCTCACAGGAACCAAATCCTGTATTTCCCCCTAGGAACAGTGGTTCAGTATTCACTAATTCAGTGTTTGCGGCAACTTTATAGAACATAACTATTGTGAATAATGAGAACTGACTATATGCAAAGCATCTAGAACAGGGGTTGGCCTTCTACCCTTCATGTGATTACCATTACTATTATATTTTTTAATTTACATTTTGCTAATTTGGTGGGAACTTACTTAATCACTGAAGAGGATGCACATTTGTTGCCGTGATGGTTGGTTGGTTGTATTTATTCTTGTGCGGAAATAACTCTGGTTTGTGCGGGGTGCCTAAAAGTGTCTGTAAAGGCGCTGAAGGGTTTGGCGTCACACGGGAGCAATTCCGAAGGGGACACTGCACACTGTTTACAGCAGTGAACATCAGGACTGGGGAGAAAAGGACCAAGCCAGGGTGCGAGGTCGGGCTTTAGAGAAAGCTGAACAACGGACCCGGCCATGCTCACGCCAAGACCCTTTTAGCCAAAGGGTGTGATCATCACATCATTAATCTTGAGCAAAGCCTGCACTGGTGTATTTTTAAACTGCATCAGAATATAAAATAATGACATTTGGGATATCAGGGGGTGAGTGTTTGAGAACACATTTATTTCCTGAAGCCAAAAATCAGTCCACCTGGCCTGATGATGGCCGTTTCCTGATGTATGTATGTGTTCCGTGCAATCTCTCTCACAAAGGCTTAGACTGCGTTTTGTTACACGTGGAACAAAGTGCTGCTATCCACGCAAAGTAGGGATGCGCGAAATTGGGATCATCCCTGGAGATCCGGGCTGTGTGTAGCAGCGTACACGCGCGCCTCTTTTGTCTCAGCCACCTTGGGGGCGAGGCTGAGTGCCCAAGGTTTTGCTAACGTATGTCTGAGCCTCAGAATGAAAAGCAGAAACACCCCTGCAGGGTCCGGAACAGCCTCCCCGTCGCTGCTCCTGCATGTGTGTAATGGGCCTCTCAGGGCTGTTTATGGATGAACAGCTGGGCACCGGCCACCCGGCCTCCGATTAGAGACGCTTGGCTGTCAGAGCAGCAGGTCCCTCCCCGCATAGGGGTGGGCGGTGGCCCAGGCTCCTAGAATGAGAAGCCAGCAATCGTTTCTCTTCCAGGATATTAAAACATTTGAAAGCCAAGGACCCCATGCAATTGAGGCTGGAGCACCTGGAACACGGGTTCTCTGTCTACGTCAACGGGGCCAATTCTGAACTGAAGACATCCCCTCGGAAAGCCGTCCACTCCAGCTTCTCCAGAAGTGCCTCCCACGCCGAGGGGACTCACGGTGAGCACGGGCCAGCAACAGCTCTGCAAACAAATTAGGGACAGTGGAGCCACACCCCATGCACAGAAACTAGTTAACCTATACAAGTTAATTCTACCCACTTGGCCAGAAAGAACATGAAAGTGGGGGGGGGGAGAGAGAGAGAGAGAGAGAGAGAGAGAGAGAGAGAGAGAAATCCTTTTCCACTTCTTTTTAAACTAGTCTCAGCCTCCGCCCCCCCAGGGCAAAGGTGGCCAGAGCAGTCAGTTCCTGGCATTTACATTTCCTAGGTCTCATGTGCCAGTCGTTTAAGGAAATGTCAAGGATAATTTTGATTATACTTGATTTTCACTCACTATGTCTTAACTTCAGTACCTAACCCCGGTGATACTTGATTCCACTGTTCATGTCTGAATTTAGTAAATACATACTCTGCAGACTTTAAGTGGATTTCAGGTGTCCTATAATAAAGGACACATGAAATAAAATCTGGGAAGTGGCCTAGAAGGCACCCGACCCAGTGGCTGGCCCCATATAGACACCGAAAATGATTTGGTGGTGGTTGAATGAATGAAATGGCAGTGCATAGGAGTCAGATACCAGTTTGGCCGTATTGCTTTGGGGAAACCATTTTTGTCTCTCTGAGACTTTGTTTTCTCGTCCTTAAAATGGGGCTAATGAATGCCAGAGTGCCCTTCAAGGCGGGTCACTTTGTCTAAGAGGACAGTGTGCTACTGGGTTACAAGAAGAGGATTTGGAACAAGGCAGGGTTGGGTTCGAACCCTGTTCTGCCACTTTCTAGCTTTGAGACCTCTGGCAATTGGGTCCTCTCTGACCCTCAGTTTCCTCTTCTGTAAAATGGGAGTAATTATGCCCACCTTACAGGCTTCCCAGGAGGATTGAACAACATAAGAAGTGTAAAGTGTCCAGCACACAATAATCTTGACTTGTGTTCTAATTCATTGCCTCACAGGTATGGTAAGATCCCAAGCTATTAACAGACAGTAAAAGTCAATACAACAACAAGGGGATAAAAGGAGAAAGTGGTGTCTTCAAATCTTCCCCTAGGAGAGCCACTGCATTTCTGCTTAGAGTTTAGCATGAGTTTCCTAGCCCCCAGGGCAAAGAGGGAAATGGGACGGACTCTCCTAGCTTTCATGGGGGAGGAGTCTAGCTGACCTGCTAGTTAGGAGAAGCCGGCCTTTCCTGGTCCAGGTTTCAGGGAGGTGCAGATAACAGGAGTCTCTGTACTTGGGTCCCCAGCAGTATATTTACTCATTCAACATATCTCTCTCCCCTCACCCCTCTTTTATACTAATGCTCGTCTGTTGGGCGCCCTGTCCTATGTACCCTGCTTCTGTATCTTAGAGATTTGCTCCTTTTGTACATAGACTTGCCCAATTCAGGAACATACCTACTGTTCCATAGCACAGAGGTGCTGTGACTGATACCCCATCCCTTTTTGTTGTTTTCTGATGCCTTTTGGCTACAAACAGTGCTACAAAAGTGTATTGCTTCACATACAAGACTCTGGGCACCCTGACGGGCATTGTAGATGTAAGTTACAAAACTACCATCAGTGTGGGCTCGTCACCGGGGCCTCACCAAGTCTCTTTC
>NW_006779491.1:3275137-3279136 GCF_000442215.2 Lipotes vexillifer | reverse complement strand
TCTTTCCCTCATCTCTGGTGCAGATTGCGGACGAAAAACCCTGTTTCGAGAAGCTGAAGAAACTTTAAGACGCAATTCACGGACAGCCCCCAGCAAAGTCCAGCGCCGAGGATGGCACCAGGTGTGGAAACCCTGGGCAGAGACAAGGCGGTGGCCCCAGCTCGCACTTTAGAATAAGCAGCAGGGTTATTGTGAGAATAGAAACGTAATCAGAGCATTTGGAATCCCCACGGGCAGGGGTTGGGTCTGGCTGGGCACTGCCATGGTGCCTTCTCCGCCTGTGGCACTGGCCTCTGGAGAGCAAAGGAGCCCTGGGGACCCTCCAGCCCACTCTGTGGCATGATCCTCCCTTCTGGCTGGGGCCACCCCAGCCCCACTCAGGAGCATCACAGGTCAAACAGCCCTGTCATGATGATGTATTCGTACAGCTGTTTTTTACTGAGCACCTGTGATGTGCCAGGCATGGTCCTAGATGCCATGGATGCGGTGGGTGGATAAGACAAAACCCCTGCCCCACAGACCTGAGTTGCCTCTTCGGATTGCTACCGATGCTGCTGATCTGGCAGCTTGCTTTTCTGAGCACCTGTCAGTACCAGGCGTGAGCTAAGCTCCCACGTGACTCCTCTCCTGTACCCACACAGCAGACCTACAGGATAAATTCCAAAGTCCTTCCTCTTCTCAGGATGCTGAGGACACGAGAGCTCAGAAAAGTGAAGTGAGCTTTCCAAGGTCAACCACTAGGAAGTGGCAGAATCAAGATTCAAATCTAGATCTGTGGCTCCAGGCTCAGTGTCCTTGCTCATATAGTCCTGACCCCCACAGCACATTCAAATCACCTGGGATTCTCAGGCCCCACCCTCAGAGATTCTGGCTCACTTGGTCTGAGATGAGGCTTAAGCAACATATACATACATATAAGTATATGTGTATATATATATATATATATATCTGTGTGTGTGTGCGTGTGTGTGTGTGTGTGCGTGCGTGTGTGTGTGTGTTAATCCTTTGCTCACCAAGATTGGGAAGTACTCTGCTTTATAACATTTCACCCTCTGCCCATACGTATGGGTCTATGGTAAATACTTTCCTACGCTTTATCTGCCATCTTTGCAATAACCCTGGAGGTACATAAGTATCCTCATTGTGCCACTGAAGAAATTGAGGCCCAGAGAGCAGAGAGGTAATAAGGTGACTTGCTCCCATAGATGCTAAGGGAGGATGTAGGCTGAGGTTTGCACCCTGGACCTGTGACTCCAAACCCAGTAGTCCTCACTTCTCTGCAGGGACGTTTGTGGGTCTCTGATGAAATGGGGAGGGGTGTTCCTGCCAGCTAACTCCCAAACCTCATCTCGATGCCGATGAGCAAGGCCTTCAGGGCACACAGCCTCTGCCGATGAGCAAGGCCTTCAGGGCACACAGCCTGGAGGCTTCCTTTTGTCCCCAGCAATGAATGTTAATTTCCCAATAATGAGGCCTTTCTCCACTTCGCACTTCAGAGAGTTCTCCTAGCAGTTTTGAGTGCCTTCTATTATCAGGAGCCATATTTGCATCTTAGACTGTGACTTAATGGCTGACCCCAGAGTCTGTGCAATTTAAAGACTTGGCCTAAGATTAATTAGCCTCCCTCCCTGTGCTCCCACACTTCACAGGGCCTAATCATGGCTAATTTCCTGGCTTTCTGATGCCATGAAGGCTGTAATTGGCCTTCTGTACCGAATCCGTCAGGGGTTAGTCAGTGCCTAACAACAGAGACCTCTCAGGCTATTTGAAGCATAAATGAATGGAAGGCAGGGAATTGGGTGCTTGCATCCAGCGAGAGGATGGGCTCTGAGCCAGGCCTCCAGGAATGGTACGCAGCATCCTAACACGGACCTGCCAGGAAAGCTGCTACCTAGGACACAGGAGGGAAGGTGGGGATCAGCCTCAGGAATGTGTCACCTGAGCTGTGATCCAGGAATCAGGAAGCCAGTGCCACAACCATTGGCCTCAGAGTGATGCTGTGTCTGCTAGAGCGACACTTTGAAGAAAGACCTTGCTCACAGCTCATCCAGCCAGGGTGGGACATGGATGAAAACACTCATGGTCTCTGCCACATGCTTAGCACAGAAACAGCCAGCGTGTGTCCCCTCCTTTCCACCTCACTTCCTTCTGCTGTCCCTGCCTTCCATGAGGCCATCTGATCTGCTGCACCCATGTCAAATCCAGACCCCAGCTGGGAGGGAGGCTGGGAAATGCAGTGTCTGGCTTTCCAGCCTCCACTGAGCTGAGAGGCACCCTTGCAGGAGAGCGGCATGGGTGCTGGGGGGCCACCACCCCCACTTTTGCGTTGACTCTGTACCACCCACACACAGTCCTTTGGGGACCAGCCCTCAGAGTTAGAGACAAACCGGGGAACCTTCAGAAGTGGTGAGTGGACTGGGAGCCGTATGATGAGAGAAGCCATCCATTAAGTTAACGAACATGTATTACCACGGGCCAGGCACTCTGCAAGGCTCTGGGGTTAAAAAACAAAAATCAGGGGGGCTTCCCTGGTGGCGCAGTGGTTGGGAGTCCGCCTGCCGATGCAGGGGACGCGGGTTCGTGCCCCGGTCCGGGAGGATCCCACGTGCCGCGGAGCGGCTGGGCCCGTGAGCCACGGCCGCTGAGCCTGCGCGTCCGGAGCCTGTGCTCCGCAGCGGGAGAGGCCACAACAGTGAGAGGCCCGCGTACCGCAAAAAAACCCAAAAAAACCCAAAAAACAAAAATCAGACTGAGTTCCTGCCCTGGAAGAACCGACTGTGAAGACATGGGCACTGCTTATCCTGGAGGGAAGGTGCAACAGCTGTTCTCCAACATACGGAGGGCTAGCCCGGTAGACTCTGAAAGTTAACAGCTTGAAGCCTGTGGGCTGAACTGGCCCCCCAGATAATGGTTTTTGGACTCACACAGTTTTAAAAGACTTAATCACTTGCTAACATTTAAATTCAAAAGATTATACACATTTTTTTTAAAAGTTCGATTCCTCCTTGCCTAAGGAAACGGGAAGATCTGGCCCCCACGCTGGGCCGCCGCCCTGAAGGCAGCCATCAGTGGCAGCCGAGTGGCGGTTCCCAGTTTAGACAGCGAACAGCCCTCCTGTTTGCCGTGGTCCCCACCACTCCCTTTAGAGCCCTAGCGCCGAGGCCGAGTGGTAGTTGCAATTTGTCATCATGCTCTGACTGCTGTTTCTCTTATACCCAGCAGCCTCCCCCCTTTGCCATTCCCCACCTGGCTCAATGGGGCATTTGAACCTGGGCCCCTGGAGAGTAGAAGGGAGTGGGCTTTGGAGTCAGACAAACAGCTTACCAGCTGTGTGCCCTGGAGCCAGCCACGTGACCTCTCTGAGCTCTGCGCTCACCATCCATAAAGCCTCCCAGGGCTGCTGGGAAGGAATGTGTGTATAGTATGTGTCACGGGCGGTCCATCAGCAGGGGCTGTCAGCTCCCTCAGGTAGGAGCACCTGGAGGCAGGTGACAGACAAGTCCAGATGGTTAAGAGCACAGACTCAGGAATCCAGCAGCCTGGGTTCAAAGCCTCAGCTCTACCAGTTGCTGGCTGTACGGCCCTGGATAAGTGGCTTGTCTTCTCATCTGTAAGTGGGGCTGGTAATGGTACCCTCCTCAGTGGGTAGTTGCTGAGGACTGAGTGAGCGAACCAGTGTTTGTAGAACGTGCCAACCGGTGCCTGGCACAGAGGAAGCCGACAGTAAACGGTAGTGACCGTTGTAATCAGTTGAGAGGCAGGCAGATGCCGAGGGCGGCTCTTCACTCCAGAGGGTTCCTTCACTCGTTCAGTCCTTCATTCATTCCGGGACCATCTACTGGACACTTGCAGGTGCTGGGGTCAGAGCAGTAAGTGAGGCAGGCTAGGCCAGCTCTGGTGTGCGGGTTGGGGCTCATAGGCCAGAGGGTCTAGAAGACCCCAGAAAGGAGCTTGCATTTCATCTTACATGTTAGGACTCCCCTGGAGGGTTTTCAGCAG
>NW_006779491.1:3272528-3275080 GCF_000442215.2 Lipotes vexillifer | reverse complement strand
GCAGGAGAGTTGTGTGTTGGGCTCCTGTTTTGGAAACACCCGCAGCGGTTGAACAGAAGGACCAGGTGGGGGCTGTGAAGCAGGGCTCCCCGTAAGCCTAACGGGCCTTTTCTCTCTCCCTACCTTCCCCAGCCCCACCCTTGCTCCTGCTCCCTTCCCCCAGCTGCCCCTTCTCATTTCAGCTTTCTCCAGGTCACAGTTTTTATCTCCCTCAGTATTTGTTTGTTGAAATTTTCCAAGAGAGAGACCTTCTGAGTCTCTCAGTTCGTCTTTGTTACTCGGGTCACGGCCTGGCCTGCCGGTCAGCCTGACGAGGCGCCCACTCAGGCCTCAGTCGGCCGGGACTGGAGGTGGGGACCAGGTCAGACGATTCAAAGCCTGCCTGCCCTAGAGCTGTCCCCTGAGCAGGGACTGGGTCCCCACCTTCTCGTCGAGGAGGCTGTAGGCAGGACAGTAAATAGACTCGATTTGCCAACTGCACTGTTATTGTCAAGAGGAAGAGGGAATGGATTGGCTTCCTTTGGCGCCAAGAAGTGGAGTAAAGTAGAAAATTTCTCCATGGTGGAAAGTACATGGAGACAGATTTGGGGGTGCGAAGGATAGAGAGGAAGGCAGTCTCTCTACCTCCATCCCTTCGGATGGGTACCACCGCCTTTGGAGGCGGCCAAGGTCAGGCAGAGTGGTCAAGGCAGCAGAATCTCCAATGGCCACTGGTGGCCAGTTCTCAAAAGCCACCCCATCAGGAGAGGGACCACAGCCCTGACCCAGTCCTCTTGTGTGCTGTGCCCAGCCGGAGGGAGAGGTGGGGCCACACAGTCACTGGGTGTATTCACACAGGCCGTGGCTGGGTCAGCAGGGGACACAGCAGTCACAGCCAGCCCCCAGCCAGCAACACTTCCTCCCTGTTGTATCCCCGCCCGCTCCGACTTGTCACCTTGCCCGTTTCTCTGAGTGGCCCCCTAAACACTCTTGAGTCCCACGTAACCTTTCCACTGACCAAGCCCAATGCCTCTTCCAGTAGAATAGAGTTGCCAGCTTAGGGTCTTGCCCACCAACTAGGAAGCGCTTTTGGGTGGAGCTGCCCTGATGGAAGGGGCTGCTGCAGGTGCACGGGCCTGAGGATACCTGGGCCAGAAGGTCAGAGAGTCATCCAAATGCTGGCCGAGATGCTGACCACTCCACCCGTAAAACCCTTCTCTGACTCTCCAGTGCTGGGGGAGCCAGGGAGGCAGTTGGCGACACTGGGCTGGGCTTCCGAGCGGCCGCCTGCGCTGTGGGTCGGGCTGGTGGTGATAAATGGCTCTTGTTGGTGCTGTCCTTTTTCCCCCCACTGCTTCTCAGCCTTAGATCTTTCTGCTGCTATCAGTGGATTAAGATTTATGGCTTCCTCAGACTTGTAATACTTGGGTGGACAGAGGCCTAATCAACAGAGCCGTCGTTTACCAAAATGCTGTCAGATTTGATGAACGTCATCGGCTCTTAGCATGAAATTGGTAGTGAAGGGATTGGCCTTCCAGCAATTTACTGTGGGGTGGGCTTTCCTTAAAGGCCTGGAAAGCAAGTTCATTGCAGTTATTAAGGCAAAGCCTTTGTCCTTGCTCTGCCGCCATATCTGCTTTCCTGTTGGGTGCCAGGCAGCTTAAACACCTCCAGGAAAGCTCATAAGTGAAAATGTGAAGCGTGTGGGGCCCTTCCCTTCCCTTTGTTTTTTTTTTTTTCCTGAGTTTTGAAAACCCCTGCAGTGAGGACAATAAATGAAACAACCCATAAAGCATCAGGCTTTACAGTGACCTTGCTTGACACAGACTGTCAGAACGCGAATGCTGTTATTTGTAAGAGATCAGACAGATCCGGGAAGAACATATCAAATAAGGTCGATTTATTCCCCACCCCAACCCAAAGCTGGCTCTGTCAGTATCTTCAGAGCTCTCCCACCTCTAGAGGGAGCCGTTTACATACTGCACAACCTGTGCAACCATCCAGGGCAGCCCCCAGCCTTGCTCTTTTTTTCTAACTGATAATAAGCGTTAATGCAGACCTCTTAGAATACTTTGCTAAGAGGGGTGGCAATACACACAAAAAACTCTGAGCATGACACTGGGCTGAGTGTGGCTGAGTACAGAACAAGCTGGCCTTGGGCTGGCAAACTGGAACATGGGTGTTTAGGCATGAGGGCTTTTAAACCCTGTTCCAGTATATGGTCGATAATGCAAGGGAGAATCAGGTCTGGGCACTTGCAAGTAGGCAGGAGAGAGCAGCTGCTTAGAAACACCCACTCTGGGTAAAGTGGTGTGCCGAGCGGGGAGCCAGCCAGAAGCTTGGGCATCATCTTCACAAGGGCGTGAAGGTGGGAGACAGGGAGCGGGTGGGTGAGCCCAGGGACTGGGTTGGAACCTCCACCTCGCGCTCCTCAGCAGCAGGTGGGCGTCCTCGTACGGGCGGGGCTGCTTGCCATCTCCTCCCGACGTGGGTAGAGGCACCTCCCTGGGGCTGGGGCGGGAGAGCCGGCCAGATGGAGAGACTATTTATTTCCCTCTCCAGCACCCACTCAG
>NW_006779491.1:3257384-3272421 GCF_000442215.2 Lipotes vexillifer | reverse complement strand
CACTCTTTCTGGACCGCATTAATTTTGTCACATGTTGCTTCATAAACACATTTTCCGTTATGTGTGCTGGGTGGGTTCCTTGAGGCCCGGACATTGGTTTAAAATTTGTTTTATATCTTGACATGTTTCCAGAGCCTAGTATGCAGTTAGCACTTGGTAAGGACCTGCTGATTGTTCCTTAATGCCTATTGCAAACCTGTCTCCTGATATCTTGGTGAGGTGAGCAGTTGTGCTAAGCTCCTTGGAGGGAGGATGGAAAAGCTGCAGAACAGAGAGACACACACGGACTCTTCTCCTTGAACGCTGGAGTGCCTTCTCATATTTATAATTAAGATCAGACCAGTAGAGCTGCATTAATCCCAACTCTCTTACTTGCCAGTGGGAATTCCCACTTCAGGTATGGCTGGATCCAGGTGCTCAGACAATGTAGCAGGGCTCATTCACTGTCACCCAACTCTGCTTTTTTCCATGTTGCCCTGGGTGAACCAAGAAGGCCACCAGCAGCTCCCAACTTACATTCTTTCACCTGCTGTTACATTTCTTTGGCTTCCCTAAACCAATCACCCAGAGACAGTGGGCCAGCAGGATCTAATGCTCAGAGTGGCCAGGCCTGGGTCATGTGCTCTACACATCCCTGGATGCAGTTCCACATGAATGCTTGGGTTGGGAGTGGGGAAAGGGAGGATTTCCCAAAAGAAAACCAGGGTACTTTTACCAGAAGACAGGGGAACGCATGCCGGACAGGCAGAAGCAATAGTGCCCACCACAAAACCTCACAGACCTCCTGATCTCACACCTCGCCAACTTTAATGTGCGTATAAATCACCCGGGTTCTTCGTAAAATGCAGATTCTGATTCCTGCATCTGAGGTGGGGCTTGAAACTTTGCATTTCTCACAAATTCCTAGGAGAAGCCAATGCTACTGGTCCCTGGATCCTCATCCCAGCCCTCCCTTTCCAGAGAAAGGAACAGAAACCCATGGAGGAGCCAGGCTGCACCCCAGGTCTGGACCCCGTGCCCAATGGTCCTCGCCCTGTTCCCCACCCCCACTCCTTCCCTCCTCCGCTCTTGGACTGTTTCTTCCCAACATTTTTTTTTTTTTTTTTTTTTTGCGGTCCGCTGGCCTCTCACTGCCGTGGCCTCTCCCGTTGCGGAGCACAGCCTCCGGACGCGCAGGCTCAGCGGCCATGGCTCACGGGCCCAGCTGCTCCTCAGCATGTGGGATCTTCCCAGACTGCGGCACGAACCCGCGTCCCCTGCATCGGCAGGCGGACTCTCAACCACTGCGCCACCAGGGAAGCCCCTTCCCAACATTTGAACGTCACTGAGTGGTTTCCGGGAGGAGGGAGGAGCACATTGTGGAACACCCATCCCTGCCATGAACTTCAAAGCCTTCACAGCTTCATCCTGGTCCAAGGCGGGAAAGCCCCCAGGAGCCTCCTGGCCTGGAAAGGCCCAGGCCTGTGGATCCTGTGGTGCCCGCCCTCCACGTGGTGCCCACTGCTGGCGCCAACAGACTCTCTGAGAGTGAGCTGACAAAGCCTGGGAGGCAGTGACACCACACGGGAGGCCAGAGCCCAGGGCAGCGAGGCCGATGGCCAAAAGGAAGATGGGTGGAAGGTGCAGTTCCAGAAAGAGCGAGGCGCACTTGGAGTCTGGCGAACATCGCCACAAGACAGGCTCGCCCGTGGAAGGAAAAGTGTCCCAGGGCCCCCTCCTCGTGCACCTCTGCCTCCCGGTTCTCCAATGGGGGGCTCCCTACTTAGCTTTTTCTGCCTCTTACACTCTCTCTCCGAGGCCTTTTCCTGGAATGATCTAGAGCCCAGCCCCTGCCCCTTTAGTGTTAAATAGTCTCAGGAAATTCTTGAATCCCTCCTTGTTCTCCCCAAAGGCCACTGTAGCCCAGGCTGGATACATTTCTTCTTCACTTGCCTGTTGGGAACAGTACAGCGTCGAGGTGCAGGGCTGGGGTCAGTCAGAGAACTACAGCCCCGGGGCCAGATTCGGCCACAGCCTGTTTCTGTAAATCAAGTGTTCTGGGGACACAGCCATGCCCATTTATGTAGGCATCGTCCAGGGCTGCTCTGAGCTACAGTGGAACAGTTGACTGTTGTAGTAGAGACCACAGGGCTGGCAAAGCCTTAAAATATTTATTCTTTACAGGAAACTGGCCCATCCCTGTTTTCGAGTAAGGCCTCTGGAGCCACGCTGCTGGGGTTCAGATCCAGGTCCGTGGCTTCCTAGCTGTGTGACCTTGGCCACGTGGCTTACACCCTTGTGCCCCGGTCTCCCCCTGGGATGGCTGTGAGGACTAAATGAGCAAATGCCCCCGAAGCTCTTGGAGTGGCACCCGCTCTGCATTAAGTGACTTGGTGCCCCAAGTGACGGCAGGGGGTGGTGTGGGAGTGCAGGCGGTGTGGACGCGATGAGAAAGAACTCCCGTCCTAACCCACAAGAGTCCCGCAGGTCAACAAGGCTCACAATCCTCATCATCTAGATATAACAATAGCTCGTTTCACTAAGCTTGTGGGGAAGCTGAATCTCACCCCGGGGGTGGAGGGTTCCTACGCTGGGGCATCAGGGGAAGTGCAAGCTCTAAACCACTCTTGACTGTCCCTCAGCCGGGAAGTAGGTCCAGTCCACATGGCTTGGTGGACCTCTTCTGACTCTCAGAGTGACATTTAAGGAGGCCCTGGCTCTCGGATTCGTGCACGTGCGCGGCCTCACCCATAGGGAACACCTCCTTAGACGTTGCTCCCTGGGCACCTGGCTCGCCTCACACAGGCCCCAGCCTTGCTCACCAAGTCTAGCACAGCCAATGCTGGACCGGTGGCAGTTTCTTTGCTTGACTACCCAGGCACTTTGGTCCTGGGTCCACGATGGATGAAACATACCCTTGGAGGGAGGTCTGGCCCCCTGTGTAGACTTGATGCCACCTAAGGTGAATGGTGCAGCCCCACTGCGCTGCTCATCACAGCCCCTCGCCAAGGGCTCAGCCCATCACCACGAGTCATCCTCATGGCAGTTCTGCGAGGAAGATGTCATTAGTGCCACTCTGACAGATGTGGAAACTGGTGCCCAGCGAGGGCCCATGACTTGCCCAGGGCTGCACAGGGAATAATCATCACAGTGCCAGGGATCGAAACCGTCTGCCTGAATTTAGAACCCAGGCCCTAAACCACATTGTGGGCAACTCTAAAACAGCCACAAAGAGTGACGAGTGCCCAAAGGAGGGTTATCCACTAGGGTGCAGCTCAGCTGCACGTAATGGACACTGAACCACTGGGGCTTAAAGACTGTTGTTGTTCTTCCTCTGACACGAACAAGGCATTTGGAGGCAGCCAGGCTGCTAGGACGGGTGGATGATGCCCCTAGGGACCCAGGCTCCTTCGGTTTTGCCGTCCTTAGCACGTGGCTTTCTTTCTTATTCTCACAAGATGGCTACCCTGCTCCCAAACGTTACAGCCGCATTCCATCCGGAAGGAGGATAGAAAGATAATGGGCGAAAATCCCGTGTCCCTGAGTGAGTCTTTTTTTTTTTTTTTGGCTGCGTTGTGTCGTCGTTGCTGCGCACAGGCTTTCTCTAGTTGCGGCGAGCGGGGGCTACTCTTTGATGTGGTGCGTGGGCTTCCCATTGCGGTGGCTTCTCTTGTTGCACAGCATGGGCTCTAGGCCCACGGGCTTCAGTAGTTGTGGCACACGGGCTCAGTAGTTGTGGCTCGTGGGCTCTAGAGCACAGGCTCAGTAGTTGTGGCACACGGGCCTAGTTGCTCCGTGGCATGTGGGATCTTCCCAGACCAGGGCTCGAACCAGTGTCCCCTGCATTGGCAGGCGGATTCTTAACCACTGCGCCACCAGGGAAGCCCCCCTGAGTGAGTCTTGATTAACAGGGAAACAGTGGCTTCCTCGGCGGCTCCTCCAGTCACTCACATCTGCCTCACACGCCTTCCCAGCTGCAAGGGCCTCCAGCGACATGACCGTCTTAAAGGGGCACAATGCCAACTCGATAGAATCGGGGTTCCATTAAGTCAGGATGGAGAGGGCCATGGATAGCTATTGGGCGGTGAGGGAGTGTCTCCAAAGTTTAGATAGGACTTGGATACATGGAGAAGATTGCAAAGAATGGCCTTGAGGTCGGGAGAACAGCATGAGCAAAGGCACAGAGGTGGGGGAGTTTGGGGCCCAGGCGAGTGTCAGGACTGTGTCACAAACAACATGAACCCTATTCACATTGGCTTAAGCAAAAGAGAGGAAGCTTCAGCGATGTCTTCCTTCAGGCATGGCTGGATCCAGGGGTTCTGAACAAATCCACCAGGACTCTGCTTCACTCTTTCAGCTCTCTTTATCTCTGTGGAAGGGGCACAGTCGTCCCCAGCAGCTCCTGGGGTGCCTCCCTGTAGCTTAGCACCCCTGTAGGAAGAGAGCACCTCCTCCGACAGCTGTAGCAGGATTCCTGGAGCTACTGTCATTGGCTGCCTTAGGTCCATTCCCGTCCCTGAACCGCTGGCCAGGCGTATTGTGAGGGACGGAATGGGCTGATTGGCCAGGCCTGAGTCACATTCCCACCCTCCCTTGGGCCACATGTGGACTGAGTCAGGGAGGGAAATGGGGCCTGGAGGAAAACGAGGGAGACCTTTCCTGCAGGCTGGGGAATGGATGCTGGGCTGACAAAGCTGCAGATATTCGGGATACAGGAAGCAATTTTGCTTGGCCCAGGTGTCAGGTGTGTGAATGTATGTGTGGGAATCGATGCGGGAAAGATCGGTTGGGGCCGTGTTGTAGAGACCTTCACATGCCAGGTATACACCATTTAGGGTACAGGTCTGGCTCCTAAAGCAAGGAGATCCAAATATTGGCTTAAACAACATGAAAGTTGATGTCTCTGACACAGGTTAGCGGTGGGCAGTCACCTTGCTCTGAGAGTTCATGGAGGAACCCCAGCACAACCTCTTTTGTCACTCCAGCATCCTCCAGCTGTCGCCCCCTCCCCACAGTCCTCAGCAGCTTGCTGCTACCTCCTCATTCCAGTCGGCAGGAAGGGGGTCAGGGCAAGGGGGGGCTCTCCCCTTCCCTTTCCGGGCACAACCTCAAAGATGTACATGTCCCTCTCGCCCACCCACACACATCATGGACCAGAACGTGTTCACCTGCTCCCTCCCAGCCGCAGGGGATGCTGGGAGCATCACTTGCACATCTGGAGACTCGGTACAGGAGAGAAAGGGGAAACAGACATTCCAGGGACAGCCTGTGGGCTGCCACACCAGGGCAAAGGACGGGTATCCTAAAGAATGACCCAGGGAGTGCTAGGAGGAAGAGGCCCCACCACAGTTTCCATGGCCCCAAAAGTTTGGGGTATGTTCCATCTGTATTCTGTTTCAGGATCTCCACAGTGTGTGTGGAGCAGGGGGTGAGGGGGCCATTAAAGGCCCTGAGAAGTCCTGGCCCCAAACCCGGGCTTTCCTAAACTTATTTAGATCACAAAGCCCATTTGGGGAAGTTTAGCACCCACTAAAATTCTACTGATAAGTTATTTCAAACCAAAAAAGTTACTGAAAAATTTTACTGAACACACTTTGGGCAGTAAGAACCAGTAAAGACTTGAGTGGAAGTGGCATGACCCATCCAGCTGGCCTTCCCGGGATGACGCCGGGCCAGGTGCACCCCGACCTGGCTGCTGTCATGTGCAGCGAACCCCTACAGTGCTTGCCCCTCGGAGGAAACAAGAGGTTCGTTTCACTGTATCTGAAATGGTCTGACTTTTTGTGTATAGAAATCTGTGCAGATCAGAACAGAAGCTGGCCCGCGGCTCCACATCGAGCCTCCTCTGGACTATTCT
Organism: Lipotes vexillifer; assembly: GCF_000442215.2. Lineage (NCBI taxonomy): Eukaryota > Metazoa > Chordata > Mammalia > Artiodactyla > Lipotidae > Lipotes > Lipotes vexillifer. The sequence goes on along the minus strand of NW_006779491.1, from coordinate 3,266,585 downwards.
GAAGATTGTGAGCCACGTGGGGGTGTGACTGTCAAGGCAGAGGATGCTTCTGGGGATCGTCCACAGGTAGGACTGGCCTCAGCTCGGGGCTATAGCGGCTCTCGGGGGTGCTTTCTAACAGTTACTTATTCCTTCCTTTGCGAGCCCTTGCCTTCCTTCACTCTTGCATTTATTTCCCGCACTTTAACAAGCAGACAAATCTTGTGCTAGACTTTCTGCTAGGGAGGGACCCAGTGTCCAAAGGTCAGCAAGGCTGGTGTCTGACCCAAAAGAGGCCAAAGCATATAATCCCTTTACCGCAAGAGGGAGCTGAGAGGTGGGGCAGGGCATAGCGGGACCAGGAGGGAGAGTATCTAGGAAGGCTTCCTGGAGGGAGTCACATTTACCTGGTTCCTAAAAGCTGGATAAGAGTGTGAGGGCCAGGGAGGTAAGGATAGGTAAGCCGAGCTGATACTCAGCCTGTCCACACCTGTATGCCTAAACCTGTTGTTAAATATTTTGAATATCCGCGCCCCCTCCCCCTCCTGCCACGGCACCAGAAACCACACATGGAAACACCCAGAGGCCCTGTGTAGCTGTAGCTCAGAGTCCCTGGCCATGTAGCAACTCACAGGGTTGACCATGGGGTGTTTCACTCCCCTTCCTCAAATTGTCATTTCATTTCTGAAACCCTTGGAATTACAACAGTAAACCCCAGTCTCCCATTCAACAAGCATTTGTTGGGTACCTACTTTTGAGCATCAGGCTCTGTCCTAGGCACCAGAGATGCAGAAATGAACAAAACTGACAAGGGGCCTATTCTTAACAACTCATGTTCCCAAGGGAGAGACAGACAATAAAGAATAAAACCAAGAAATAAATAATGCGATTTCAGGTATTGATACGTTCTAGGAAAAAAAGACAGAAAGGGGAGATGGGACAGCTAGGAGATCAGACAGCACGGGAGAGAGGGAACATTAGACGGTAGAGAGGGAAGGAACGCCTCTCTCAGGTATGATGTTTCAGCTGAAACTTGATGGATAAGAAGGAGCCGGCTTTGGAGCCAGCAACGGGAAAAGCATTCCAGGCGGAGGGAACAGCGAGCACGGATGACCTGAGGCTGGGCTTGTTCAAGGGCGCATGATGTAGACATGATGTGAGCCAAAGGGAGTTAGAAGGCGATGAGGTTGGTGGGGCAGAGGGGCAGACCAGGCACGGGTAGGGATGGAGAGTTGAATTTTATTTCAAGGGCATCGCTTTTATAATTAGAACGAGTATGTAAATTATCTCCATGGTTATATACAAGCTAAATTTTAGAGAGGAGGCAGAGTCAAGTTGCTAAGCCAGTCCTGCCCCATTTGCCAGAATGAGATTGTTCAGCCATGGACCTGGGCTGCAGATTCCAGAGCCTCACCAGGAGGACAGACTTCCTTCCGCATGTGACTTCCATACCAAAAACCTGCTTTTCTGAAATGAAAACGACTCAAAAGGGAGATGGGAATGTCATCCAGGAAACATTCCTCTGATCACCATTGCATGTTGGTGTTTCCTTCTTTGCTTGTAAAGGAAGGACGATTTAAGGAGCAGGGGATCACTTTGTTTCACATTCCGGCTGCAAAAAATCTGAAAGTTAAAGTTAATTGCAAATTTTTGTCTTTCTGGAAAAAAAAAGTCCTTTTCTATGGAAGGACCCAAAGACCTTGTTTCCTTAAAAACAGTCCACAGAAATGGGATTTTTACAGTGGGCAAAATCGTGGACTTTATTGCCCTCAACACGCACCTCCCACACGACACAGACAGACAGACAGACACACACACACACACACACACACGCGCACGCACACACACATGCTTTTGAATCAACCAAAAGGTTCTCTGCTCAGGATCAGTCTGTTCAAACAGCCCTCAGCTTCCCTTAGGGAGGCTGGTTTGAAGTCAAGTTCAGTATGTTGCAACCCTAGCCCCGCCCCCTGTCTCAGAACGCATGCATGCCCTTCAAGCAAGAGGCATGCTTGTCCTCCCTCCTTTGGCCATTTGGTAGCCCCTGTTAATTGAACATATACAGTATTCCTTCTTTTGCAAGCTTCCAAGCTACCTGCAACACCACGCAGCCTGTCCCTCACAAGCTATTAAGCTCCATTAGCGTTCCTGCGTGAGCGTGCTGTGAATCAGCGTCTCCCTGCTCACCCACAATTAATTTTCTCCACCGTGAGTGCCTGATTGTATTTCTTCCTTCCCTTTTTCTCGCCAGCTTGAGGGGGCACTCTGTAAGCCTTCACAGTCAGTTTCCCCTTAGAGTTATTTTCCTGCTAAGTGAAAGAGTGAAATGGCCATGTCAGTTTTCGGCAAAGGCAGAAGGCTTAAGAGATGCAATCTGAACAGAGAAGGAAAAATAATGCCTGGCTACATATACTCAGCCCCCCTCACACTGTTGGCAAGTGCAGTCTGAAATGGAGCAAAAGGAATTGCTGTCGCATGTGTACTTTTCATCTGACCTTCACTATTGAAACACACCAGCCTTTTCGCCTTCAGTCAGATCCTTAGCGAACTTCAATTTCTTGGCACTCTGAGTTCACAGACCAGCATATGCAGGCGTGTTCCGTTGGCCTTCACCCCCGTTAACTGTGCCTTTTTAAAAGATGTGAATTACTAGCTGACATTTAAGAATCAGGAGAGTTCATGTCAAAATCTCAATTGGGGGTTTCTCTTGAAAAGTCGAAAGATTTAGGAATTACATTCTTAAATGACAGCCGCGAGTGGAGCTGGGGGGCAGCTGTCCCCTTAGACAAGTGTGTGCTGCCTTAGACAAGTGTGTGCTGCATGTACCACAGTCCCCACCATGTCCCAGGCACCATCTAGACGCTGAAGCTAAAACAGACAAGTACATAATATGCCAGCAGATGATCGGACTTGTAAGAGAACTAGGGCAGAGTAAGGGGCTAGAGAACGTGGGCAGAGGCTGCCATGTGATATGGGAGGACGGGGCTTACCCTTGATGAGGTGCTGTGTGAGCAGGGGCCTCAAGGAAGCCAGGGAGTGAGTAGGTAGAGAAGAGCTTCCACACACAGGGAGCAACAGGTGCAGAGGCCCCGAGGAGGGAGGACAGCAGGGAGGCCAGTGTGGCTGGAGGTGAGTGAGCAAGGGGACAAGGAAGAAGGGGTGAGGCCAGAGACGTAGCCAAGGCTTAGATGGCACCGGGCTTTGAGGGCTGCGCTAAAGGTGAGGGATTCTACTTTGAGTCAGAGGAGAAGCCATCATAGGGTTTTGTAAACCATTGTAGCTTAACAACTCCAGGGAAGGGAGGACACCTCTTTCTTTCCAGAGAGTTCTGCCTAAGTGCCAGGTCTTGGTTATGTTGGCTTGCCTTGGGGTATGTGTTACAATGGATAATAAGGCTCCATTTAAATGCTTTCGGCTCCATTTAAGGACCAGGAATGAAAGTACACATTTTTTTTCTATTATTAAGGTATCCTTTTTTTCCTGACAATGCATGATCAATGTTAAAAATTCAAATGATAATAAAGAAAATAAAAGTCCTTTCATAATCCCACTGCCCCAGAGATTAGTGCTGCGAATAAGTGGGTATATTACCATCCAGTCTAAAAATTGCATATATTCATTATATTCCTTGAAAGTATGTATTAATTATATCCAAGATGAGATAGTTGATCTGGAATGTTCCAGTCCTGGCCTGTTCCCAATGAGTGGTATTTTCTGCATTATCTTATCAGTCCCTGAGAGCATGACAGGTGATGGGAAGGAGATTGGCCCACTCCGGCATCCTCTGGAATACCTTCTCTGAGTTTTTCTTTCCATTGTGTAGATCCTGGAGTGGCGTGAATTGGATATTTGGCCACAATTACAATTCAATGTTTTGAAGTCGTTGTTACTTACACATATGACAACTAAAGACCTGTCTTAACCTGTGTGCCACCAGCAGGGCTGCCACATGTGGACTCTGCTGTGGTCCATGAAGGCTCACCCACCTGTCGGTACAGTGTAGATTGTGGGGCTGTGCCATCATTGGTGGAGCATCCCTCAGTGGACCAGCCCGCCCCACTTTGTCCCCAGTAGGGCTCCTCAGCAAATCCCTTCAGTCACCCTTCATTAATTTCAATGGTGAGACTTAAAAAAGGAAAGATCGGTTTTTAGGGCAGTTCTATTGCTTGGGAACTTCTGCTGTTTCAGATTGCCATATAAATAACCTTTGCGCGAGTGCCTTTTTAAAAAATTTTATTTGTTTATTTATTTATTTTTGGCCACATTGGGTCTTCGTTGCTGCGTACGGGCTTTCTCTAGTTACGGCGAGCGGGGGCTACTCTTCGTCGTGGTACGCGGGCTTCTCATTGCAGTGGCTTCTCTTGCGGAGCACGGGCTCTAGGTGAGCGGGCTTCAGTAGCTGTGGCACGCGGGCTCAGTAGTTGTGGCTTGCAGGCTCTAGAGCGCAGGCTCAGTAGTTGTGGCGCACGGGCTTAGTTGCTCCACGGCATGTGGGATCTTCCCGGACCAGGGCTCGAACCCATGTCCCCTGCATTGGCAGGTGGATTCTTAACCACTGCACCACCAGGGAAGTCCCTTTTCTTGATCTTTTATTGTTCTTTCCACATAAATGGGATTATACTATCCAGGCTATTTGATAGCCCCACTGTTTTTAATCAACAACATGCCAGGGCCATCTTACCACACCAGTACTCACTCAGCCATCTGAACCCAGTGGCTCTGAGCACTGTTTAGGTTGTTGGTGGCCAGAGTGTGAATCCCGGACCACTTACCAGCTGTGTTCCTGCAGTGGTGTTGGTAAAGCAGGGATGAGTTTGATCAGATGAGCTTTAAGAGCGAGAATGACTTAGGGAGGCATAGAGACCAAGAGAGAGAGAGAGGACCCCATACATCTCCAGGGACGTAAGTTTCTTTTACTACGCCCAGTTCTCTCTGCTTGCCCCTAGGATACCAAATCTCCCATCAGCACCACGCCCTGTGATTTTAATTTCTCCCTTCTGAATGTACATGGACGCCCCAACCCTCCAAGCAGTATAGACAGAGAAAGGATCCTCTTAACTATTCAGGATGTAATGGTAAGATGGACTTTCACATCCTAACTGTCAGGGGCCAGGGTCTTCATACCAAGCAGCTGGGCCATAGGATAGACCCCACGCGAGAGTCTCCATTTACACCTGGGAAAACAACACAGATCACAACAGGATTGGATGTTAACAAAAAACCTCTGGCCTACCCACCAGAAGATTTCAAACAACACACAAGAGGTTTGACTTAATACCATTATTTTCTTTAATGATAGTAAAAGCTCACATTAAATGAGCACTTGCTCAGTACCTAGCACTGTGTGGAGTATATAACATCCATCACTGCATTCATTAACCCTGCAAGTTACTTGCTAGGAATTTTCATTCTCATTTTGTAGTTTGAGGAAACTGAGGGATGAGAACTGATCTTGCTCACCAAGGCCTCAGAGAAGCCCAGACTGGAAGCCCAGACCCCAGGACTTCTTGTCCCATAAAATTAACAATCACAGGCCTGGAATTGGGCTGAGCTGTTTTTGGGCAGGGTCTGTTGTGAATATCATTGATGTTCTGCCTAGGAGGAAGGTGTTCAGAGGTGGCCATCCATCGGTTCTGCTTAACTGTTTTAAACAACCTGGAGAAGACCTCTCCTCTGACAAATATTCCCCCAGTGAACCCCGAGCTGGGAACATTGATGAAAAATGTTTTTCAAAAGTGAAGTCCAATGAGGAAACAACCAGACAAAGCCAAATTGAGGAACAGTCTACAAAACAACTGGCCGGGAGTCTTCAGAAATGTCAGTTGCGTAAGAGACAGAGAAAGGCTGTACCAGATTAAAGGGGGCTAAAGAGATACCACAGTTATGCGATGTGAGGTCCTGGGAGGTTGGGGGGGTTGCTCTAAATTTAAGGATGGTTTGGAGAAATTAATGAAATTTGAAAATCATATTATATTAGAAAATAATACTGTATTGATGTTAAATTTCCTGAATTCAGTAATTATATTGTGGTTATGTAAGAAAAGGTCCCTGTTCTCAGGTTTCTGAGAATTGGTGAAGAATTGGTGAATATAGGTGATGGGTATTTGGGCATTCATTATACCCTTCTATTATACTATGCTGATAAATTTTTTATAGGTTTTACATTTTTTCAAACCAAGTTTTTAAGAAGCCAGTACATTAAGGAGGAGATAAGCTGCTTCCGTAGAGCTAAGCATCAGCAAAGGAAGAAATAGAGAAAAGTAAAAAAAAAGGAGACCTAGTTTAAAAAGCTCAGCAGGATTGTATTGATGTCGGTTTCTGGACTGTGCTATTGTGCTGTTGTTATACGGGATGTTACCGTGGAGGAGACTGGATGAAGGGTACATGGTATGGCTCTGTATTGTCTACAGTTAGCTCAAAACAAAAAGTAAAAAGCTAACTAAATAAAAGAAACACAAATGTCCAGGTCATATCATCCAGAGGTTTTGATTCTGGTTCTGCATTTGGACTCAGACATGGTTCCTCTGTTTAAGCACCCCATGTGACTGTAATTTGCAGCAATATTTGAGAACCACCGTTATAAGGAAAAGATAGAGCCATGGATCTTAAAATTTGATATACACAAGAATCACTAAGGTACATCGACAGATGAATGGATAAAGAAGATGTGGCACATATATATACAGTGGAATATTACTCAGCCATAAAAAGAAACGAAATTGAGTTATTTGTAGTGAGGTGGATGGACCTAGAGTCTGTCATACAGAGTGAAGTAAGTCAGAAAGAGAAAAACAAATACCGTATGCTAACACATATATATGGAATCTAAAAAAAATGGTTCTGAAGAACCTAGGGGCAGGACAGAAATAAAGATGCAGACATAGAGAATGGACTTGAGGGCATGCAGAGGGGGAAGGGTAAGCTGGGATGAAGTGAGAGAGTGGCATGGACATATATACACTACTAAATGTAAAATAAATAGCTAGTGGGAAGCAGCCGCATAGCATAGGGAGATCAGCTCGGTGCTTTGTGACCACCTAGAGGGGTGGGATAGGGAGGGTAGGAGGGAGATGTAAGAGGGAGGAGATATGAGGATATAAGTATGTGTATAGCTGATTCACTTTGTTATAAAGCAGAAACTAACATACCATTGTAAAGAAATTATACTTCAATAAAGATGTTTAAAAAAAAAAAGGAAAAAGTAAATAACAACAACAAAAAGAATCACTAAGGAGATTTTTTTTTCTTTTTTTTTTTTTGCCCGTGTTGGGTCTTTTTTTTTTTTTTTTTTTTCTGGCGTGTGTGTTTTTTTTTTTTTTTTTTTTTTTTTTTTTTTTCCTTGCGTTATGCGGGCCTCCCACTGCCGTGGCCTCTCCCATCCGCGGAGCACAGGCTCCGGACGCGCAGGCTCAGCGGCCACGGCTCACGGGCCCAGCCGCTCCGCGGCACGCGGGATCCTCCCGAAACGGGGCACGAACCCGCGTCCCCTGCATCGGCAGGCGGACTCCCAAGCACTGCGCCACCAGGGAAGCCCCCGTGTTGGGTCTTTAGTTGCGGTACGTGAGATCTTTGTTGCGGCATGTGGGATCTTTAGTTGCATCATGTGGGCTCTAGTTCCCTGACCAGGGATTGAACCCGAGTCCCCTGCATTGGGAGCATGGAGTCTTAACCAGTGGACCACCAGGGAAGTCCCACGATATTTTTTTAAATGCATATTTTAAGTCTAATTTTTATGCTAGGAGAGTTGTTTACAGGTGGTAGCACAGTTTTTAACAGATGAACTCCTGGGGATTCTGAATCAGAAGGTCTGAAGGTTAGAGTCTCTCTCAAATGGAAGGAAAGTTTTCGAGATCATTTGGATTTTGTGGCTTTGATTTGGGGACTATAAAAGAAAGAAATGTTAAAATTGGAAGTCAAAATCTCATATGTCAGATAAAATTAAGATAACTGTAAAGTAAAAAGCAAAATAAAATAACAACAAAAATCTGGAGGTTCACAAAAGCCAGAAAGGGATGAGAGGGGGCTCTTCCCTTGTCTTCAGACCATATCCTGTACTTATGGAAACTCGGGTGGGAGAGGATGTCACTTAATAAATGAAAGATACGAAAGCATAATAGCTCCTGGCAATATCTCCTGTATTATAGATCAATTTATATCCAGAATATTGATCATTCGTACTAAGAAAAGACTAAATTATGTTTAATATACATATTCTTTTAAGAAGACAAGGAAGTCTTACCTATTTTAGAAATACTTTCATTTAAAATTATTTTATTTAGGTTTTTGACTATTTAAATGTGTAAATTTTAGATAAATAGAAAATTCATTTTATATTATTAAGGCATTATTATATTAAGAAAATGAATATGTACCCTTCATACTTGGTTTTCTCACTTTGGTCACATTCAAAATATATCACACATTCAAAATAGGTCTCAAACTTGAGGAAAAATATGCAGAAAAAATAGGGGCATGTAAGAGAGGATTTCTTACTAGTTACGACTTGAAAAAGTTATGCTTAAATTCAAGATAAGGGTACAAATATAGTGATAAATGGAAGAGGATATATCCAAAGGGGAGGGTTTGGACCCGTGACCTCAAGGGCCAGCTTCAGCTCACGGGTGTGTTTCATTGGCTGGTCTGGTGTTGTGCTATAATCATTCTTGTTGCTGTTTTATGGGGTTGGCCAAACTAGAAAAGAATCCGAACGAACTTTTTGGCCAAACCAATATTTTGAATTAGAAAACTTTTATTCTGAGCATATGCACCCTTCACTCTGCCGTAGTCCTCACCTCTCCCTGTTGTCTGACACTGTGTCTCCCATTGCTGTTTCACACGACGTTACATTTTCTGAAGATGTAGGGAGCTCGTGGCTCCTGTTTTAGGGAGGAAAAAGAACCAGTGACTGTGACTCAGCAAGTCTGGAGAGGGTAGTTTGAGCTTTTCTATAAACTCTGTGGGAACTTGGCTAAGTCACACTCTTTTGGAGCCCCATTTCCTCCCCTACAACAAAAAGGGATAGATTAGATATTTCCTGTGCCTGTCAGCTCTGAAATCATACATCCTAAGGGGGAGTTTATAGGTGTTCCCATATTGCAAAATCCACAAGAACAGAGGATACGTGGTAGTTCATGGAGCCTTCCACTCATCCAAGGACTGTTTCTGGAGACTGTTTGCAAGTTACATATTTAGAGCTTAAACACCCTCCCCCCGCCCCCCCCC
>NW_006779491.1:3253184-3257303 GCF_000442215.2 Lipotes vexillifer | reverse complement strand
CCCCACCCCCCGCATACCAGATCTAAGCTTCATGATGGCAGAGACGTGTGCTATCTCTTGCCTGCCGTATCTCCGGTCCCTAGAAAAGTGCCTGGCCTAGAGTTAGTTTGCAAATCTTTGTTAAGCAAGTGAATTGGGTAGTTGATTGATTGAATCAATGAGCTAGCGTGGCAGAGAGGTTGATTAGGCACCCTGGCCAGCCCACACATAGCTGAGTTCAGTTATCACATCGCTAAGTTATAATTATGATGACAGTATTTTCCAAACTATGAATCAGGACACATAATCTGACAAAGAATTTCTGTGCTACTTGGGGTAGAAGTGTCAGTTTGGGAGATACAGCTTGGATTCTGAAATATTGGGATTTCTGGCAGAGGGTGCTAGTTAAAATGAAAATTTAAATGACATGAGTGAGGGGGGGTGGGGGGCAGTACCAAGGATGGCACTTGGCCTGGGTGTCAGGGCATGGTAGAAACTAGTGGGGATGTAGGGAACAGTCTCTACACAGCTCAGCTGACTGTCATCATAGGGGCCCAGTGGCGCCAGGCTTTCTAATTTTAAGAGAAGCCAAGTATCTGGGCTTGTTTGTGTTCGATTTCTCCCATTTTTTTTATGTTGGTAACTAATTCACGATTTTCTATGAACCAAACAAAATGTGCCTGCTGGCCAGATTCGGTCTTCAGACCACCAGCTTGCAACTTTTGATTTAGACAATGAAAGCTTTGTTAGCTCCTGACAAGAGAAGAGGAAGAGGTTTTTTCCTTTCCAGTGACACTTGAGTTAGCCCCTCTGGTACCAAGAAACATCAGGGGCATGGCATCCTGAATGTACCCAGAGATGCCCAGCTGGATAGCTCAGACCAAAGGACCACCTGGCTAATGGCATTAGGAAGGTCCCTGAGCAGGTAGGTCAGACAGCACAAAGCCAGCTGAGCAGGAATAAGTCAGTGATGAGCATGAATGATTTGTGTGGAATGATGCTGAACAAGCACTAACCACCCATAAAATACAGGTCCAGAACTGAGAGATGTAGTAATCCTTTCACCTAATAGAGCATCCCTGTAAGTGAAGATACTGGATGGTATTTGACTTCCTAAAGCATCCTTTTCAATCTTACTGAAAATTTAAAATGATCTCTGAATCAATACTGGAATAAATAGTCTTTTTTATTTCTTGCATTTATAGTCTACTTAGAATTTCTTAGGTATTTTCACATTATTTTGTCATTTTATATAACATCTAATACATGAGTGATTTCTCATTAGAAAAGATTCCAACAATTAAGAAGTAAGCTGAGTAAAATAGGAAAAGCTCTCTCTACCGCCCAGACACAGCAGGCCCAGCTTTCAGTTCTATTGAGCATGCATACTTTACTTTGTCATTCATTCATTCATTCATTTACTGTTTTCTATTTCAGTTCATTTCTGCTTTTATCTTGATTCCTTCCCTAAACTTTTTGGTTTAATTTACTGCTTTGATTCTCCCCCCACCCCCATCCCATAACCTGGCTTCTTACTTTAAATGCTTAATTCCCTTATTTTCAGTCCTGTTTTCTAATACAGCAATTTGAAGCCTGTAAATTTTCCTCTGAATACTGCTCTGTCATCTCACAAATTTTGCGTATATGTAATGTTTTCATTGTCATTTACTTCTTTTGGTTTGTGATTTTAGGGATTTTTTTCTCTTTATTTAGAAGAGTTTTACAAATGTTCTAAGTAGAGAGTTTTTGTCTATCTTTCTGTGTTAATTTCTAATTTTACTACATTATGGTTAGAGATTGGTCTGTTTGATTTCTGTTGTTTTGGAAGTTTTTGAGACTGTGGTCTACCAGCTAATTTTTATGAATGCTCTATGGTATTTCAAAAGAATAATCATTCTCTTTTTGGTATAAAGTTCTCAGTATATCTATTAAAGCAAGCTATTAATTATGTTATTTAACCAGGCAATTATGTCCCAGTATAGTCCCAGACCACCTCTATCAGAATCACTTTGGCTTCTTATTAAAAATGTAAATTCTCCCGCTCAAAGATATAGAGCTGGGTTTACAGGGGCATGGAGTGCTCAGAATCTTCATTTTTTTTTTTTTTTTTTTTTTTTTTTTTTTTGCGGTACACGGGCCTCCCACTGTTGTGGCCTCTCCCGTTGCGGAGCACAGGCTCTGGACGCGCAGGCCCAGCGGCCATGGCTCACGGGCCCAGCCGCTCCGCGGCACGTGGGATCCTCCCGGACCGGGGCACGAACCTGCGTCCCCTGCATCGGCAGGCGGACTCTCAACCACTGCGCCACCAGGGAAGCCCAGAATCTTCATTTTTAATAGGACTCCCAGAATCCTATTATTGTTCCCTTATGTTTCTCTGCTTTTGCTTTATACATTTCAAATCTGTCATTGTGTACATATAGAGTCAAGATGTTTTCTGACAGGTTGTTTGTTTAATCCATATGAATATATCAGTATCATTCTCTTTGTCCCGTTTAAAGCACTAGGTGGGCCTTTTCAGTCTAAAGGCTTATGTCTTTCTTTAGCATCGGAAAATGTTCATTTATTATTGTTGTTATTATTTTCCATTGTTTCTGTTCTATCCTCTGAAACTTCTCTTGGACAAATGTTGGCCCAGATCTTCAAGTCTCTTAATTTTTCTTTCATATTTTTCTTTTTGTCTTTTTTTTTTTTTTTTTTTTTTTTTTTTTTTTTTTTTTTGCAGTATGCGGGCTTCTCACCGTTGTGGCCTCTCCCACTGCGGATCACAGGCTCCGGACATGCAGGCCCAGCGGCCATAGCTCATGGGCCCAGCCGCTCCGCAGCATGTGGGATCCTCCCAGACCAGGGCACGAACCTGTGTCCCCTGCATCGGCAGGCGGACTCTCAACCACTGCGCCACCTGGGAAGCCCTCTTTTTGTCTTTTTATACTGTGTCCATGTGAAATTGTTTGGCTTGAATTTCTAGCACATTTAATTTGTCACCTTTTAGCTCTTTCTGTACTTAGTTTATCTTTTCCAAAATGTTAATGATAAAATTAAAACTTGAGATCTCTAGCTGTTTCTTTTTCATGGATGAAATGTCCTCTCAAATCTCTCCAGGGATATTAATTTTCAGGATTCTAAAGTCTTCCTCTGCTTATTCTATTAACTCGCTTTCATCGGGTGTTTGTTCTTTTGTTAATTAAATTTTATGCCAATCTTCAGAGTTTTGGTTTTCCCAAATATTTGGTCATTCTCGGTTGTCTGCTCATCTTTGTATTTGAGAATCCTACTTCTTCTGCCTGTTCTATTTAATATAACCTGACCTTGATTATTGGTTGGGGCACAACATGCTCCTGGAGGCCGTGTGCCTTAGCTCCTCTTCCAGGTATGGGAACTCCTAGTTTACTTTGGGGAAAATGGCCTCCTGGAACATTGCCCACATCCAGGCATCAGCCCGTGTGCACTTAATACAGCTGGGGAGGGGCCAGCAGTCCTAAAAGCAGCTCCCAGTGAATGCCCCAGGGCTTCCTCTCGCTCCACCTTGACTCTGGACTCAGCTACACACACACACACACACACACACACACACACACACAATTCCTTGTATGGAAAATTTTACTGCCCTTGTTTTGGTCCATAGTTTCCTCTGCTTTTACTGCTTCATAGATGTGATCTCTGCTTTCTTGCCTTTCAAGAATTCCTCAAAATTTCTAGTGATCCAGCAGCATGCTGCGTTGTTTGGTCTCTATCCTGTCATCCCTATCTGACTTCCTTCTCTTGATCGAAAGATCAAAAGCCACCCTCCCACCCCTGCTCTGGGCAGGCTCAGGTGAGGCAGCCACAGCACACTGATGCCACAGGGTTTGCCCAGGTCCTCATAGCCAGGAAATGGTATGTGAGTCTGTGCTCTTCCTCTTATATCACTCCACTCCTTAAGACAAGGATGGCTTTTTTCTTCATAATAATGGACATTTGAGACTGAACTCTAGGGAGCTTCATAAATAAGTTTAGCTTTGAATGAAAATCAGTGAAAGAAAATCCAAGGTTGAAAGGGGGCAGTAAGAAAGTAGCAGAAAACCAAAAACATCGCACAGGTACTTGGAGCTCAGATAAAACTCATTTTCCTAGCCATAGTTCCATCAGAATAGATGTAGGGAA
>NW_006779491.1:3216506-3253163 GCF_000442215.2 Lipotes vexillifer | reverse complement strand
GTAGGGAAATGTGATTTAAAAAATACACAGCATGGACCCTATAGTTAGAGCTCAAGTCACTTTATTCTGGGAAGTTTGTTATCTAGATGCCACCAGGCTTGAGGTGTGGACTGGTAAGCCTCAGATGTGGGTTCTTGACTCTCGTTGTATTGGTAATTTCTTATGGAATGGCTGTCTTTGTTGCCAGATTATAAATTCCATGACAATAGGGACTCTCTTATTCCTCACTCTATCCCTAGCACTTAGCAATCAGACCTGCTTACGGGGACACATATATTCAACAATAAATGAATGAATGAAAAGAAGGACAGATTAGTTAATTAACCCCTCATTGCAGGGTAAAAATCATTTCTGGGTCAGGCAGTTTAATATATGTAAAATGGCTCATATAAGGCAATAGGAGTTGGTGGGAATTATTGCAACAGTGCATGCAAATCCCACTTTTATAAAATTGCCAATCAAATGAGGACATCATTGGGGGTTCGCAGCATGTCCGTGACCTCTACCGCAGAGACTGCTGCTTCCTCTTGAGGACTCAAAGTATCCAGTGTGGCTTCATGGGCTAAACATCTGATATTCTTGTAGGCAGTGTCAATAGGGTCTGAGAGATAGAAAAGAATATGCTGTCATCTCAATGTTAAATTTTCTGTAAAACCTAGACCTCTGTTAGAGCAATCACGAAACACTAATTCATAGCTATTATCTCATTGCATCCCTTCCACAAACTTGTCAGGTTGTCAGGGAACATTTTCCCACATGAGAGGTGGGGGCTTGAGGCTCAGAGACTTGCCTGGGGACATAGGGCCGCTGGAGTCGGGCCTGGAACCCACACCCAGAACTTAGACCAAGCTGTTCCCTTTTCTAAGTGGAGTTAGAGGTTTAATGCTTCGTCCACTAACACCGAACACATACTTTAACACATTTAGTGGCCTCATGGCAGCTTTGTGTCAAAAGCTCTTACAGGCAGGTGTCATCAATTTCGTGTAAGCCAATGGGTGATCGCAGAACACCTGACTTTCATCTGGCTCTAGAGACCACTGGCTTCCAATACATTGATGCCAGGCAGGGAATAAACGTGGGCACGGAATGAAAAACCTGGACTTTGGAGTCAGACAGTCCTTCATCCAAACCCTGGCTCTGCCCTTGCTAGCCACATGACCTGGGGCTGCCATTTAAGTGCCCTGAACCTATAAGATAAGGACACCTACACACAGGGGTGCTGGGAGGCTGCAGGGAGATGAGGTGTGTAGAGGGGTTAGCGTGGTGCCTGATATGTAGCAAAAGCTTTGTTATCAGCAGCTGCTGCCTTTGTTGATATTACAGCTGCGGTTGCCATTGTTGCAGACATTTCATGTGCTATGGTGACCCGGTTTTGCTCTTTTCCTAGCCCAGCAGAAAAGAGGAAGATCAGGCATGTAAGGCACTAACCCACTGACCATGAAACCTCGGCTGCGTTTTAGTCACTGGTCCAGCATCCTTCCTTCCCTCGCCTCCCCCTGGCTCTCTAGCAAGAAGGCCAATTTGTATACAGTCCCATCATCTGCTCCCCACCTGTGGTATTTGCAGCCTGGCCTTCATGCAGAAGGCTTTCTGTTGAAAGGGCTTGAACTGAGCATTTTAAGGGCTGAGCATTGAAATTGCGTATAACAAGGTTTTAAAGCAAAGCTATAAAGTAAGTTTTCACAGAGCTTTTTCTGGATGACAGCTTCAAAGCAACTGGTAGATGCCCTAGCAGGGTATCCCTTTGATGTATCGGCAGGTTGGCTTTCAAAGCGACCAACCAAAGGTCCTCATCTTTCCAGGTGGTAAGGCTTTGAACAGCTTTCTCGAGGGAATGTGGCTACTTAGTTCATCTCCCCTTTGCCCCTAGAACAGATGGTTTTAGATCACGTGGGCATTATAAGGGTCTAGGTTCTTAAAGTGTGCTCACCCAGTGTAAGCAAATGTATTATTTTCCTCTGTGAACAAGATAGCAGTAATGCAGAATCTAGGCTTCTTTTATATATATATATATTTACTATATATATTTATAGTAAATACAATTATGGCATTTAAATTTGCATTAATTTGCCAGAAGCAAAACCAAATTGAAACAGAATTACTGAAATTCAGATTTCTTTATCACAAGAGAGATTTCTTAAAACATCCCGTCCGTTTAATAAATTATGAACAAAATATTAAGAGATCGGAGTTGCCATTTTTTAAAACCCTGTTGTTTCCATTTAAGATGGATATGAATTGACTAATCTGCTATGGAAAATGAGGCCAGGTTGCACCCACACTGCCTGCCCTCTTCTGTTTTTTTTGTTTGTTTGTTTGTTTTGCGGTACGTGGGCCTCTCACTGTTGAGCACAGGCTCCGGACGCGCAGGCTCAGCAGCCATGGCTCACGGGCCCAGCCGCTCCGCGGCATGTGGGATCTTCCCGGACCGCGGCGCGAACCCGCGTCCCCTGCATCGGCAGGCGGACTCTCAACCACTGCGCCACCAGGGAAGCCCCCGGGTCTGTGTTCTTCATTTTCATTTTACTTTTCATTGTTTGGATGTTGTCCTCTGGAGGTTTTTTTCTGAGAAGGACTTATGGGTGCTCTATTTATATTACTGGAATTTCTCCCTGTTGAGATTGGGGGCTTGTTACTTTTAAATCTGGACCACTCAAGTGGATACAGTAAGTTAGACGCTGCCCATCACCTGCCAGCATCGAGTGCCGCAGCTCACCCATTTCTGAATCCCTCTTTTGGGGACAAAATGTATTCCAGGCAGGGCTAGAGATCAGTGACTATCAGACAACTGGCCGTTCAGGGCCCTCCACACCACTGTTCCTACCACTCCTATATGGGATTTATTTATTTTCAGGAGTATGGATTTAAACATAAATGTAAATACCTGATATTTTTCTATTTATAAAATTGAAAACATGCTTATAATAAAAAATTAAGTAAAACAAAGCAGAAAACAAAGTCCCCATAACGCCACCCCAGAGAGAATATTGTTAAGAGTTTGATGTTTCCAGACTTTTTGTATGCCTATATGTATACATACTAATATAATAATTTTTAAAAGAATCAGGTTTATACTATATGTACATTTTCCAACATGCTTCTTTTTACTTAAACATATATCTTGCTGTCTTTCTGAATAAGTGCATGAGACCTACCTCATTCTCTGTAAGGGCTGCCTGGGGCTCCGTCAACGCCTGCTCTATTAGTAATTTAACCCATCTCTTACTAATGAACATGCAGGTCATTCTCTTTTATAAATGATGCCTCAATGATCTTTGCATACTTAAGAATGAAGGGTAAATTCCTAGAAGGGCTGGAGTGAAGGGTATGCACATTGTTAATTTCTAGTCAGCCATTTCTGTCATCTCGGCCTCCAAAATACATCTCAAAATGCATCTCCTGTCCCCACCTCTGCTTCCACCCTCTGCTTTACCTGCTACCGCAGGTGCAGCTGTCTGTCCTGTTTCCATCCTGGCCCCACCTCTCAAAATCCACTTGGTATCCAAGAGCCATAGTGATCTTTAAAAACAGAAATCAGATAATGTTGTATTTCTGCTTAGCACCCTTCGTGACCTCTTATGGTACATGAAAGAAAATCCAGACTCTGCTCCGAGGCCTACAAGGCACTGCCCCTGTGACCCCCTTCCTGCTCCCCGCCCTCCCCTCCCAGTGTGTTTGGTACCCGCTGCCCTCCAGCCATTGCTGCCTCCAGGCTTTTGCCTCTGCTGTTCCTCCTGACACACCTTGTGCCCCAGACATTCACTGGGCGTTTCTTTATCACCCAGCATTCCGTGACCAGCTTTCAACAGGGCTGCCCTCAGCCCACTCACTCTTGGTTACGTCATGCAGGCAGGCTCTTTCCTTCCCAGTCCTGGCCACATCTGAAATGCCCCTGATTCTTTTTCTTTGTGCACTGATTGCCCGAAGCTTCACCATCTTACTCCCCACCATTACCTCAGCCCTCAGCGAAGCATCTGTGACACGCCTGCATGTGTGAATAAATGCATGATAATAGTTGCCCATTGGTTGGACCACAAAAGCGAGTCTGTTTTACACTTGGATCGTCTAGAAGGAGCAGGGAGCTATGGCTGAGGGCACACGTCACGACTCTGCCACTTAATCATTGTGACAGGTCGGACCAGCTTAAAGGCTCTAGGCCTCAGTCCTCCGACTTGTGGGGACTCCAGAAATTCAGTCACTTAAAATATGGGACTACCACAAGGTGAAGGTGATGAAGAGTCTGGAGGGAACCTGCTCAACTGACCGTGGGTTCTAGAATCCTAATGCCTCATCCAGCTATTGCCTGGAACTGGCAGTGGGTGGTAGCTCCACTTGGCCTTAGGCATCAGTGGGGAGAATTCTGGGCCCTGGGACTGACCAAGATCTCCTGGACAGTCAGAGCAGTCTCCCAGCTGGGAATCTCCCAGTTTAGCTGGCATCGCTTTTATCATTTTTTTCCACCGTGACTGGGTGAGAATACCGGGTTTGCCCCCTGTTTTCTCACCTAGCCTTGCCTCCACCCCTGCAGAACAGAGAACTGAAGATGACCCCATCTGAGATGGGTGGGGTGGACCAGGAACCGGGACCAGCTGCTTATCCTGCTG
The DNA here is from genome assembly GCF_000442215.2 of Lipotes vexillifer. NCBI lineage: Eukaryota > Metazoa > Chordata > Mammalia > Artiodactyla > Lipotidae > Lipotes > Lipotes vexillifer. The sequence continues at coordinate 3,248,559 of NW_006779491.1, read as the reverse complement.
TGGCCGGAGTTCACGTTATCACCAAAGCAAGTTGCACTCCACCCATCTATGCTGCAGGGTCATTGTGAGGATCAAATGGGGGAGGGAGTTGAAAATGTTTTGTAAGGTACAGAACATTATTCCGCTGTAAAGGATTACTAGCTTTACAGGCACTGCAGTTGCTGTTAAACAGCAGGCCACCTAGGAACTCATGTTTCCCCACGGAGGAGCAGTAAACCTGTTCGCCCTCCAACTGCCGACCACAGTCAGACTTTGAAGACACGAGCCATGGCTTCAATCTGGCTTCCGTGAAGGTTGCATGGATCACGTCAATACACTCAACTAGAAGGCCTTGCTATTATCTTTTGAAAAGCCATTGGTGAATACGTGCTCACTTTAATATAGGGTTTTTCACCCGCACCACTATTGACATTTGCCCAGATAATTCTTTGTTGTGGGAACTGTCCTGTACATTCTAGGATGTTTAGCAGCATCCCTGGCCTCCACCTACCAGATGCCGCTAGCATTCCTTTCCCCCAGTTCTGACCAAAAACATCTCCAAATAATTGCCAAATGTCCCCTGGAGAGGGGGACAAAATCATCCCCAGTTCACACCACTACTTTAATAAAACAATTCAGTGAGGTTGGGATTCGTTAACCCATTTTCATGGGTGGCAAAATGCAGATCAGAGAAGTTAAGTAACTTTCTAAGAGTCACATCACTAATGCCACCGCCAAGGCAGGTGGGTGCTCTCCACCCCTGCTTACAGCTTCTACCCAGTCACTGACATAAATTAGTCATTCAGCACGTATTTGTCAAGCACCTACTATGTGCCAGGCAGTGTTCTATTTGCTCAATAAATATCACTGATACTTGATATTGGGCAGGGTGGGAGGGAGAGAGCTATAAAAGATCGATAGCTATATTAGTTTCCTGGGGAATTCACTGGTGGTCCAATGGTTAAGACTCAGTGCTTCCACTGCCAGGGGCCGGGGTTCAATCCCTGGTCAGGGAACTAAGATCCCACAAGCTGTGAGGCATGTCTAAAAAAACCAAAACCAAAACAAAACAAAACAAAAGTTTCTTATTGCTGCCATGACAACTTACCACAAACTTAATGGTTTATCTTACAGTTCTGGAGCTCAGAAATCCAAATTCAGTTTCATTGGTCTAAAATCAAGATGTCAGCAGACCTATGTTCCTTCTAGAGGCCCTACAGGAGAATCCAATTCCTCGCCTTTTCCAACATCTAGAGGCCACCTACATTCCTTGGCTTGTGCCCTTTCCTCCTTCAAGGCCAGCAGGGCAGCATCTTCTCTCCTCCCTAACCTCTGCTTCCACCCTTATATCTTGTCTTTCTGATTCTGATCTTCCTGCCTCCCTCTTAGAAGGACCCTTGTGATTACATAGGCCCCTCTAGATATCCAAGATAATATCCCCCATCTCAAGATTGTTAATCACATCTGCAAGGTCCCTTTGCCATGTAATATTCACCATCCAAGGTGATTAGAACATGGACATCTTTGGGGCCCACAACAGTCTGCTCTCGGGCCCCCAAAGATTCATGTCCACCACACATGCAGAATACTTCCATCCCATCCCAAGTTTCCCAAAAGTCTCAACCCATTACAGTAGCAACTTAAGTGCAAAATATCATTTAAGTCTCATCTGCTCAAAACTCCCAAAGCTCATTATCTATATCTAAATTAGCTAGGGGTGAGTCTATGGGTATTACTCATCTTAGGGCAAAATTTCTCTCCCCCTGTGAACTTTTAAAACTAGAAAACAAGTTATCTGCTCCCAAATACAGTGATGGGTCAGGCACAGGATAACAGCTATAGACATTCTCATTACAATAGACAGAAAATTAAAGGGAAAAAGGAGTCACCAAACCCAAGCAATTTTGAAATCCAACTGGGCAAACTCCATTAGGTTTCAAGGCACAGGAATAATTCTCTGTGGCTCAGGATTCTGCCCTCTGGGCCCATGGCTGCACCCTGGGAGTCATTCTTCCTCTTTCATGAAGGGTAGCATGTGTTTGCACCTACATAGTTTTATTAATCTGTTTCCTGCCTGTAGAATTTTGGGAGCCTGTCAGCTTTCTTTCATTTTGTCCTTTCTCTCTCCCACTGAGTCCAAGCTGGCAGTGTTTCTGCTGGTATAACAGTCTCAAAAACCATGTGCATCTCCTCTATATGTCTCTAGGATTCACTCCATTAGACAAGAGGCTCCTCCACAAATCTTTCCTGGATAATCCCATCTCTTTTCCTGGCTTCTGCTGAGATGTCTAAGGGGATTCATGAGTCACATGTCTAATCTCTTCAAAGAGCCCTCAGAGTGATTGAATACTCTAAACCAGCGGTCCCCAACCTTTTTGGCACAAGGGACCGGTTTCGTGGAAGACAGTTTTTCCACGGACGGGGTGGGGTGATGGTTCAGGCAGTAATGTGAGCGATGGGGATGGCAGGTGAAGCTTTGCTTGCCGGCCCGCTGCTCACCTCACCTAACAGGCCGCAGACTGGTACTGGTCCATGGACCGGGGGTTGGGGACCGCTGCTCTAAACTGTAGATCCTTCTGAGGTTTTGGCAAAAGGTTGTGCAGCCACACCCTTCATTTTTTTCTCCAGAGCACACTTTCCTGGCTTTTTCATGCTTTTTTTTAGCATCTTTTGCAGTAGGCTGAGAGCTTCCCAAATCATCAACTCCCAGTTCTTTTTACTTAACAGTTCTCTCAGTCTGTCCCTTTCCTATAGCATTTTACTCCAAGCAGCAAGAAGGAACCAGGCTGTATCTTTAACACTTTGCTTGGAACTCTCTTGAGCTAAATATCCAAGTTCGTCATTTACAAGTTCCTCTTACCATATAACTATAGGACACAGTTTGGCTAAGATTCTGCTGCCACATAACAGGATTTTCTGTCCTCTAGTTCCCAATAACATGTTCCTTATTTCCTGAGCCCTCACCAGCAGCACCTTTGATGTCCGTATTTCTATCATTGGGCTTTTTAGGATGATTTGTCTAAGATGATCAAAGTTTTCTATGTGATGCTTCTCACTTGTACATGAGCCCTCACTAATTCAGTGGGTCCAGGAATAAGGACTTGGACATCTTTGGGGAATCATTATTCAGCCTACCACACAACTATTAAGTTTATGGTCAACCGTAAACTTGATTGCTTCTCACGCTGTCACAACTGTGTTAGTTACTACAAGGGCTACAGGGATAGCATAGTGAGCCTAACCAAACATACTGGTTTCCCCAGACAGTCCAGTGTACACTTTCGTCCCAGTGTAAATGTAGTAGTGCCTTTATTCCCCTTCCAAAGTATCCTGGGGACTTCCCTGGTGGTGCAGTGGTTAAGAATCCGCCTGCCAATGCAGGGGACACGGGTTCGAGCCCTGATCCGGGAAGATCCCCACCCACATGCCGTGGAGCAGCTAAGCCCGTGTACCACAACTACTGAGCCTGCGCTCTAGAGCCCGTGAGCCACAACTGCTGAGCCCGTGAGCCACAACTACTGGAGCCCGCGTGCCTAGAGCCCATGCTCCTCAACAAGAGAAGCCACCGCGATGAGAAGCCCGCACATCGCAACAAAGAGTAGCCCCCACTCTCCGCTTTCCATGACTTAGAGAAAAGCCTGTGCGCAAAAACGAAGACCCAGTGCCGCCAAAAATAAATAAATAAATAAATTCAAAGTATCCTGGCTTCAGTGATAAATTTTTTGATCACTGTAAGTATAGCTTAATGCTTGGTCTTAAGATTGTAAATCTACAATCTCTTAGAGGCAGAAGACGTATGAAAAAATTTGCAGCTACAGAAAACCACAATTAATACTATAAAACTAAACTCTGCTCCATCCAGAGGAGAGTTTCTTATTTGTCCCTGCCCCTTTGTTTCCTCATCCTCAAAGTGAGGATAACACATGGGTTGAGACGGTTTTGGTAAATGTTAGTTTCATGGGAATAGTTCTTTGATTCTAATGATCTATTTGCAAAAGAGTTTTTCCTCAAAGGAACATATTTCATTTTTCACTTCTCTTCTTGACTTTTGGCAGGAGCTAAGAAAAAGCCTGGAACTTAGTGTCAACCTACAAAGGAAAGAAAAGGGTGGTTCGAGTGATGAGTATGACTCTATCGAAGAGGATGTACTCTCTGAGCCGGAGCCCGAGGACCAGGTGCTGGTGGGTCGTCCTAGAGATTACTCCCCTCTTCCCAGTGGGGACTCCGTGCAGAAGAATGTTTCCGAGGACCAGGAGACAGAAGGACGCCCTCCCCAGCTCCCAGACACCCTCGTAGTACTAGAATTTAACCCAGCTTCCAAAAGTAAGCTCTGTCTTCTGTGGCATTTCTTTGGCTTTGATGTCTCTGGATCTAATAATGGGACTTAAATTTCCAGTGGTACTTTGAATTCAGCTTTGGGTAGACCATCTCACAGGCCGGGGTATATATCAGTCAGGTCTCTGCTGATTGCAAGAGGGGAAGGCTCCCAGAAGCTTACAGATGACCCTGAAATTCCAGATGGTAAACGTCTGGCAGATAGTTGTAGGGGGCTGTCCTGTGCATTGTAGGAAGTTTACCAGCATCTATGCGGCAACTGGCTAGTGAAACTGACTTGAGCAAAAGGGACTGTTTACTGACTTGGATAACTGAGGAGTCCAGGGCTGCAGTATGACTCATTTCCGTTCCCCTCCCCTCCCCTTCCCTCCCCTTCTTCCTTTTCTTCCTCTTCTGTCTTCCTTCTTTTGTCTTGGCATCGTTCTCAAGTGGGCTTTCCACATCTAGACGCAGAATTGAGACAGTGGCTTTGCAACTCCATCAGAAAGTGGATTTCTCTTCCTAAAAGCTCCAGCAGAAGTCCCAGACTTGGCTCTTGAACCCACGTGGGGTCACATCTCTGAACTAGTCACCGTGGCTCTGATTGGCCAGGTCCGGCCAACAGGACTGGGGGTGTGGTTATCGCCACCCAAACCACATGGACGGAGATAGTAGTTTCCAAAGGAAAATTAAGGTGAATCTGAAGGAGAAGCTGGGCACCAACAGCAATTGTCCACTGGAGAAGGTTTTTCAGAAATCACCCTAGAAGGTAGAGTCAACAGAACAATTGGTGGGTGGCAGGAGGGTTACGGTTATGGCATTCTCCCCAAAGCTGGAGGTGCCGTATTTCCTGAACCAAATACCAAGACCAACCAATGGGGAAGCATGAGTGAACCTAAGGAAGGAGAAATGAGGGAATGTTTGAAATCAGGCAGTGAGTATATTCGTCTGCCCAGGCTGCCGTAACAAAGTACACAGACCAGGGGTGGCATCAACAGCCACGGAAATGTAAATTTTTTCACAGTTCCGGAGGCTAGAGGTCCAAGATCAGGGCTTCGGCAAGCTTTGGTGTCGTCTGAGGCCTCTGTCCTTGGCTTGCAGGTGGCTACCTTCTCCCTGTGTCCTCACATGGTCTTCCCTCTGTGTCCCTGTGTCCTAATCTCCTCTTATTATAAGGACACCAGTCATGTTGGCTTCGCACACATTCTAAAGGCCTCATTTCACCTTAACTACCTCTCTAGTGACCCTATCTCCAAATACAGCCACACTCTGAGGTACTGGGGGTTAGGACTTGAACCTATGAGTCTCGGGGGACATAATAACAGGCAGCTCTGGAAAATCTACACCCCACGGTTGATGTCTCCAGCGAAGAGAACATTTGTCCCTCCGACATGCTCTCACCTCCTTGCTGGGCTGTTCCCTCCACCTAGATCACCACATTTCCTTTCTGCTCCACTCTGACCCATGAAACCTGGCTCCCTGCTTTTTCCCCGAGACTCAGCTCAGAGGCTGCTTCCTCCAGGAAGCCTTCTTGGCACTCCCAGCCTGGCCAGCTAGGTCAGTGCCTGCTCTGCTCCTGTAGCATCATCATGACACTAGTCTCAATGCTGGCAGTTGCCTTTCTCTCCCTCCGGCCTGTGAGCTCTGCCAGGGCACAGGCCAGCTCTTCCCCTCTGTGGCATCCCCAGCTTGCAGCCTTCACCTGGCACATTCAAGCCATTCGGGAAATCTTTAAAATAAATGAAGGACTATGCTCACCTGCTAAAGCATCTGGTGGTCACGGCAATGAACATACCCTTCTGAATGAGACCCACTGGGGCTGCATCACTGCTGTGGATTGTGTTTCCTCCAAGGGGAAGGGAAGTGCTGTGAGGGGGTTGACTGGGCCCCTGCCCTGGAAACGGGGGTGTGGCGGGGATGGAGGTGGGAGTGGGTATGACAGTCACTTCCTGGTGTGGAGGACCAGGCCACAGAGGGGGAGCAATTGGACCCCAGGCAGTTTAATAGTGATACTGGGCATAAAGCTAAAGGAGAGAACTTCACTTTCTTGCCATTTTACATTTTTTAACAATTAGATTTGCTCGGCAGGCCCCGAGTTGACCCTGGTGATGTCTGCTGAAGGCGGTGGGTGCCCAGTCTGCAGTACACGAGGGCGGCATGAACACCCCCTACCGCCGCTCTCAGCTGCCCCTTTCATCTGCAGCCCCTGGCTGGCTTCTCGGCCCCAGCAGGAGACAGGCTCCCACCAAGGGGAGGAAGAAGGAGGCTGAGGAGCCTGTTACAAGGTCTCCCCAGACCCCAGCATGGGATTGGAGTTCTGAGATAGTCCTGAGTGTTTACTCAAGCACAGTCAGCAGTAACCTGAAAAGATGTGCTTGGTTCTGGGCTGTTCATTCATGCACTGGGCACGCATCATGCCCCAGGCACTGTGCTGGGACAAGATGGGCCCACTCATTCTACGTCATTTAATCCTAGCAGGGAAAACAGACAATAAGCACATAACTACATAAATAATAATTGCCAACACTTACCAAGTTGTTATTAATATGAGCCAAGAGCTATTCCAAGGGCTTTACTTATGTCCCTCATTAAATCCTCACCCGCACATTAAATCTCAACCCCAAGGAAAGTCCTGTCATTGTACTTGTTTTACAGAGGGGAAACTGAAGCACAGAGAGGTCAAATAACTTGCCCAAGGTCACACAGCTAGGAAAGGGCAGAGTGGAATTGAATCTGCAGCAGTCTGAGCCCAGAGCCTGCGCTCTTAATCTTTAGGCTGAATAAATAAACCAGATGAAGTTACAAAGTGATAATTGGGCTTTGAGGAGCCAGTAAGTGATCCCACCCCGCTCTGCTTTCCCTTCTAAATTGTGAAACAAATGAGAAATGATCATGGATGGAAGGTGAGCAAATGATTACCTCTCCAACTGAAAGTACTGCCCCTCTGCAGTAGACTGACCCCTGACCCCAGATGTTGGCAGAGCTGGACCACTGGTGGCATCAGCGTGGTGGAAGGGGGCCATGTGACCTGACGGCACCCCCACCGCACCCCAGCCCACAGAAGAGGGAAGAAGGAAGGCCTGGGCTGAGCCCCGATGGCTTCCTGCCCCCACTCTCTCCCATCCCATTTGTCCTCCTTGTGAGCAAGGGGCAGTGAATGAGCGGCACAGAGAAAGGCAGAAGTTATTTTTCTATTAACTGGAAAGGGGAGGGCTGGGTCATGGGTTAGGAATTCAGGGAGGAGGAGAGATTGGTACCCTGATGGTCTTGAAAGTTGTGAAGATTATAAAACAGGACACTGGTTGGGCGATGGGGGTCAGAGAAGGATGCTAGTAGCTGGAATGGTCAGAAAAGCCTTCTCAGAAGAGGTGATGTTTAAGCTGGGACAGGAATAAGGAAGAGAAAGCAGTCATGGAAACAGCAATCCAGGTCCAGGGATCAGAAAGCACAAAGGGCTTGGAGAGTGAAAGAGCTTGGTGTACCCAAGTATAGAGAAAGTGCCAGTATGGCTGCAGCCGAGTGAGTCGGGGCCGGGGGGAGGGGGAGGGTGGTAGAAAATGAGTGAACCCAGGCCACTTTCCATGAAGACCTGATGGTTTTAGGATTGCACCAAGAGTCTGGGTCCTTTGGTGCGCTAAGAAATATCCTTGTATAGACTTTTGATGGCCAAGGCAGACCTCCACCAGAGTTGCTGGAGGGCAGTCTTAAGGAGAGGAGGGAGCCATAAATTGGAGGAGAGAGGAATAAAGTGGTTAAGGGCAGGGCTCTGAGCCAGGCAGGCCTGGTCAAATCCTGATTCCCTCACTTCCTAGCTCTGTGTTGTTGGACAAACGACTTGAACCTCAGAGCCTTACTCTGCAATAGTATGTATTGGTTTTCTACCGCCGCTATAACAAATTAGCCCAAACTTGGTGGCTTAAAACAATACCAACTTTTTATCTTATAGTTCTATGGGTCAGGAGTTTGACATGAGTCTCACTGAGCTAAAATCACAGTGTCAGCAAGGCTATGCTCCTTATGGAAGCTCTAGGGGAAAATGTGTTTCCTTGCCTTTTCCAGCTTCTAGAGGCTGTCACATACCTTGGCTCCTGGCCGCCTTCCAAGCTGGCAACGTTGCATCTCTCTGTGCTTTTCTTCTATAGTGACGTCTCCCTTTGATCTTCCTCTTCTGCAGCACTTTTCCACCTGTGTGCTGCTCACACACATGTGTTTTATTGTGGCAAAGTATACATAACATAGAATTTACCGTCTTCACCCTTTTTAAGAGCACAATTTGGTGTCACAAAGTACACTCACATTGTTGTGTAACCATCACCACTATCATCTATCACCAGAAGTTTTTCATCATCCCAAACTGAAACTCTGTCCCTCCCTCTTCCACTTTTAAGAACCCTTGTGATTACATTGGGTCCAGCAGAATAATCCAAAATAACCTCCCTAGTTTAAGGTCAGCCGATGAGCACAGTCAATTCCCCTTTGCCTTGTAGCCTAACACATTCACAGCTTCCGGAAATTAGGATGTGGCCATTTTTGAGGTCCATTATTCTACCTGCCCTCCACCCACTAGGGTGGCTGGGGAAACACATGAGACAGTGTGTGCCAAGGACCTGCCCCGGTGCCTGGGCACTCAGGAGGCTGAACTGAATACATGCTGGCTGTCGTTCTTACCATCATCAGCATATTTTCAGCACTTAGACAGCCAATCTCCATTTGGGCATTGGCCCCTCTCCATTCTTTGTCTTGTCCCGTTGGACATGGTGGCTTCTCGCTCACACACAGGTCTGCCCTTGGGCCCTGGATATCAGGCCAACCAGGGAGCAGCCACTTGGGAAAGTGTAGAGAAACACGTGTCCTTTGCAAAGTCAAGGGGGGATAGCAGAGAGGTTAGTGCAAGTCAGACAGACCCCACACTCATCCCCAACATCTACCCTGAGCTCCCAAGAATCCCATAGCGCCCTTGATTCTGGGGCTTCCCTCCTTTGGGCCACCACAGGCCCCAGAATTTCCTTTGAATTTGAGCAGACACTTCCCAGGTTTTCTGCCTTCCCAGGCTGGAGGTTCCCAAGTCCAGGGACCTAGCCCTTCTCCCTGCTTTTTATCTTCATTCCATTTAGCCACCTGCCTCGCTTCCCCCTGGGCTGCTTTCCTGCCTGGAGCCACTTTTCCCAGACTTGTGCCATTTGCAAACCTTCTTCACAATTTTTTTTTTTTTTTTTTTGCCAAATTCACAGACCACTCGTGCTATTTTTTAACTGTTATTTAAACCAGTCACCTTTCTTCTTTCCTTCTTTCCTTTTCTCTCCACCCCCTCACCCCTTCCTTCCTCACTCCTTTCTTTTCTTTCGTAATTCTAGGATTGTTCCACACAATAATATACATGAAATCAAGGTTGGAGATACTGGTTGCTTATTTTTTTTCCAGACACATTAAGATAGATAATTGCTTTCTTTTTTTAAATATTATTTATTTTTGGCAGCGTTGGGTCTTCATTGTGGCGCGCCGGCTTTCTCTAGTTGCGGCGAGCGGGAGCTACTCTTCGTTGCAGTGCACGGGCTTCTCATTGTGGTGGCTTCTCTTGTTGCAAAGCACGGGCTCTAGGCACACAGCCTTCAGTAGTTGTGGCACATGGGCTCAGTAGTTGTGGCTCGCGGGCTCTAGAGCACAGGCTCAGTACTTGTGGCGCACGGGCTTAGTTGTTCCGCGGCATGTGGGATCTTCCCGGACCAGGGATCAAACCCATGTGCCCTGCTTTGGCAGGTGGATTCTTATCCACTGAGCCACCAGGGAAGTCCCAGTCATCACCTGTTTCACCAGTGGTCCAGGCACCCCACTTTGGGAAACACTGACTATAAATCATGGCCCGTGGGCCCTTCACTGTCTGGCTCCTCTCGCCGGCCCAGACCCTAGCCACTCACCTGCCACACGCATGTCAGCTCTCAAGCCTTCACACACACTGTTCCCTGTGTCTGAATGCCCCCCTGTTCTGTGCCCTGGAGACACCCCGGTCATCTGTAAGTGTTCTCTTCACTGTCGGCTGCACACCTGCCAGCCCCGTCCTCCAGGCTGCATGCTCCTCTGTGACCCTGGTACTGGATCCCTTCTTCTGTGCCAGCCCTGCTCTCTTATCCATTCAACCATCCTTTTCCTCGGCGAGAATGTGCCTCAAGGGCAGCAAACATGTCCTACTATACTTTTCCTGCTCTTGCATATCCTTGGTTACATCATTATTTTATGTATCTTGCTGCCAATTAAACCCAGTACCCCATTGTTTATAAGACTTGTCCCTATTCAGAAATGTTAAAACTTGAAAACCTGTGTGTGTCCTAGAAGAATTCACTTATTTACCAAAATGTGGTACTTGGCACATAACGGCTCTCAGCAAACTTGTTTTGTTGTCTGCAACAAATCCGAAACTAGCATGGTGCCTGGCACAGAGCAGGGATTCCATCAATATTTGGTGAATGAATAAGTGAACGCACAAATAAACAGATGCTGCAGCAGAATTTCCCAAATCTGCCTGCGCTCAGTGTTTGACATATAAACTATTGTGTTTTTACAGGTAATAAAAAGGAAAGGAATTTGTCTGCTAAGCGGAAGGACAACGCTGAGGTCTTCATTCCCAGCAAACCTGAGCCAAACCTGAGCCCCCAGCCCCTGACCGTGTTCCCAGACCAGGAGAGGGCATGCTCAAGTAAGAGTTCTGTGCGCACCCCCGAGCAGTTGGGACTGGGCTTTGGATCAGTGGGGTGCCGTGATGGAGGAGTCCTTGCTTCATCACCCTCCTCCCCGAGGCCTGAGCTGACCTTTAGCAAATGTATTATTGGTCAACGTCTCCAGAGAAACAGAACCAATAGGTTGTGTGTGTATATACATATGCATATATATATATACATACATATAGAGAGAGAGAGAGAGAGAGAGAGAGGTGGAGAAATTTATTTTTTTTCATTTTTTTTATTGAAGTGTAGTTGATTTACAATGTTGTGTTAATTTCTGCTGCACAGCAAAATGACTCAGTTATACACATATATACATTCTTTTATATATTCTTTTCCATTATGGTTTACCCCAGGATATTGAATATAGTTCCATGTGCTATACAGTAGGACCTTGTTGTCCATCCATTCTGTATGTAATGGTTTTCATCTGCTAACCCCATACTCCCAGTCCTTCCCTCCCCCAGAGAACAATTTGTTGTAAGGGATTGGCTCGTGTAATTATGGAGGCTGCCAAGTCCGATCTATACGATGGGTCAGCAGGCTGGAGACCCAGGAAAAGTCAGTGTTCCAGTTCGAAGGCCATCAGGCAGGAAGGGCCAGTGTTGCAGATGAAATCCGGTGGCAGTCTGCTGGAGGATTCTCTCTTGTTCGTGGGAGGATCAACGTTTTTGTTTTATTCAGGCCTTCCACTGATTGGATGAGGCCCACCCACACTATGGAGGACAGTCTGTTTTCTTCTGTCAATTAAAATGTTAATCTCACCCCCAAACACCCTCTCAGAAACATCCAGAATAATGTTTGACCAAATAGCTGGGCTCCCCATGGCCTAGTCGAGTGGACACCTAAAATTAACTGTCACAGTTACTTTCTGGGTCTACAACCAAGATGTGGTTATAATTGAAAATTTGTTTTTTTATTTTTGTTTTTACTTTTAAATGAATTTGCTTACTTTATATGGGTAACAACACATGCAGATGATACTACATTCTAAAGGTACAAAGAAGTTTATGGTGAAAGGTCCGTGTGCTGCCCTTCTAATGAAATGAGGGGGTCCATTGATTGAATACTTACCATGAGCCAGCCACCATTGTACACTTTTATTTATTACAATTTACTATGTGTTTACTTATCATTTACTTATATACATTATATAGTTTACTTATATATATATATATATATAAATATAAAAATTCTATATGAAATTTACTCATCTACATGCAGTAAGTCCCCTACATACGAACCTTCAAGTTGCAGACTTTCAAAGATGTGAACATGCATTCCATCAACGTCAGGCTTCAGTGAAATTGCAGCTTGCCCTCCGTCTCTTATTGCTGACGATCCTTCAGCTCTACCATCTCCCACCTCCTCTCCCTCCTCCAGTCAGTAACTTCTTGCTTGTGTGAACATGCATTCCATCAACGTCAGGCTTCAGTGAAATTGCAGCTTGCCCTCCGTCTCTTATTGCTGACGATCCTTCAGCTCTACCATCTCCCACCTCCTCTCCCTCCTCCAGTCAGTAACTCTTCTTGCTTGTTCACTCAATGCCAGCCCCTGTATGCCAGCTGTTGTACTGTACTACTGTACTTTTCAAGGTACTGTACTGTAAGATTTTAAATGTTTGGTTGTTGTTTTTGTTTGTTTGTTTGTTTTTTGGCCACACCGTGCATGGCATGTGGGATCTTAATTCCCCAACCAGCGATTGAACCCACAACCCCTGCATTGGGATCACAGAGTCTTAACCACTGGACTGCCAGGGAAGTCCCTAAAAATGTTTTCTTTATTTTTTGTGTTTGTTTTTTATGTATTATTTGTGCGAAAAGTATTATAAACCTATTACGGTACAACACTACATAGCTGACTATGTTAGTTGGGTATCTAGGCTAACTCTGTTGGACTTATGAATAAATTGGACTTACGAACCCACTCTCGGAATAGAACTCATTCGTACGTAGGGGACTTACTGTATAAGTAAATTATATATTATAATCCTTATCACCAGGCTTTGAGGTGGGTTCTCCGACTGTGTCCATTTCTCAGATGAGGAACTGAGGCACAGAGCAGGTGATTCACACAGCTGGAAAGCAGCAGATGTAGGCCTCAAACCCTGGTGGAGTGACTCCACTGCTGTGTCCTTAACCAGCAGACTGCACACACTGGAGGCTGCAGATGAAACATCTCAGTCTGATGCTGTGGATCCAAACTAGTGGCTGGAGTGACTCTGTGAGGGCAACTTGCTTCTGATTTCTGTGATCCAAAGAACCTCAGAGAGCTCAAGACATCCTGGTGTCCTAAGAATTTGGCAAAATCCAGCCCCAGGCAGCCAACCTTGTTAGACAAGTGACCTCTGTGGCCATGACATTCCATCCACGTTTACTGAGGAGCTGGAGGGACTGTTTCCTGCAGGGACGGGCCAAGGGACCTGGTGGCAGGAAGCAACCCCTACTCCAAACAGTCACCGATCTGGACCAGTGCACTCCGTGCATGAGGCCTGAGGCTTGAAGCTCTTTCCCAGCAGCTCAGGGCAGATGGAAGGGGGCGGAGGAAGTGATAACAATCCTTCCACTTACTGAGCGTTTGTTCCCTGCTATGTAAATATTGTCTTGGTTTGGATTCCCGGGAACCAGACTCTGAGATAAGGTTTCCAGAACAAGTAATCTAGTTGGGAGGTGGTCCCTGGAAGGGGACAGGAAAGGGGAGGAGCCCAAACTGGCTTCATCCCCAAGCAAGTTCACTGGGCAAGTGGAGCTCCACCTGGCTGGGGAGCTCAGGGGACGGTGCTGAGCAGAAGCCTGCTCCCACCCCGGGGTGGATGAGGGACCCTCCCTTCGGTCCTGGGTTGTGGGCTGTGCCTGATGGTGTTGACACTCCAGTGCTCTGGCTCAGGAGGCTCTGGGTGCCGGTGGAGCCCTGAGGCAGAGCTGCAAGTGGGGGTCTGGCTAAGGTGGCACCCAAGCATTCCCTGATTAACCCTTATCAAGCCCCAAACTGATGGGGGGAAAAGACCGTACTAATACAAGGCAAAGCATTTTAGATAGCAAGTGATAAAAAGAGTGGATTGAAGGGAAAGCATCTACATCAACCCATGTAAATGAACTTTCAAAGGTGGTGTGATCTTTGGGCACAGCCAGACCCCAGTAATTAAAGTATGTCAGCAGTCTGCCTCTCCCCACCTCTTGGCACAGCTTCTCCTTTATGCCCTACATTCTCAGAAAGGCTCTTAGGGTGGTGAGACAGCCCACCAGCCCAGAAACCCTGGCAGAAAATAGGCCTGGCAGACTCTGCAGCCTGACCACCTGGTACAAATCCTTCCCGTCCACCTACCAGCTCTGTGACCTTGGGCAGGTTACTTAACCTCTCTGGGCCTCACTCTCCCATCTGCCAAACAGGGATAAGAGTAAGACTCTCCTCTGAGTGTCAGTATAAGGATTAAAGGACTGGACGGATAGACTGCTTAGAGGAGCATTTGGCTCAGAGCAAGTGCTTGCTCAGGGTCAGCTGGTGGAGAGTGTGGAGGGCAAGCCCTGAGCCATTGTTTCTTCTACACCTGGACTGGCTCCACTGACCACTGCTCGAGTTGACAGGACTCCAGTCTGTACTGCTGGTGTTCACTCTATGTGAAAAATTTAAAAATGGCTTTTTAGAAAATTCCTCCAAGACAAGTTGTTAAGGGCTTCCCTGGTGGCGCAGTGGTTGAGAGTCCCCCATGCTGATGCAGGGGACGCGGGTTCGTGCCCCGGTCCGGGAAGATCCCACATGCCACGGAGCGGCTGGGCCCGTGAGCCGTGGCCCCTGAGCCTGCGTGTCCAGAGCCTGTGCTCCGCAATGGGAGAGGCCACAACAGTGAGAGGCCCACGTACCGCAAAAAAAAAAAAAAGCCAAGTTGTTAAAAGAAATGAAACCAAGGGTAGAGTGCCACTGTGCAGGAAACTTCCAGAGCCCCTGGTAGAGTGGGAGCAGCACAGTGGCAGTCAAGCACCCTTCCCAGCTGTCCTACTGGGCTCACTGGGATCTCCCTCCTTCATATGAAGGCCATGATCACTAAATATTTACGTTTCTGGGTAATAAAATGAAGAACCAGCACTTACAAAGCACTGAACCAGCTCCCAGGCTGTGTTTTGTACCACACGTGTTAATCTTGCATTTAATCACCCAAACAACCCCGTGCAGTAGGTACTGCTATTATCAACACTATTATACAGAGGAAACCAAGGCACAGAGAGGTTGAGGAATCTGTCCAAGGTCACACAGCCAGTAAGTGTAAAGCCAGTGTTTAAAACCTGGCTGCAGAGTATCTGTTCTCAATCAGTCCACTGCATGGCCCCTCGTGTGTCAACTAAACTGCTATTTGCTTGCGACATACCCACATCAGTCTAGTTCTAAGCAATGACGTGCCTAAAATCCACAGGTTGGAGTCACTTGTTCTGTTTTTTCTAATGTTCATTAATATAAATATATAGCTGTTAACATCTTTAAAGTTAAACCATGTATCAGCTAAAATCATTTCAAATACTGTATTCATTTCCCAGGGCTGCTGTAACAAAGTACCACAATCTGATTGGCTTAAACAATAGAAAGTTATTGTGTCACATTTCTGGAGGCTGGGAAGTCCAAGATCAAGGTGTCAGCAGGGCCATGTCCTTTCTGAAGGCCCTAGGGGTGAATCTACACCAGGCTTCTCTCCTAGCTTCTGGTGTTTCCTTGCCTTGTGGCAACATAACTCCAACCTTCACCTGGTGCTTTCCTGTATACACATCTGTCTCTGGGTCCAAGTTTCCCCTTTTTATAAGGGTACCAGTCATATTGGATTGAGGCCCACCCTAATGACCTCATCTTAACTCGATCATCAGCAAAGACCCTATTTCCAAATAAGGTCACATTCACAGGTACTAGGAGGTTAAGACTTCAACAAGTCAACTGTAACACACACCTTCATGTACAGTTTTTTGAGAAGTTGAGCTTCATTAATTATTTATAATCTGCCTTTCTCCAAGAAGTTCTGACATGTTCTAACAAATTGTGTAGTGCAAGAAGACTTTAACAAATATGTAAGGAAATGAAGGTAAAGGGAAAACAAGAGTAGGAACAATAAGTTGACGCCAAGGGTTGAACAGATGAATGCCTCAGGGGGTCACACTCATGACTTTGAGTTTCCTGACCACCATGGCAAGGAAGCAATGCATTCACATAAACAGCACATGTCACTGTGTCCATCTGGTAAAAATCAGATTACCAGCTGTCCCTGGCACTTGGTTCTTAGTTTGTCCCATTGATTCCCTTAAAGAGGACACTGTTTGAGGTGGTGGAATCCTCATTTTGAACAGGTTTGGAGGTCAGCCTTTATCTGTTAAGTATACATGGCTCCTACATAGGCCAAATTTGAAAAAAAGGAAAGTTGAAAACCATGGCATTGTTACCACTCTCATACTGAAATGGGATGACATTGGAGCCACATGTCCCACGGGGATGAGGTTCTAAAGGTCAAAAAAAAGTGCAGGTGGTTAAAGCTACCCTTGAAAATCCCTCAGACTGATGATCAAGTGCAGCGTATGTGGCTCCATCTAGAAAACCCCATACAGCCGTATCACCTCTCCTTAAGCCCAAGAGAGTCATTGCTCCTCCAGGGTGGGGACAATCACAGCTTCTTGGTCAAGCCCCAGATGAAGCAGTTGGCCTTGTTTAGGGTCTGGTCGTAGGGAAAATGTGACTTTAAGCACTGGCATTATGCTGAGGCCACTGAGATATTCCTTCCTCCAGAGGCACAGGACCCTGAGACTTGCTGAAAGGACAGAAGACTCAAACCAGCTCTCACTTGTCCAGGCAAAATCTGGCCTGCTTAGATGCTTTACTTTCTGTTTGTGGGGGGGGGGGAATGTCTTTCTGGGGGGCATACAAAATCAGCCTTTTTATATCTTCTTGGTGAACTGAACCTTTTATCACCATGTGTTGTCTCTTTTTCACTCTAATAATGCTTTTGTCTTAAAGTTGACCAGCTTTCTTTTGGTTAGTGTTTATGTGGCGTATCCTTTTTCATCCTTTCATTTCAAACATTCTGCATCCTTACATTGGGGTTTGTCTCTTGTAAACCCCATGTAATTGGTTTTTATTTTTATCCTCTAACAATCGATGTGTTTTAATGGGCACATTTAGTCCATTTACGTTTAATGTAATTGCAGATATATTTGAGTTTAAATCTGCCATTTTATTGTTTGCTTTTTATTTGTTCTGCCTGTTTTATGTTCCTTTTTCTCTCCTGTCTTGCCCTATTCTGAACTGATTACATTATCCCTCTTTTTTCTTCTCTATTAGCTTGTTAGTTATACATTCTTTTACTATTCTTTAGTCATTACCAGAGATTGCAACATGTATTCTTGACTTATTAGAGTCTACTTTAAATTAGCAAGTTTACTGCTTCTCATTCAGTGGAGACCTTACAACTCTGTAACTCCATTTACTCCCATCCAAAATTAAATGCTATTATTGTCATGCATTTTAATTCTCTCTAGATATTAAACCTCACCAGACATCATTATTATTATTATTATTAAAATAGTCAATAGTAATTTAGATTTGCCTACATTGTTAACCTTTCTGTGCCCTTCACAACTGGTTCTTTCTAGGTCACCCTGACTCTCAGACTGTAGCCCTCAGTCTGTCACCAGCTCTCTTCAGTTTCTCAGCCTTGCAACAGCTCTTAGAATCAGCAGCACCTTGAGGGGAAACACTTCCCAGGTGCTGGGGTCACCTCTCTAGGTTTCTGTTCTCCTGCCTTTAACCCTTTACAGCCCTGTTCACTCTCCATGCCTTCAAACAGATTTCTTTTTATAAACAGATTTTTATACTACTATTTGGTCCAGGTTTTCTAGTTGTGCTCCAGGGACAGGTTGGTCTGGGTTAGATAGCCTGCCATTACCATAAGTGTAACCTATTGCCTGCTCTCTTAAAAGAGTTATTTCTCTCCTTGCTCCTTTATCTTTGGCCAAGGTCATAAAATTGAATTTATGTCAATTAAATGTACATATGGGGCAACTCCACGAGAGCTTAATTCCTCTCTATCACTATAATTGTCCCTTGTTCTAATGAAAGGGCCTCATGCCCTGGGTTACTTTGGTCTCTATCAATAAGCCTTCCAGGAAACTTCCAGAGACCTGTTGTCTTGTTGAAGGCGAAAGAACATCAGTCTTTACTGCAGAAAGTTTACTGTCCAAGTTGTCAGAGTGCTCTAGGGAAGTTATATATCTGAACTACTTTTCCCAGACAAGCTGCCAACCACAGAAATAAAGTAGCACCCCTCAGCATGAGCGAATTAGAAGACCCTGACAGCCCTGCAGTTAGCGCAATTAGCATTTCTGTCAAGAAAACCTGCAGCAGGAAGACCATTCTGCCAAAGTCCAGAGTCTCATAACATATGTCAGTGTTCATTATTAATAGCAAGTGTCAGAAATGCAAACTGGCTGAAGCAACAAAGGAAAATGTATTGCTCAGAGACCTGAAAAGTCCAGGACTATAGATCTGCCCTCAGGTATGGTGGGATCCAGGTACTCAGATGATGCTATCACCAGGAACTGTTTCTTCATCACTTAGCTCTACTTTTTGAGTCCAGTGGGTCTCAAACCTTGAACACGCATCAGAATTATTGGCCAAGCAAATTAAAACCAGATTGTTGGACCCTGCCCAATTTTTAATTCAGTGCATCTAGGGTGGAGCCTAAGTGTTTTAATTCCTAACAAGTTTCTAGGTGATACTGATGTTACTGCTCCAGGGACCACACTTTGAGAACCACATCTGTAGTCTCAGGCGTGGTCCGGAGATGGTCCCTGGTGGCTCCAGGCTCGCATTTACTGACTTAGCAACCCCCGGGGAAAGGGACTGCTCCTCTCCAAATAGTCCCAGCAGAGTCCAAGAATCAGCTCTACCCTGAACCGATCTCCAGTCTCTGTAGTCAGGGAGAGGCACCTGTTCTCTCAAGGGCCCAGGAAGGGCCAGGAGTGGGGGCAGATCCAGATCCATCCAAAGCATATAGACTGAGAAGATGGAGAAGAGGTGGTTCCCTGAAGGGAAACATGGATGCCGTGGAGGTCACTGCTGCTGGGAGGATGAAAGCAACTGCTGCTCATTTCTTACAAAAATTAACCACACAGGACCCTTTGCTACAAATTCTTCAGGGGCCGGGTGCAGAGCAAAGGACTGTAATATGCGAGGAAAGAGTAAAGTCATTTAGTCAGGGATGGGGAGATGGGGGCTGACTTGAAAAATCATTAAAAATCACGTGCATTCCTGGGCTCACGAAGAGACAGCAGCGGAACAATAAGTATTAAGGGTTACAGACAGCATCTGCCTGTGGGGAGGCCCCCAAATAAGCTTCAGAGATGAGAAGAGCACAGGCCTGGACAAGCCAGGTGTATCAACTATCTCTTGCCGCCTAACAATCCCCTCCACACGGCAGTGACTGCAAGCAACAATGCTTTTATTATTGCTGCAGGGGGGCTGGCCGGTTCCATAGTGGGTGCCTGGCTGGCTGGTCTCGCACGGCCACCCTCACAGCGTCTGGCAGTCCCGCTGGCCCAAGGACCTCAGCTGGGACACCTCGTCTCTGCTCCACGTGGTCTCATTATCCAGCGCCTGGTGGTCTCCAGGCAGCCCGAGAGGACACACCCCAGCATGTAAGTGCTTTCTTAAGTTAGGCTCTGCTTGGTCGTGACTGCTAAGGACCTGTTGGCCAAAGGAAGTCACCAGGCCATGCCCAGCTAGAGAAACAGATTCCACCCACCTTTTGATGGGAGATGCTGCAGCGTCACAGGGCGATATGGCACATTGCAGGTGGGATGCAGGTGGGAGGCATTTGTGGCCATTTGTCGCGGTCTCCTACGCTGTGGGAAGCGTGTAGCCTGCTGAGGCTGAGCCAACTTAAAATGCACAGAGGCTCTGGAATACTCAGATGTAAGCTATTGTCCCAGCGGGCAGCCCCCTTCCCCCTCCTGGTTGGATTTTAGAGGGAGTATGTGCAGCTCAGGACAAAACAGGGCTAAGCCTGCTGTTTCCCTGGACCTTTCACCGCACAAATCGTGCACAGTTTCCGGGCTTACAGGCACGTGACCATCACTGATGCCCCGCCTGCAGCAGGCGCTGCTCCCCAGCTCACGATTGCCATGTCAGATCATAGGACTTTTCAAGAGATGCCAGGAATCCCGATTTTCAGGTGGATTTCCTATTCTTTTTTTTTTTTTTTTTTAACATAAGGCTAATGTGCAGAAAAGTTGGAGGAGAGGAGGAGGATTATTATATTGATTATATAGACACAGGTTAAAGATAAATAGGATGCTCTTTAGCCCTTCAACAAAATGAAAGTGGTCACCTGAGCCACCGAAGCCTTAATAATTTTTTTTTTTTTTTTTTTTTTTTTTTAACTTAGCATCTGTTTCCAATTTTTTTAAAAAGTCACACAACGCAATCTGCAGGCTGGCTTTAGCCTTTGGGCTGCCGGCCTATGAGCTCTACGTTAGACCCTTGTGATTCTCAGATGTAATGTTTGCCTTTTCAGTGGATTCCCAGGTGATCTCAAAGGTCCCTTGCATGTGGGAAGGGGTCATTTTGCTGAGACTCTGACTTTGAGCTTTTCGAGTCATAGCTGGCGAGTGGGAAGAAGCCACCTGGCTGGTGAGCTGACCGGACAGCCCCCATGTCCTCACGTCTTCTTTGTGACGTGTGCTGCATTCATGGTAAATCTCCTGAATTGATACACTCTTTTGTTTCCCTGCAAGAGAGATGAAAGCCAAGTTCTAGTGAAGCAAAGAGAAAGTGAAGTTAACAGTAAGAGGAGTGGTTTTCAACCAGAAAAGAGCAGCTTGGGATAAATTAAAATGTGCCATTTGGCTTTTGCTGGTGGCAACGATTTACTGTGTGAATAAATCCACTGTTCTCCAGATCTGTGATGAGAATAAATCCACCCTCACGTGGTGCTCAGGCCAGTGCAGAAACGGCTCACCCAAGCGAGCAAGGAGAACCTCCAATGGAATCAAAAGGCAGTGACCTCGTGTGCAATGAGGAAACGCACAGTCTACACAGCCGGGCAGTGGGGATGTGATTCAGGAGGACACGGGCACTGTGGACATGGGTTTCTGGGAAGCCATGGGTGGGGAGAGCTCTGGTGGTGGAGCTGTGGCATTGACCTTCACTCAGAGAAAGCCTGATTTAATTTTTAAAAGCATCTTCTTAGCCTAATATGACTCAAAGGGCACAGGCAGGACCCAACGATCGTGTTGTTGCAGGAGCATTCCCTCCCAGATGAAAGGCGCTCAGGGCAGAAGCGTTTGTGCAGACAAAGCTGAACCCCGCTGGAAGAAAATGCCTTCCTGATTATCCTTTTCCAAGAAGGGGTGATCATAGGGTTGTAGTGGCCAAGAACAGATAGTTATGTTGGGCGCGATGCTCCACCATAGCCCCAGACCACTGAGGCACAAGCGGACGGGGCTCTTGCCCACATAGTGGCAATAAATAGGCAAGGGTTACCACGCAGGGGCTCTCCTTCGACTGACTTTATAAGTGCTCTAGGCAGGAAATGCAGAAGGAGCTTACGAATCTCAGGTTCTGCTTATCCTGGCATTGCCCGAGCCTCGCACTGATGCTGGGGTTCGCACCCCCAGTGTCAGAGTGCTGGCGCGTTTGTTTAGCTGTACACAAGATCCTTGGCCCTTATTTATAGGATCTTCTGTAGGATCTGAAGGGGCCTTAAATTTCTCAGCTCTGCTTTACTGCAGATGGAGGAGGAAATGATATGTTTTAATGATATTCACAAATACTGAGATTGACAAGGTTCGGAATTGAAATCATTTTCCATCCATTCATTTGACAACGATCATAATGCCGGGAGCCAGGGCATAGCAGCAAACAAGGTGGGCGTGGCCTCCTGGAGTAGCAGGAGGCCTCTGGGGCTTACGTGGCCTCAGGGTCCCATGAGAGCTGTCCACACCCCGCTGCTCCCCAGGCTTCCTGTCGCTCCCCGAGGCCAGCCCCCTGCCATTCCTCCCTGTGCCAAGCTCCGCCCACCACAGGGCCTTGGCACCTGCTGCTCCCTTGGCCTGGAACAGCCTCCCCATATGGGTATTCACAAGGCTCACCGCCTTCAGGTCTCTGCTCAGATGTCACCCTCCCTGACCGAGTGTCTGAAATAGTGTCCTTCCCCCTCCTGTCATCTCTAGCTTTTATCCCACTTGATTTTTTCCCCAGCCCTCATCACCTGCTGCTGGCGTGTCCTGTGTGCCTGATCCGTGTCTGTCTGTGCCCCATGACTGTGAGGTCTGTGAGGACAGGGACTTGCCTTTCCCACCCACGTCTGTACCCCGGCACCCAGAGCAGCATCTTATCCCACAGTGTAGTGACAGTTGAGAGCCTGTGTCATTAATGCCTGTGCCTTGCGGGGAACCCAGTTCTGCTTCAGCTCCCCCTGGGGTGAGGATGTGTTGGTGCTTCAGGATTCCTCAGTTCCAGCTCCAGACGGACTCAAGGCCACTTCTTTTCTTTCACTCTCTTTTCCTGTCCTCCCAGCTGCGTCAGGGACCTGCGTGAGGAAGATCCCAGTGGCCTCACCACACCGCTTGGACCCACAGTGTTTCCATAGCAATGAGAATCCCCACCTCCATCAGCTTCTTCCAGCTCTCACCTTCTCATCCCTCGAGTAGCTGATAAGAAAGGAAAACAGAGTTAAAAGCAGCCTTGACTGGGGAGAACAGAATCCCCAGGTCACATTGCCAGCAGTGCCTTACTCTATGTCCCCAGGAGCAGTACTGGAGCCACAGCAAGAGTCCATCAAAGTCAGAGAATGACCCACTGCCATTATCACCCAGGCCAGCCAGCCATCCGAAGGCATGCAAGGCTCCCTTTGGGTGCCCTTGACTTTCCTGGAGGAGCAGCTGGGACTTGCCGTGGCCTGTATTAGACCAGCCCTTGGGTTCTGTTGGCTTTCACGTTTCCTAAAAACTGAAATACTTTATGAACAAATAAATTCAGGGGGATTTCACATAAACTTCAGATTCTAACTTTTCTTGGAGAAAAACCTGGCAACACTAGAAGCACAGCTCTGTCTGGCAGGCATTGGCTGGAGCTGGGCAGTGGCTCAGCTGCCTCCCATCTCCCCCACACCCACCCCGAGTTCAGTCTCACTCACTCAGAGTGCCTGCCCGGTCCCTGGGCATTCACATCCAAAGCCCCTCTCCTGGATGCCTGGAAGAAATTGGTGTCCCCTCATTTTAGCTTAGCTTTTCCATCAACCCAGTACCTGGCTATACTCCCTCTCCTGCCAAAGCCATTCTTGGTGTTGCTACTTGAAGCCTCATTAAGATGCAAATTCTAACATAGCAGGAGGATAAAGGGCTCCAACTAAATCTCTAAGAATCAGCGGTGCCTGTTTACTGAGGTCATGAGGATGGAAGGTTGCTGGGGGTTTTTTGTTTGTTTGTTTTCAATTTTTATTTATTTATTGGCTGCGTTGGATCTTCGTTGCTGCGTGCTGCGTTGGGTCTTCATTGCTGCGCACAGGCTTTCTCTAGTTGTGGCGAGGGGGGGCTGCTCTTCGTTGAGGTGTGCGGGCTTCTCATTGCAGTGGCTTCTCTTGTTGCGAAGCAGGGCTCTAGGCGCGTGGGCTCAGTAGTTGTGGCTCTCGGGCACTAGAGCGCAGGCTCGGTAGATGTGGCGCATGGGCTTAGTTGCTCCGTGGCATGTGGGATCTTCCCGGACCAGGGCTCGAACCCGTGTCCCCTGCACTGGCAGGCAGACTCTCAACCACTGTGCTACCAGGTAAGCCCAGGTTGCTGGTTTTTAACAAACCTTTGTACCAGGCTATCTATATCTATATCTATATCTATATCTATATCTATATCTATATCTGTATCTATATCTATATCTCCCCAGAGAAGTCATAGCTATTAATTCCCAGTTAGTTAGTTATAGGCCAGCATTAATGTCAGTCTTTGATACTATTGTTAAATGATGCAACCAAGTTGCCTAGGTTGAATTCACATCTCCAGCCCAGACCACCCTCCCAAACTCCGCACTCGTGTGTGTGTACAGGCCAACTGGACAGCTCCACCCTGATGCCAAAATCACATCTCTGGGCTCCAAGCTGCCCCTGCTCTTCGCTTCCAAACCTGCTCCTCTGACAGCCCTCCGCAGCTCAACTGAGAGCAACCCCATCATCTGTTTCCTCAGGCCAGAACCTTGGCATCATTCTTGACTCTCTTTCTGCACCAGCCACATCTACTCTGTCAGGAAATCCTGTTGGCTCTGTCTGCAACATACACGCAGAAACTGACCACACTCTGTATCCCCCCTCCACTGGGCAGCTGCAGGAGCCCTAACTGGCCTCCCTGCTTTCCCCCTCACCTCCCTTCATTCTGTTCTCCACTCAGCACCTAAGTCAAATCAGGTCCCCTGCTTTCAAGCCTTCAGTGGCTCCCCATTTTTCTCGGAGTAATGGCCTTACAGTGTCCTCCAAGGCCCTGCCTTGGCCCTCCCCACCCCTTCTCAGGCCTCTCACTTCACACTGGTTCCTGGACCACACTTCCCCAACGCTCTGTGTGGCCAACCCTGCCACCCTGCTCACCCCATCTCTGTTACCCTGCTCTGCTTTTCTTGTTTTTCCATATCATTTTCTGACATGGAACACCCTAGAGTATTTATTGTTTCTCTGCCTATTGCCTCTCTCTACAAGGGCAACGGTCTTGATCTGTATGGTCGCTGCAGTGTCCCCAGTGCTAAGAACAGAGCCTGGCAGAGTGGCACTCAATAAATATTTGCCGAGGGGTTGAAATTCAGTAGGTTAAAGCCTCATTCAACATCCCAATGGAAACATTTTGAGCAGTTCTATTTTTAAATGGAGATTTTTTTTTTTTTAACAGAGAAAGAATCCAAACATAAGTAATTGAGAGGATGTTCTCATAACCCCCCATGTTCATTACCCGACCTTGGCAATGGTCAATTGATGGCCAATTTCATCTGCACCCACACCCACACCCCAGGTGATTATGAAGCAAATTCAGGTCACCATATTTATCTATAGATATTTTAGCATGCCTTTCTTTTTACAGATGCGTAGTATTCCATTGGGTAAATGTACCATAATGTATTTTTTTCCAACCAGTCTTGTTGGGTACTTTTTCATATATTGCAAATATTTTTGCATATTATAAAATCAGTGTTCCACTCATTAGAACTTCCAGAATCGACTACAGCTTTGCAATACTTTTTTCTTCAGTTGAGGAGTAATTTCTTTGTAACTCTTATGACCCATGTAAATATGAAACAAAGCAAAAATCTTCCCAAATACCCACCGTTCTTCACAATGTCAGGTATTAGTCCTTACAGGCACTTTGTTAGAGGGCTAACTTTTAATTTCAATTTTAGATGTAAAGGCAAGTTGCAAGGATAGTACAGATGACACTCCCATTCCCCCGGGTTCACCAGTTGTTGACATTTTGCGGCAGTTGCTTTATATTTGCTCTGCGTATGTGTATTTTTAAATCATTTGAGATTAAATTGTAGACAGCATCCCACTTTACCCTGAACACTGCAGTATGTATCTCCTAAGAACGAGGGCATTCATTTTACATTGCCACAGTGCACTTATGTATGAAATTCAGGATATTTAGCATTAATACAATACTGTTATCCAAGTCACAGACTCTACTCGGATTTCTCCACTTGCTACAATAATGTTCTTTACAGGGATATTTACCGACCCAGGATCCAGCCTCGGGATCGCCATTGCATTCAGCTGCCATGTCTGCCCCGTCTGCTTTCGTCTAGAGCAGCTCTCCAGGCTGTCTTTGTCTTTTTTGACCTTGACATTTTTGGAGAGTACGGGCCAGTTGTTTTTATAGAATGTTCCTCAATTTGAGTCTAATCGATTTGGAGCTGCCCTCCAAGAATGCAATCTAAAGGCTCACCCCCTGTTTTCTGCCCCCAGGACCTGGAAGCCACCGAGAGAGACCCCTATCAGCAACCCGAAAACTCGTGTGCAAGGCTGAGGACCGAGAGGAGGACGCCTCAGCCGTGCTCAGAGCCATCCAGGTGGAGAACGAAGCCCTGCAGAGGGCGATCCTCAGCAGAAAGGCTGAGCCCCCCGCCAGCCCACCACAGGTGCGTTCCCAGGCAGAGGGAAAGGATGGAGAAGGACTTGGGCTACTCAGGGACCAGGCAGTGTCCGAGCGGTGCTTGCAAAGAGCACGTGGTGAGGAGAGAGAGCAGTGGAGGCATCCCTGACCTTACACCAATCAGCGCATCCACTGTCTGAGGCACAGCTGCTTACTGACCTGTCGAAGTCCCCATTTCCTCCACCTCCTTTCCATCTTTTGTTTCCTAGGCCTAAGTTGGATGCTAATATGCCTCCAATTCTTGCTGATTTCCTTACAAACCCTGAATACCTTCAACTAGAGTTAAACATTGGTGTGTCAGAGACAGGATGGCGCAAACAACCAGCTCTGGCTTCTCTGGAAAGACCCCCTTTCCCAGAGCATGAGCCCTTCCAGCCTCCGCAGTCCTCACCACTCCTTAACGTCCTGCTCCTGGCCTGCTTCACCTTCTCAGGAAACCCCTCTGGCCCTACAGGTGTTTGAGTTGGTGCCCGCAGCCTTCGGCTTGGAGCAGCAAACAGGAGGATGGATGGTGGGGTGGAGCGGGGCTCTCTGGGGAGCTGGAGGCCTTGGACATCCCTCAATGTCTACATCCTTTCTCAGAAGCATGTTCCCTGACTCACCTGTTGAAATCTTTTACCTTAACTTGATGTTCACAGTAGCCCTGAAACAGGCAGGGCTGGTTTCATCACACTGTTTTATAGATATGGCTGATGGCACCCAGGGAATCAGGGTGGCTTTCTCATGGCATGTCTGTGGAAGTGGCTGAGGTCTGCCTGCCTGAAAGCCTAGGGCCCCGCCCACACCGCTAGTTGCTCCCCAGGCCCTGTTGGCGGGCTGCTCTTTGGGGTGATCACCAATCAACATCTGTTGTCTGTTTTCCTGGTGCTCGGCCCTTTGCCCCTGACATTTGTGTCTATGACCTCAAGACAGTCTGCACCTCTATCAGTGAAGGATGTGAAGTGGATGGCTTTATCCTGACCTCAGATCATGTGATTCCATCCCTCCAGGGCACAGAGAGACCACCAGCAGAGTCATGGACCGGTCTGCTGAAGGAGGAGACCCCTGAGGTCAGTGAAGGCCAGAGAGGGACAGCAGAGCCCCATTCCCACAGCAGCCAACAGTCTCCAGAGGGCCTTCCCCACACGGTGCCAGCAGGACCTCACTGTGCTCCCTGAGCACGCCAGCATTCTGCGCATCTCCCAGATGGGGAGACCTGTGCTGAAGCATGTTGCCCAAGGTTACGAGTGGAAGCCAGAACTCACCCAGGCCTGCTGATTCCAGTCCCTTGTTACGTTTCCATTTCCTGACAAGATAACACAGAAAAGGATCTCAGTATCCTAAATTTATATCTATATCTATCTAGGTCAGTTAGGCCAGTCTCAGCAAAGATGGCCCCAGGAAATATGGTCGTGAATTAATAAAACACCTGGGAACGTCTTTGTTAGATTGTGCACAAGTCTATGCTGTGTCCTCAGAATACAGAGGTGACCGAGTCAGACCAGAGTAGCCCCTGGCCTCAGGGAGCTTTCAGACAAGATTCGAGTATATAAGAGTAAAGCCGTATATGACCAAGGTGACTTCAGAGAGAGGTGGCAATACAAGGTGCTAATGGGTGAGAGAGTGACAGGGTATAGGATGGTGACTACCTCCCACAGGGGGATCCGAGGAGGCCCCTTGGAAGGTGTCCCATTTAGGCTGAGCCCTGCCTAGTAAGAAGGAGCCAGCCAACAAAGGAACAGCATTCCAAGTGGAAGGAACAGGGGAAAAGCTTCGAAGTGGGAATGAGCCCGGCCTGTTCCAGGAGTGGGAGAGTTGTAGAGGAGAAGGGGACAGGGGAAGATAAGGGGTGGACAGTAGGGAACCGGAGGGAACGCTCATGAAACAGAGTGCCGGGCAGGGCAGCACCCCAGAGCAACATAGTGGTTTTCTTTTGGCATCGCTCCTACTTTTCCTATTACTTCCCAGTCATCTTAAACCATTGCCAGCCAGTATTTCTGACAGGTTTGCCACTTTGCCCACCCTGCGATCCAGGATTTCTGGATGACCTGACCCCTGATTCACAGAGCTTCCAATGACTACAATTATTTGCAGATAAAGATCAGAGCACATTTCTAGTTTAAATGATAAATGGAAAAGAAGGGGAAAAGGCTTGGAGGATTAAAAATGAAAGGGTCTAATGTTACTGGCATTCTCCATGCAGTCCCATTACTTTGTAGCAAACAGAACAGAGATTCACTGGAGGAGGGGAAAGGTTTTGATGAGAGAAATTTTTCAATGGCTCATTGAAGCAGACCGTTTCCTGGGACCTCCCAGATCATAAGAAACTGAGATCCCACCTTTTTTGTAAAGACCGTGTGAGGGGATTCTAGATCTAATCAGCCCCAGGTAGTTGCTTTCACCCTCATTCCTGTTCCCAGTTTCCCGCAACAAGACTGATGGCCTGCGAAGTGTGTCCCTTTGACCGTGGCTCTGCTGTGTCTTGGGCCAGGAGGGTCGCCTCGGACATCTGTTTAATAAGCTTTTCCATCCTCCCTCAGCTGCCCTCCATCACCGCGGCAACGAGCACAGCGACCAGCTCGCAGGAGCAGTCCAGGGCAGCAGGGGGAGCCAGAGCCGTCAGTGAAGCCATCGACAGGATCGGCCTTCTGGGGAGCAGGTACTTATCGAGGCAGCTTCAAAGCAAAAACAGCAACCCGTAGCCATCCAGCCATGAGGATCTTATTAACTGAGGTTTTTCTTTGCATTATGATTCCAGACCATTTAAAACTGATCCCTTAGACTGCATCCCCCCTCACCCTCCCTCCAACCCAAAAGCCTGAAATTGACTTGATTTCTTTCAGACACGTGTCTCTTGGCTTGTTCAGTTCCCTTCAGCCCACGTAAAACTTCAGTCTACTCCAAGGTTTTCACGGAAGCAGCCCGCGCGGCAGACAGTGACCCAAGGCAGTGTCCTCTGAACCTTCTTTTCTCTATTCAGAGTTTGTTCAAATGCAGCATTCTCTTCCGTTCACACATAGCATCAGTGATTGGCACTGTCAAGTTTTATTATCAAAATAAAGGCTTTCCTGTAGTCATCAGGCAACACTGATCTTCAGAAAGATGCACCATGCCGAGCCAATAGCTTCAAGCACACATTTGAGCCCCACCATGCTCCCCGGGCCGCTGTGCAGAGCTGGGCACGTGGTAGTCTGTGCAGCGCTCATGCCTGGCTGAGCGGTGAGAGCAGCTGAAGTCCAGCCTGCACAGTGGTCGCTAAGCTGAGGCTCTGGCCTGAGGCTGCATCAGCCCCGAAAGGCGTGGGGGCTTTTTCTCTGCACAAAGGAGGAATTTCCCGGCCAATCTATGTATTCTCCTCCAGGAGTCTGCAGACCCCAGATTGGAAACCATGCTGTGGACCACTGTGGCCATGAATAAGAACTTGAAAGGGCGAGTGAAAGGGCTGGGCCATGAGGATGTGTTACATCAGATACAGATACAGGATATGTTACAAGCAGCACACACATCACCAAATGCTTCTTTCTTCATCATCAAGATCCTTTGTGCTTCAGGGTCTTGGGAGTTCTCAGCCTTAAACAGCACAAGTAGGGTGTGTTTGCAGACAGCTCTCTGCTAGGTTTGGAATGCTGTGTCCTCAGAAACTAGAGAGGCAAGGCAGGTCACTAGATCAGGAGCTGGCAGACTTTCTCAGTAAAGGGCCAGATAGCAAATCCTTCAGGCTTTTCACATTTTGTTTGTTTGTTTGTTTTAACAACCCTTTAACAATGTAAAAACCATTCTTAGCTTGCAGGCCACACAGAAACAGGCTGCGGGCTGCATTTGACCTGCAGGCTGTATGTACTGTGTAGACACCCGCTCTAGACTCTTACAGCCTAGCAGTCAGCTTAAGGACATCATCTGGCCATCTGGCCCCAAGCAATTTCTCTTACTTGGCCCTTCTTTCATCGCTAATTGTACAATTATTTATAAAGGGAGAAAACCAGCTGGTGTGCGCCTTTGATCTGTCTGCGGGGGTGTGAGTATTTTCGTCTCAAATTGTTACTTCTCTCTGAAATAGAAAAGTAAGCCTGGTACCCTTGATGCAAACTTTCTCATTACTATCGATACCTGTTTGCTAAAACAAAATCAATTTCAGACACCAGCAGAAGGTTCTGAAAGTCCTCCAGGCCATCGAAAGTGACTCCACCCAACTCAGCCAGGTTGTTTCACCCACTGAGGAGCAAGTTCTGGACCCAGAGGTGAGAACCTTGACTTATGAAGGCATTCATGTCTTGCCTGAAGGCTGAGGGAGGAAGGGCCCCTCAGTACAATCATTTCTGTTCGGTGGGAGCTGCTCTGACAGTGGTAAACTTAGCATCTTTCTGCCCCAGTCTCCATCCCCACTCCTCCCCAGCACATAGACATCCGTGCAATGGAGCGTGAAGTTTCAGAAGACGGAAGCCTGTCCACACAAGAGGAAATATAAATAGCCTGTAAAGCCCAACAAAAATATCCAGCATCGCTTGTAATCAAGAAATACAAATCAGAGCAACCTTAACATCCCATTTGATGTTAACAAATCTCAGTTAACAAATTATTCTTGATGATAACCTCTAGCACTGGCAAGGTTACAGTGAAACTGGCAGTCTTACCCTGCTGGCAGCAATAGAAATGGGTGGAAAGCTTTTGAAAAGCCGAAAGGCTCTTAGGAAGAGCCTGAGAAATACTTATGTCTTTCAGCCTGACAATCCCACTTCCTTACCCTGAAGAATTCACTCAACAGAAATAAAAAACTATAGGCGCAAAAATGTCTATTGCACAATTATTGGAAGAAGGGAAAGGTGAGAGAAAAAAACACAGAAATAACATAAATGTCTCACAATAGTAGAGTTAATCAGGAAAGTATGATACGTCAGCACAATGCAGTCGTGTAAAAGGATGGAAATTTTCATTATGGAGATTATGCGGATAGAAAATGTTAAGGATATAAAGTTAGCTGCAAAAAGTGATGTTCATCTTCATCGAGTCTGATATGATTGCAGCGACTGGGCAAGGATATGGCTGTGAGCGGGTCGATGGAGCTGAGACATGAACGGTGAAAGGGCAAGGTAGCATCAGGATGGATGGATAACGGATGATGCGTTTCTCTTTTGGGTCAAAAGGTGTGTGTCCAGCACATCCTCTCATCTCTTCCTCTACCCAAGCCTTTCTTATAACTATTTGGTTCAGCGGTCACCCATCTTGTGATTGGTCAATGGGGACTTAACAGGAAGCCCTCCCAAAGTCACACATAAAGCTCGTATGAAAGCAGAAAGAGCCCTGCTCCAGCCCAGACTGGAGTTCTGGCTTGGAGTCTGGCATCATCATTTAGAGGTCGTGTGACCTTACATAAGCCTCTTAAGCTGTCTGGTCCTGGGGGTGTGTGACTGTCAAACTGGGTAAATAATCCACAGCCCACGGGGCCACTGTGCAGCTGGAAGAGGAAAGGTCTGTAAGGGCAGATGGCTCCGTGCCTGGCACAAGGCAAGGAGGAATCAGGAAATATGCCGTCTAAAAAAATCTAGGGCGGGCTTCCCTGGTGGCGCAGTGGTTGGGAGTCTGCCTGCCAATGCAGGGGGCGCGGGTTCGTGCCCCGGTCCGGGGGGAATCCCACATGCCGCGGAGCGGCTGAGCCCGTGGGCCATGGCCGCTGAGCCTGTGCGTCCGGAGCCTGTGCTCCGCAACGGGAGAGGCCACAACAGTGAGAGGCCCGCGTACCACACAAAAAAACAAAAAACAAAAAAACAAAGAGAAGAAAAATGCCACATTTCTTTGTAATGAATGCCGTAGTCAGGATCAAGCAGGGCTTGATCCAGAAGCTCACACTATGTCTGTACCGTGTCAGCTGCATCCTGAGCCTCATCCCCACCTCAATGCCCAGTCCCAGCTCTGCTCTTTCCC